>NW_021636631.1:0-419838 GCF_004799145.2 Neltuma alba | reverse complement strand
CTGCATGAGCCAAAAAGCTTATAAACCTTGGGATGAATTATTGAAGTGATATAACAATGTCTTAAAAAGCCTAACTGAAAAATACTTCTCAAAGACCCATACCCCATCCTGTCCGCTACAGTTTTAATACCCTTGCACATGCTCAACCCACATTTTATGGACTCAAAGCACCAGTATAGCATTGGTATCCACCAAGTCATCCTATCATGACTAGATTATCGGATCAATGAAACTATAAGTTAACATCTAGGTGGATTAGCAAAATCCTAGATGCTCAATAAATATTCATAATTGTACCTATAACAGAGAAGTAAAACACGAGAATCATTCCAGACGTTTTTTGAGTGCCATTTCATGATGAACATCCCAACAACAATTAAATTTTCTTCACACCTAATTCGGGCTGTCAACACAAGACACATCTGAACTGTGAGGTTAGGAATCCCCAAGTGGCTGATTAAAGGCTTAAAAATCGAGTGATAACAGTTGATACCCACTCTTTCATCTAGGAGATAACTTGATGCAACGGCCACATTGTTGAATAGACAGAACCCCATGGCTTCATCATGTTCTGCATGATGCCCTGGAGGCCTGACAATAGCAACAGCAGAATTCAATTCCCCCTTTGCGACTTTCTCAACAACCTAGATTTCAAAATTTTTTATTTCAGGCTCAATTCTTTATATGGACAGATTGAACAATAGAAAAAGAAAAAACATGCACAACAAACTCTCATATTTTAACAAATTAGCTTGGATCTCATATGCTACATTAAGTTTAAGAAATATGCCATACCGTTCGTAACTTACTAATAGTGCAGTTTGTGAGGGTTTTATTAGATATAGATGTAGAAGTTGCTTAAATATTATGCAAGTGCAGTGATTAGTACTAAAATTTACAATCAATTGCACATATGAAAGCAAATTAAAACCAAGATAGGAATTTGATTCGGTTCAAAAGTTTACATCTTTTTTTTCCCCCCATGAAAGCTCAGAATCTTATTAAACATAAGTTATTGAAACTAAAGGCTCAGTCTTTGTCTTATTGCTAGAGATGGCAAACATATCAGGCTGGCCCATACAGGCTTGGCCTGTACCGGCTCTATTTAATTGCAATAAGTCCAAGGGTGTAATTGATGAAAGACTGATGGGAAACATAATCAGCGTTAGTGTATTCCTATCCTAAAATAACTAGGATTCTTTGTTTTATTTAAATTATGATATTGCATTAGCATATCCAGGTTGTTTAGATTTAATCTAGTTTTAATTGATCAATCTTTATTATCTAGATTTAAATAATCCGAAAAAAGTTTCTCATCTTTAGGATTATAGTAGTTTTAACTAACATTAGGAATAAGCACCAAGATTATTCATTTTATTGACTTTTTCCCCTCACTGTTTTCCATCAAAGCCTTTCTCAGGAAGAAAAGCAATGCAAACTCCCGAAATTTGTACTAGTTTGTTTAAGTCAACTGCATTTTCGCATGGAATAATGTAAGTGATTCGAATCCTCAAACACAATAAACAAACAAACAACAAGCCTTATCCCACTAGGTGGGTCGGCTACATGAATCACACGACGCCATCGTGCTCTGTCAACAACCCAATCCTTAGATATGTTGTTGATTAGGAGATCTCGTTCAATGACCTCATTCAGCGTTCTTCTCGGTCTTCCCCTGCCTCTTTTTATGGGACTCCATCTTGTTTGATCCACCCTCCTCACCGGGGCCTCCAAAGGCCTTCTCTGCACATGTTCAAACCATCTTAAGCGATTTTCAACCATTTTCTCTTGGATAGGTGCCACACCGACTCTTGTCCTGATCTTTTCATTTCGAATCCTATCCTTTCTTGTATGACCACACATCCATCTCAACATCCTCATTTCTGCTACTCCGACTTTGTGCTCTTGTTTTCCCTTTATTACCCAACATTCACTACCATACATCATAGCTGGTCTTATAGCAGTCCGATAAAATTTTCCTTTAAGTTTCTCAGGTACCTTCTTATCGCAAATAACTCCGGTAGCTTTCCTCCACTTTAACCAGCCAGCTTGTATTCTATGAGAAATGTCTCCATCAATTTCCCCATCCTCCTGTAAATGGATCCTAGGTATTTAAACTTTGATACTTGAGGAATAATTTGCTCTCCCATCCTCACCTCCAAATCCCTATTACCTTGCCTCCCTCCAAAATCACAATGCATATATTCTGTTTTGTTCCTGCTCAAACGGAAACCTTTCGACTCCAAAGTCCTTCTCCATAACTCCAAACTAGTATTAATCTCTTCTTTTGATTCCGCCATAAGAACTATATCATCCGCGAAGAGCATGGACTTAGAATCCTCAAACACAATAATAGCATAAAAAACATTGAGGGCAAGAATGAAAGTAATACAGCAGAAGAAGAAAAATACTGTGTCATCATTCCACTCATTGGCCAGGTTACTAGGAAATCGAATCAAATAGAATCATACATAAACATTACCTCAACAACAGAGCCAGCAGCAAGATAAGCAGCTTCTGAAGAACCCTCGTTAAAATAAATAGAACTCAATTTTGATGCAATCCTATTCCTCCGTGAATTAAACTGTTTCGAGCTGATTTTCTTAATCAGTTTTACATGATTTTTTGAATGCACAGACAGTAAATATCTGTCTTCAGCTTCTTTGGCATCCAAAACCACACATCTGGAACAGGGAAAAACACCCAATTTATTGAGACAAAAAAGAAAATTGAAATTTTAATCTAATAATCCAAATTTCAGCAACGACACCATAAATTAGACAGAAAAGAATGATTATTGCCCAACTCATTGAATTAAGTCTAAATCACAACAGAGCTCAGATAAGGTCCTGCTCATTTCTTTATCGAGCAAGTCATACCCATCCTCCCGCTGTTAAACCAGCAAGTGGATAAACGAAAATATATTACTGTATCTTCCAATTCAAGCCCACACTTCAGCTCGTCAAAAATCACTGATGGCACTAAAAGCCTCCAACATGCGAGCCACGAAATTACCAAAGAAAATGAAAACAGAAATAAAAACGCACAGCATAGTTTATCTTTCTAGAACGCAAAATATGAACAACTCAACAAAGTCTAGAAATTCCTCATTTTCCCGCGGGCATCCCGGAATAGTAGCGTCACGCTCAACTTTGAGCTAAACAAAACAACTCACGTCGCTAGGCCAAAAAGAAAGGTGCAAATTTTAAGAAAACGATAAACAACCTTTCAGGAATACCAGCGTTCTGGAGCTTCTTCCAAATAGCCCTAATCCGGTCTGGGTTCTCAGGATGGTAATCATTGTCTGGAGTGTAGTGCTTACACATCCTCTCATCATACAGCAAACCCACGCGCCGTTGACCGTGGCTACCAATACTGTTGCTCTTGCTCTCACTGTCAAGCTCCACTACCGCCGCATCCATGAAATCAAGGCTTCTCCGCCCCTAGCTTGACTCTCTCTGATTCTGTGTGTGAGCAAGAGAGGGAGAGAAAATTGAAGAGAAGTTCGAGTTCGACACAAGGCAAAGGAAGGCCAGAAATTTTGGAGGCTTTTGAATTTGAAATGCAGCTCTTTTTCTGGCCGAGGATTACTTTATCATTTTCTTATCAAGTTTTCCGTAGCAAATTTTTAACAGAAACCACTCAAATTCGGATGTTGCTGTTTACAGAATTTCTATTACTCAGGCCAGTCGTTAGCTCCGCCATAGAATATCTATCTCCGTTACAGCAGTATGTTATAATATATAATATAATATTACTTTCCATCTTAAATATAAAAACTAATTAGCTAATTTAAATAGATTAAAAAAATAAATTAAATTAGTTATTTGTATTAAATGGGTCTTGTCTTTCCTAATATATCTTTGCTAATTAAACTAAAACTATTATTATTAAAATGATTATCTTAAAAAAATAAATAAATATGAGAGATAAAATAAATTAAAATCTTATATTTAAAATCAAAATAAAAATCAAATAAAATTTTATATTAAGAATTACTATTGTACTATGTTTTAATATGTATATATAATCTTTTTAAAGAAAAACCGGAATTCATTCCACTTCAAACGACCAAAGTACAAACAAGATTAGGTTGTTTGGTCAAACTCCATCTCGTCCGCTACTTCCGACCCAGATAAGATTTAATTAGATTTTATATTTAGTATAGAGTATATAAAATGAAGCTTGGTCAGAAATTTAAAAAAAAAATTCAATCTACAGTACATGCCAATTTGAAAGAGAAAAAAAATCAACAACTAAAAGATTCTTCCTGTGAATATGACTAAACAACTTTTGGCCCCAAGAAAAAAAAAGAGAATATGACTAAACAACTTAGCGATATTTGGTGGTTCCTACAAACAATTAGCCTCCTAGCACCAATGATATTCTTAAAAAGGACCAGGTGAATTTACCAACCCAAAATATTTTTTCGGATGCAGGAGTATTCCGTGGTACATCGAGGGCTTTGAAGGATTTTTTAAGATGTTTTTAGCGTATATAAATATTCTTTTAGTACATCAATTTAGCACTAGGGCCAAAAAAATTATGTACTTTAAGGTGCTAAAACACCTAAAAAATATTTTAGAGTATTAAATACATCACAAAATATTTTAAGGTATTAGATGTACTTAAAAAAAATATTTTGAGATGCTAAATGCATCTTAATCCTTCTTAAAATGATCGTTATCATCAGACCCTGTGAAATTAATAGTGGTCAGTGTAAAGACTAAGATGGAGTGTATTAACGAAACATTATTGTTTTTTGTTAGAGGATTTTTTTTTTTTGTGCAGATACTAGAGTTTATTTGCGAGAGTATTTATTATACCAATATATATTATATTGATGATGATAATCTGGGGATAATATAACTAACTTAAATTTTATTATTTTTCATCATTGATACCCGTTGATCAAGATAATAGAAAATTTTTCATCCGCTGTCCAAAAAAGACAACATTTTTCATCATTTGAAAGTCAATATCTATTATCACTATTTACTCATCAATGTTATATTTAAAAGATTTTTAAATTGAAAGTAAATAATTATAACACTCAAAATAACTAATTAATTGACATTTGATGCGTTATTTTGGATTACTGTTGGCAAAAAAAATGAAAAGATACTCCTAACTTTCCGATAGTTTCTAAATACCTCGATGCGCATTCTTCCCTTGACCACGTTAACGTTCGTTCGCTCAGGCCGGGCTGTAAAGTCACCCCTCAACTTGATCATGGAAGAAGAAAACTACAAAGCTGAAGTGCGGGGGAAGAAAACAAAATGCAGTTTTGTGCAGCGTTTAATGTCCCTCCTACACTAAACCTTACACACTTTTGTTATGTATTCTGATAGAGCTAAATTTTTATATATTTTATTTTATATTAATTCAGAATTTAAATGATAAATTTGTCTTTAAGTGGTTTTTTTTATATATTATTGGATTAATTGATTGATTTGGGAATTTTCATAAAAATTGGGATTTTTGGATGAAAATATAATTTTTGGTTTCTTATTTTGGGTTTAGAATTAATATTTCCTATTTCTTTAAACTCAATTCTCATATTTTTGGAAAATTGATTTTTGAAAATTTTTTCAACTTCCTACTTTATTTTTGGTGCATATCTAGTACTCCTCTAATCCTAAATATAAAACATATTTTGTCATGTAATTTTTACTACAAAATGGGTCTTATATTTAATTTTGATATGAAATATAACCTACACTAATAGATGCACTTAAATTCTTATAGGTTAAAAAAAAACAAAAGAGAAAATCCAATGATGCAAAACTAGTTTTTTGACTCTCTCTGATTCTGTGTGTGTGAGCAGGAGATGGAGAGAAACTTGAAGAGAAGTTCGAGTTCAAGGGAAGGGAAAGGAAGGCCAGAAATTTTGGAGGCTTTTCAATTTGAAATGCAGCTCTTTTTTTCTAGTCGAGGATTACTTTTTTATTTTCTTATCAAGTTTTCCGTAGAAATTTTTTTTGAACCACTCAAATTCGGATGTTTGCAGGATTTCCATCACTCAGGCCAGTCGTGGGTTCCTTTCATGGAATTTCCATTTCTATTATATTTTATAATATAATACATCATCTAATTCTTAATATAAGAGTTTATTTAGCTTTTATTTTGATTATAAATATAAGACTTCAATATATTTTATCTCTTATATCTATATTTTTTTTCCAAAATAGTCCTTATAATAATGATAGTTCTAGCTAATATACTTGATTAGCAAAAGTATTTTTAAAAAAATAATACATATTTATTATAAATAACTAATTTAATAATTTTTTAAACTATTTAAATTATTCAACTAACTTTTATATTAAAAGATAAAAAGTAACACTATTGAACTATGCTTTAATGTAAATAAAAATCAGAATTCATTCCGTTTCAAACAAACAAAGCACAAACAAGATTAGGTTGTTTGGTCAAGCCCGTCTCTAGGGTTAGGTTGTTCGGTCAAACCCATCTCATCTGCTACTTCCAATTCTAAAGGGGTGTTTGGATGGAAACCAAACCATAGTTTCAGAAATGCTTTTACGGTTTACAAAGTAAATATGTGAGGAGTTTGCCTCGTTTTACGGAAAAGTGCTTTGAGAAACACTTTTGAGAGTTGCCAAACACCCCCTAAATATAAGTTCAGATTTAATTAGATTTTACATTTAGTATTGAGTATATAAAATGAAGCTTGGTCAAAAATTAAATAGAAAATTCAATATATAGCATATGCCAATTTAAAAACAAAAAACAAAAAAAATCAACAACTAGAAGATTCTTCCTATGAATATGACAAAAGAACTAAGTGACATTTGGCCATTTCTACAGCCAGTTAGCCTAGTATCAATAATAATATTCTTAAAAAAGCTAAGGTGCACCTAGCACCTGAAGTTTTTTTTTTTTAGTGTATCCAATACCCTAAAATATTTTGTTGTGCATTCAACACTATAAAGTATTTTCTTAGGTGCATTCAACATTGTGAAATATTTTTTAATACATCTAGCACCCTAAAATATTCTTTTTGCCTTGGTGCTACATGCACCAAAATATACTTCAGAGTACTGAATGCTCTTTTTTCATCAATTCCTTATTTTTATTCAATTCTGTAAGAGTGAAATCCTTCTGATTCTTAATTTTCATAATATCTAGACTTAGTTCTCCTCTTTGAATAGAGGCTATAGCAATTTTTTTTATATTTTTCAATCTAAGCAGGAGACAATATACTTGGATATTATTCATTATTCTTTCATTTAAGCAATCAGGCCAGTTCAATTGAAAAGGCAAATACCTTCTTTGGAAGCAATTAAGATCAAGAAAACAGCAATAGGAGCTAAATATGCAACAATAATCCAATGGTGCATACCCAGACCAAAACTAAGTTCCTACTCATGACCCACGTAACAAGCTACACCAAGTAAGAAGTATAGAACCATTAGTTCGTAAGGACTGCCATTGTATAACCATTCATCACCACAAAATACTTCAAGATGGTAGATGTATCTAAAAAAAATATTTCGGGATGTTGAATGCACTATAACTCTTGTTAAAATGATTGTTATAATCACACTCTTCCCTTGCTGATGAAATTAATAGTGGTCAATGCAAAGACCTTATAATAAGAGCGGATGGAGTTTTTTTTGGCCAAGAAGAACTGATGGAGTTTATTAACAAAACATTATTATGTTTAATGTTTTGTTAGAGTTTTTTTTTGTTTTCCTGATACTAGAGTTTATTTGTGAGAGTATTTATTATACCAATATATATATATTATGTTGACAATGATAATTTGCGGATAATACAACTAACTTAAATTTTAGGAAAAATTATTCTTTTAATCCTTTAACTTTTAACTCACTTATAAGTCAGTCCCTTAACTATAACTTGCTGCTTCTCAATCCTTCAACTTTTTACTCACTTATAACTTAGTCTCTTATCTTTTTTCTGTTAATAAAGTTTGTCCTTTGCTATCACATTTGTTATCCTATGTAACTGCCACATCGTATCTCACATCCATGTAACTGCCACACTAGATACTATATTAGCATAAGTAAATTTTGTTTTTTTAGAAAAAGACTAATTTAATATTCTTTAATATTATTGAATATCCAAAGTGTGATATGAAGTCATTCAAAAAGGAACTTTGCAAAGAACATCCACTTGTGTGATATGATTAAGAAATATGAATAACACATCAGAATTATTTAACGGTAGGCTTTTAGAAGCTCGAGAGCTTCCAATCATTAGTTCGTTAGAATGGATTCGCATTTACATCATGACAAGATTTCAAGCAAATAAAAGAAAGGCAGAGAAACTTAAAAGTCGTGGAAGTAGTGTATGCCCAAATCCAAAGCAGAGGTTGGATAAAGAAATTCATGAATCACGAAAACAAGTTGCTCGACAAGCAGGAGAATTTGAATTTGAGGTCTCTTGTTACTCACATAAATTTTCAGTTGACCTTGCTTCTAAGACTTGTGCTTGTAGATTGTGAAACTTGACTGAGATACCTTGCAGGTTTGTTACAAATTTTAGAGTTATGTTGGAGTTTTGAATCATAAGTCTATTTTAGATTTTACTAACATTCTACTGATTTTCTATTTCAGGCATGCAGTTAGCTCTATTTATGCAAAATGAGAGGACCCTCATTATTATGTGCATTATTGCTTAAAGATAGATGCTTATATTGAGTGTTACTCTCCCATGATGAAACCAATTAATGGACAAGAAATGTGGGAAGCAACAAATAGGAAGGAGATAGACCCTCCATCTTATCACAGAAGACCAAGAAGACCTCCAAAATTAAGAAGAAGAGCATCCAATGAGCCTTCACAACCTAATAAGATTCGAATGACAAATGCACGGCTTCAGTGTACTTCTTGTAAAAACTATGGGCATAATAGAAAAACACATACTGTTGGAAGAAACTCACAACAAGAGTCTACTAGTACAATACCTCCACCATAAACCTAGCAGGGCAAAAGCAAGTATAAGATGAAGTTGATGTTCTTTGCAAAGTTCCTTTTTGGATGACTTTATATCTTAACATAAGGCTGTGATGTTCTTTGCAAAGTTCCTTTTTAGATGACTTTATATCTTAACATATGGCATAGCCCTTTTTGGATGTATTTGAAATATTATTTTGGACGACATGTCAATATTTTTTTGATGTCAAACTATGGTCCAATTTGATTAATTACAGCCAATGTTTTAGTATTGTCACTGGTATGATACAAATTAGTGCCAAATTGCACTCTATAATTTAGCATCATATTACACAAAAATGGCAACTTGCTCTATTGTTCACTCATTAATTGTTGCCAGCTTGTTGAGGGTTCGAACCCTAGTATCATACCTGTCTGTATGTGCGTGAATCTATTTAGTCCTATTACATGAAAATGGCAAGGATTGAAGTAAATAGATACTGATATAAGTATGCTAAATTGCTAATTTATTAATTTCCAATAAGGTCTACATGTACAATATAGTACATCTTATCAATTTTACCATCCTAAATAATTGAGTTCTCTGTCTCTAATTCTTGGGTACAAATGGTAGTCTCAAGATCAACTAATTCCTAGTAGACACCTTCAATGCTTCCCACTTCCTCTTTGATCCTCCCCTCTCACTCTTCTTGCTCTTTGATCTTCACCAATGAAACCTCTTCTTGTGAATGCTAAGTAGCTTCAGACAATATGCCAATGATCATTCTTTTGCAAAAGATTTGGAACTTGTCCTATTATATAGAATAAGCAAGATCACAAATTCCGCACAGTCATATAAACAGAGCAACAATTTTATATGAACACTTGTATATGCAAGTATTTCATCTCTTTAGTAATAAATATTTCATTAGAGAACATCTAGATACCCAAATGTAAAAGCCCGAACAGGTTGTAGTAGCCTCTCGACATAGACCCTTTCCATTTAGAATTGCTTCCTTCAGCTTCCTCAATCTTTAAGGGAAATGAATTGCTTCCTTCACCCATATCAAGAATTAATAAGATATCCTTTGAAATACTATGTGGCTAGAAAAATTGTTCCACACAAACCATACTACAATTCCACTAGCTAATCTCATTTAGATGCAAAAAAACACATTCTAATTGATTCTTAAAAGTCATTACAGCAGAAAAAATGAAGTACCCAAATTTTTAAGAGAACAAAGCAAATCTAATTAATGAATCATTCTTGTAGAAGATGCCAAGAAGGAATTTTTAGATCCACTTCCTCCACGCCTTTATCAGTCGAATGAATAGAATGATTTTTAACACCCAAGTGAATAATAGAACCCACAGCTTACTTAACCCAGCTATTGTGAGAAGCCATCAATGGAGAGAAAAGGATGACATTCTACACAAGTAGACAACCATAAGGAGGCGAACTTTTTTCAATAGTCTAAACAACACGAGACGCAAGGAGATGAGGAGGATGTGAGATTTGAAACTCTCTCTCAACAAACAAAATTGAAATTTAAATAATATTAAAGAATCTTAAATTAGTCTTTCTAAAAAAACAAAATTTACTTATGCTCATATGATATCTGATGTGGTAGTTACATGAAGTGAGATACAATGAGACAGTTACATAGGATAACAAATGTGATAGCAAAAGACAAACTTTATTATCAGAGAAAAGATAAGGGACTGAATTATAAACAAGTAAAAAAAATTGAAGGATTGAATCACAGCAAGTCATAGTTGAGGAATTGAGTTATAAATGAGTTAAAAATTGAAGGATTAGAAAAATAGTTTTCCCACAAAAAAATGAAAAGATGCTCCTAACTTTCCGATAGTTTCTAATACATCAATGCACAATCTTCTCCTGACCATGTTAATATTCAGTCGCTGCAGACCAGGTTGTAAAGTCACCCTTCAACTTGATTTAACCATGGGAGAAGAAAACTACAAAGCTGGAGTGCGGGGGAAGAAAACAAAATGCAATTTTGTGCATCGCGTAATGTCCCTTCATTTACAATAAACCTTACACACTGTAGCATTAAGATTGAAATGGTTTTTGAAAACTAATTGACAAACTATGTGATAAATCTGAGCGCTAGCAAGCATTTTCTGTACTTGTTCGTGGGTTAATTCTTGTCTATATCCACCATTCTGAACTTCAGCCTGGGCATTGGACCACAGTGCTACTTCCAGAATACCTCTTCTTTCTCTCTACAAGCTAAAAAGCCATTCAGATTAAAAGCCGTACCTCAAGGTCTACCCTTCATAATAAAACAGGACAGCTTCCGGTGCGACTATCATCTAAATCAGCAGGTTTCTGTACATCTCTTGCATTAGATTTGTTGTATAAGCTAAGGGGGCTTTCTCTGAGCTAATGAGTATCACTACCTGATGACATTTCCATACAAGTCATAAACACTCTTTAACTTCAGACTCGGATGTTGTAAACTTTCTTCCTGGACTGCTTCAAAACCTGGTGGAGCATCCCTTGTGTTCATAATTTTATGATAATCCTGGACTGACTTCAATGGAAATTTGTCAAAAGGAAACTCTACTTTCATATTCTTTCTAAGATCGGCAGACAAAGATGGTTTATCACTAACATTCAAATTCGAACCACTGGAAGTGACTAAGGTCTTCTTATCTTCTGTCTTCTCAGAGGTGTACTGACGTATCGCCCCTTCACCAGAATTAATAGGGAAATTTCCGGGTCTGTCTCTGCGATTCTCAACTGAAGCGATGCTCTCTGACTTCAGACTCGGATGTTTCGAACCATTGAGTTCACGGACTCCTTCAAAACCCGGTGGGGCACACCTTGTGTTCATAATTTTATCATAATCCTGGGTACACTTCAATGGGAATTTGTCAAAAGGAAACTCTGTTTTGATATTCTTTCGAAGATCAGTAGGCAAAGATATTTTATTATCTTTAGCCTTCTCAGAGGTCTTCTGAAGTATTATCCCTTCCCCAGAATTAATAGAGAAATTTCCGGGCTTGTCTTTGCGATTCTGAACAGAGTCAACTCTACCCAACACATCCTGTCCTCCAACCATGTCAATATCCATGTCAACAGCCTCTGTGTCAGTTAACTCTTCAATGGCTCTACCTTCTTTAAGGCGAAAGACACCCCACAGGAAATTCTTAGCATTTAATCTTTCAATACTACCTGTGAACACAATTTCATGACGTCTTTATGAAGAAGTCGAAGGAAGTGCAACAATAGCCAGGCAGGATATTGGGCAGGTAAACAATTACCAAAGCACTCACTCTAAAAGCAGAACGATCAAACAACATTGAATCTAATGTTTAGAAACTGCAGCCTCCATTCTGCAGTTTTCTATCAATAATCCTGAATTTATGAATCTACACGTAGCGCACACATAGAAGCATAGACGTGACAATTATAAAAACAACTAATATATAAAAACGATAACAAAGTACCATACCCTGGGAGTCCTCATTTAGCTGTTTCGAAGTAAACACCAACAACTCCACTCCATCAACAACGCCTCTCAACATAGCGTTTTTGGCATCCAAGAACTCAAATATGTCATTTAAGTCCTGTCTAGACCTACAGTTAATAGTGAATACCAGTATGAGCTACTTGCACACCATATAATTGTATGACTCCAAACCAAGAGGACCATCAGTAAGAGGCAAAAGCTGACCTCTCACAGTTATCTGAAGGAAAAAAGTACAATGCCACGTCTTGAAGTCCCGGACAGTCATTCTGGAACAAATCTATCAAGAAACTGGATATAGGTAGGGGTTGCACCTCAACAACTGAGGGCAGTTTGCATGCATAATAGAATGCTTTACAATGAACAGTGCATGGAGGAAAAGCCTCCAATCCATCATAAAGTTCGCGCAATGCAGCGTTTTGAAATTTAAATCCGCCCCTAGAAAATGGCCAAAAGCACATAGTTTGAAGGTCATTACAACTGTATTCGTGCCACTAAACCAAAATATATGCAGGCTTTACCAAGTAGCAATAATTGACTAGGACATGCTTTGGTCGAGGAGGATCCAGGGAAAGGGAAGGAAGTGAAATTTCAGTTTTGGCATTTTCTTACTTTAGATTTAAATAAACATTTAATATTGAAATTGAAATTTCACATACCGTTCCTAACCCCAATCTCCTCAATCCAAAAATACCACAAGTGAAGGGCAATGATATGCCATGAGATTTGGAACCAAAATACTGCTCCACAAGTGCAAAATTATGTTGTAACACAACCAGTTCTTTGGTAAGCAGTAGGTTTCAATTAAAAGCAAAGCAATTTCTCCACTTCAAAAGCCAGGGAAAGGGGGATAGTCTGTAATTCCCAAGTTCCAGCCAATCACAATAACCTTGCTTTTCTAATGCCAGCAATTGGTTGTTCCATGCAAAATGCATGCATAAGGCCATTTCCTTCAAAGATTCCCTCATATACCTTCCCCACAGCTAATTTCAATTCAATGAGGGGGAAAAAAGGGAATACAAGCATTACAATTATGATTGGTTTGTGTTCCACTGATACATCGTTTTTTTCCGACATAAGTAATATCTGTTATGGGTATGGAAGCACTGAAACTCTCTTGTACACATCCACGTTCATAACTATAGAGGCTTATGTGCATAGGTATGCTTACAGATATACATCTATATAGTCCTTTTAGCCATCTTAAAAGTTAATATCCTACAAGTTATAGATTAAACTGAGAAGTAAATCTAAAAGTTCATTCCTGCCATGGATGGGATTACAAAGTGAACTTTTTTTTTTTTCCGGCCAGACAAAGTGAACTTCACTATAAAGGTAAAAGATGAAAGAATAAGTAATAAAGAACATATAAAAGGTTACATACTTCCAGGCAGCATATGAAGAGGGCATGCAGCAGCGATACAGCATAAAATTCATCTGAATGCTCCCCAGGTCTCTCTTATCAACATTAGATCTATCATATTCACCATTAGCACAGACAACACCTGATCACACACCAAAAAGAATATACGCATATATATCAGATGCAGGGATGGAATGAGAGAAGTCGGGTTAAAAACCCACAGTTTGTATGTGACCAAAGCCTTAATTTGTCTTCATTTGCATGATGAGATTTTAAAAGCTAATGCAACAAACTATGGTAGACAAAGTATCCTAGCTTTTCGGAGATGTAGAAGTAACAGACAAGATAGAAATATGCTGTGACAAAGCAATTATTAAGATAAAAATTCTACCTGAATCAACAACAGGCAAAGACTGCCCAACTTGTATAGCTGCACTTGGTTCCTTCTTGTTAGGTGTTTCTACCAGCTGATCCAAGATTTCAGCTGGAACAGGCACAAACCATTCCTTAGTGCATATGAATAAACTTTTCTACGTATAAATGATGAGATGCTAAATTTTAAGTTAACATACTATGGTCAAAAGTGACAAACATGAAGCAAACAAGTAATTTTATATAACTACAGAAATATCGTACAAGGATGAACAAGAGGTGAAAATCTTCCCACTTGTGAAGCTGCACATGGTTCCTTTTCTGTAAGCTTCTCCAACTCCTGATCTAGGGTTTCAGCTGCAGCTAATATACATTGTCCATTAGTAATTGATCTTCCCACACATGCTCCTAATATGGTATACAAATTATTTTGTTCAGAATGCCTGCTTCTGTGGTTACAGAACATAATCACAGGCAACATTTCAAAGGAGTGATACCTTGCAATCAAATCTTCCAGAAGAATGTGTCCACAGCCTTACCTTATTCTATTTAATATCTATATTATTTAGCAATTGTATCCCAATTCATATTCATAGCATAATATATTTCAAAAGGAAGCCACTTGATTTAAATCAGATAAAAGTTGCCCATCTAGCCCAATGCATACCTTCGTGCTTTTTGTAAGCAGTGGACGCATTCTGGTACTACTTGTTATTTATCAAAATCGAGAAACTTGTTTGACACTAGGATATGATCCGCCACCGAATTAGTTTCAAATAATTTACTTAACAATTTGTTTACATCTTTTTATTGAGTGTAACACAGGTCACCTGCTCCCCTAATTATCTGTGAACTATAATTAGTTTGGGGTCATCAAATTACTTCGTATCTCAGCACCAAAGAACCAGAAAGAACGAAGAGACAACATATCTTTGAGCAAGTATGTCACCCAAGAACAATAACTTGTGCAAAGAAATAAGCAAGCAAAACATTTAAGGATAAAATAGCCCATAACTATGACAGATCGGAGATACCTTCAGTGCTAATTGGAAGAGGGCTTGCTTGTGTAGAATACGATGCTTTATCATCACCTTTAAGTGCATTTGCTCTAAAAGTTTCGCCTTTGTTGACCGGTTTGATGAAACTTGAGGAGTGGTCTCTCCAATCACATTCCCTTGACCAGTCTACAGAGATTCCAATAAAGTTAGAATTTAATACCACACACAGCATAAAATTATATTTCCATCAAATGCCTTGCATGCGCAAGTATGTGAAAGTTTTTTTTTTTTTTTTTTTAAGGAGGGGAGGAGGGACTAGATAGACAGAGACGATCGAGGGTGTTACCTTTCGCCAACGAATGACTAGTTTGTTGATTAGTTATTGTAGTCTTTTGAGCTCCACTGTGTCTAGAAAGCTTCCCATGTCCCACAGGTGGTGGGATGGAAGTAGGCTTCACATTCATAGATGAAACCTTTGCACTGATATTTTTTGATTGCCCATACATCTTGTGCATAGAAGAATTCGCAGGAAAAGATTTTGAGGACACTTTACCACCACAAAGTCTAATGGCTTCTTCCTCGGGAATGAATTTCACTTTCCCAGTTCCACCGACTTTTTGGCTTCTAGAACAAGTTTGCAAGCCAGAATTATGCATTTTACATGGACTGGTTGAGTGCATATTCTCATGCTCAGCTATATCAGAAGTATCAAATCCTGGATCTCTTGAGAAATTCTTGTTTTCAGCATATTTTAACGACACTGTATCATTCCCAGAATCGCAAGTTTCACAAATCCAATCATCAGGAACCATTTTAAGAAAAACTTTCATACAGTAACTGCAAACAGAGAGAAATAACATTATTTCAGGATGAGATTTATCTAGCAACACTACAAAAGCATTCATCTAGAAAATTGATTAAATATGTCAAGCATCCCAAGTATTCTTTAGCCCTCTGATTCACATCACAAAAAATTACTGAACAAATAAAAAAATAAAACGGTGAAAAAGGCTTTTCTCTTTTCTCTTTTCTTTTCTTTTTTTTTTTTGGGGATAGCATAGCAACAATCAAACATAAAGGCAAGTAAGTGAATTTGATGGATGAACAAGAAGGTCAGGCTTATAAATGAACTAGTTATCTAAATGATACCCCACATTCCCGACAAATTGGATATGTACATTCAAACGGACAAGGGAATTAAGACAAGAAATCATTACACATGTGCACGAGCTACTTTGCATTTGGTGCAAGCAGCAATTACTTCAGGGTAACCAACGTCACCACACACGTCACAAGGTTCAACCTGCAATGAAAATGATCGCCCAAGTTTTTAAAATATCACTTGTACAGAGAAGCCAAGTCTTTCTTGATAGATATTTCAATCTTAAGTATTCATTCATCTTCCTCCCTCCTTTTGAGTAAGTAAAGTCTCTCAACCATAGAAGTTTATATTATGTCATGGGTTAAAACTTACAACCATAAAACAGTTAAGGCAAGACAAATGAGCAGCGTGAAGCCCCTATATGATTTTAAATGAATAAGGTGATATACGAAAGTGATGTTTCTCCTTAGAGTCATAAGCACACAACACATGATCATGCTAGAAGAATTTGGAATGATGTCATTTGTTCTATCATTATTCTTCTATGAAGAGGCAATGCTGATATATGTACCTATAACGAAACCAGATAATTGGTGTAAAGGTTAGAAAAATGTCCCATTCCCCGTCATTGCTTTCTAGCGAACATGCATTTCTGGTTCCTTAATTTTGCTTGAGATTTTACCTTTTTCCTGTAGTTGGTTATAATTTGTCCTCAAAATTAAACTCATCCTTCATCTTCATCCCTTAACTTACATTTCGTTTCAGTTTTATCCATTAATTTTACTTTATATTTCACTTCCATCCTTTAATTCTATTCTTTTCCAATTTAATTCTTCGACTTCCAAAGACTATTCATATGTTTCTTTCCCTCTAGCACCCTCAAATTAAAACGGCTAAACAAAGAAAATCCAATTCCGGCCAAAAAACCCAAAAAGCAAAATGTCCTGTAAGGCTTATTGGTAACTTAATTCTAGTATCATATCACCAGCAACCAGGAAGCCACATAAGACTTTTCCTTTAAACATAGTAGTGTTAGAAATTTAAGGGGGGAAATTGAATGCTCTTTGTAAGGCAAGGGACTATACGAAAATAAAACAAATTTAAATGACCAAAGAAAATAGGAGGTAAAGTTAGGGATTAAATTAGAGATGAAGTTAGGAGACAGAAATATAAATCAAGATAAAATTAGAAGATCGAATTGGGACAAAACGAAATTAAGGGATTAAAGTGAAAATTAAGGCAAGGCTAAGAGATTAAATCTATATTTTACCCAAAATTTTTCTGTTGACCATTGAGGATAGAAAGGATTGGAGCCACTGGATTAAGATTATGCTCATAAATAACATAGGAAAAAAAAGGGCACGACTATAATACTAACAACGGACCAAAATGTTATGAATCTTTTTCTCCGTGAGTTGTTAGCATTGCGATACATCGCAGAAGCGTTGTGCATGTTAATTTATAAATCAATATCGCCTAAAAGCACTAATATTTACAACCGGGCAGCCCTGTTATTATAGCTCCAGGCTCCAGTGACATCTAAGGAAAATATAATATATATATATATATATATATATATATATATATAACACGTGCAATTTATAAGATCCAGCTCTGTTTTGTCGGTGTGTGTCTAAGCGCATGTATTAAGTCATAATCATATAATTAATCATTAATACATAGACGTAATTTATAAAGACATCAAACCAGCATCGAAACAGTCCTATCAGTTTTTCCCCCCTATCGAGGTTAATGCATTGTTTGCAACTCTGACCTGGCCCACTCAACCTGGATTTCCAGATCTTTCTAAGGTGGAGGTTTGGGATGTGTCGACTCCATTCTATCTACTAACTTTTTTATTTACTCTTTTACTCTCCACCCTAAAAAGATTACGCGCCACATCCATTATGCTAAAATCTTATTCGCATTAAACTTTCAAACAACCTAGTGGTCGCCTCCCTCACCCCATTCCAAATCTTATTTTACACAGACTCGCCTTCAATTCCAAAGGGGACAAATAGCAAGAAGTTCCAGTGATGTTTTAACAGTCACGCTAAACATCAAAACAAACGGTCAACCTCAAGGATCCAAACCAGTAATTTACAGAGGCGCATACCATGACCGAAATGACTGAAAACACGTCGAGAGTTAAAGAGGGGGGAATTCATACAAGAATGTCTCAATAATGTAGGACGAAAACAAACAAGCATGGAGAAAAATGCTGTTGGAGTAGGGTTTTCTGGGGCCTCTTACGCTGTGAGTGTCGCCTTGTTGCTGCATTTCCATGATTGTTGATGGCTTGTTGCTGCAACTTTTTGGAGCTTCTTGTACTGAAAGGAAGGAAAAGCGAAAGGTGGCAATGCATAGAAATGGAAAGACGGACCGACGAAGGAACTGGAGCGGCCCCACTGAGCCAGTCAAGAAAGGGAAAATGACAGAGTGGCGCGATGGAGCGGACGAAAATCCCGTTGATGCACTCATGTACTTGGGTGGGGCCCACCAGATGAAGATAAACGGTGATGATTGGGAGGAGATGAAGCTTGACCTGATGCGCTTTAACGGCTGTGGGCCTGCCCTCCATATTCACATGACAAATGATTGTTTAATCAAATTACAGTAAGCACGCGACCAGCCATAGCCCATAATCATTTGTGGGGAAGCCGTTTCTCCAGTGACCTCCCGTCTGCTCGTGGCGTGGGACGCGGCGGTTGAGGGCTAATGGTAATGGATAAAACCGCGTTTCGTGGAATGCTTCCCACAAACCCACGATTTGAGGAAGCTTAACGCCATCCCAGCCTCTGGTTTAAGGCCTTGGGTAGCCTTCTGGTTTGTGTCATCTTGTTACTTGTAGCGATACTGGACGCAATCTTTTTTTTTTTTTTGTAAGATTTTGTATTCATTTTGTAGTTTCCCATCATTAGTTAGAAGATTTTTAAATTACACATTACTGTAATTAATCTTAAGCAAGTCTCTTGGCAAAATTCTTTTGTACCAAAAAAATAAAATTTGTAGCTATATTTAAAATCAACTCATTTGATTCTATTTACAGGGCACTTTCAACATGTTTCATGTAAAAAAAAAAACTTTTAAACTGCATTAACTTTTTTTTAAAAATATAACAATTTTTTAATTTTACCCTTATTTGATATTGTAAACCTTTTTGAAAAAATAACTATATACACAACAATAAATGAATAATAAAATAATACATTCATGCTAAAAATTTAATGAGATGACATATAAATAGAAGCAAAGAAAACTTTTTTCCTGTTTATAAATAGGATTAGAAGAGCATTCTCTTCATTTATCATTCAGAAAATTAGTAAAAAAAAATCCCTATTTAAAAATTTAATATGGTTAAAAGGACTTGAATTTGAACACATGCAAGTATAATCTATGAATACAACATATCTTTCACTATGTGTAACATATTTTTCGCTATATGCAAATAACTTCTATATTAATAATTGTTGCACATCATTGATGATATGTTGCATACAACGAAAGATATGTTGCACTCACAGATCATAATTGCACTCGCTCAAATTCAGGTTCTTTTAGCCAATTAAATTTTCAAATAGGGATTTTTTTACCAATTTTTTCTTTATCATTTATCTATCAGAAACACAATTTTAATGAGAAAATAGAAATATAAAATATAATATATGCATCTGAAAATACGTATGTAAATAAATCATAATACCAATGGCTGATAAATAGCTTTTCTTAATTTTATATCATATATAAAATAAGTACAAATAAACAGAAATATAGTTTGTTTGATGGTGGAGAAATGGCGAGAGTGTGCTGTTGTGCGTCAAGAAAATGGCCTTCTATTTTTTTTTCAAAAAAATAGAAAAAAATTATACTAAAATTAAATCAAAACTCATTTAAGGGGTATTTAGATTAGTTTTTTAGAAATAATTTTATGATATACAAAATAACTATGAGAAATGAGTTTTTTTTCAATTTACATGAAAATACTTATTTTTAAGTGATTGTTAAATGATCATTCTCAAAAATTTGTGTATTCAAACGATGAGAGGAAAATTATAAATAAATGCCACAAAAATTTGCATATCTCAAATCAATGATTTGGATTTCAGTAATTCCAAATCAATATAATATATTAAAATAATGTTTTAAAATGTTTATGTTTTTACAACATTGTCCCTTATTTAAAAAAAAGAAAAAGCCCAACTACCCTTTCAATACCCAAAAAGGATAGCGATCATTTAGCCACCAAGCAACTATGTTAGACGTATGTCATAGATTCGATGCTTTATTCATTTTGCTCCTTCAAATTTAATGGGTACGAGACCATCATTTTGGTCTCCTTCTTGATAGTTAGACTCATAATATCTCCTGATAGCTATAGTAGGCATGATATATTTTGTCCCACATTACAAACTATAACAATAACGTAGACAAGAGTTAGTAATAAACTTTTAAAGGTAGATTAAAGGAAACAATAATTTAATATACCACAGACTGCTCCCCTAGTTTTTATGTTAAGAGTAGCCAAAGCCTCACTAATTGAGCTGTCGATGTTGTATCTGGCAATACAAGGAATATGCATATCGATTACACAATAGAGAGAAGGTTGATGAAAATTTAAGAAGAAAAGATGAACTAACCCATTAGACAATATGGGTTCTACGTATTATGCCCCACCTCCAAGTGGTGCAGAGTCCTTAATAATATGTCCATCGCTAAATTATTGATATAATACATAATGGTGGTCTGAAAAGTGATTCCCTTGTCAAATAATTGAATTAGTGGAATCGAAATTTGGCTCTTATACAACTTAGCTTAGATAACAATAATATAAATAATATTCCAATAATTTCTTTTAAAACCACTTTGGCTTCTATGGATTATGATAGCAGTGGATTCAATGACTAGTTAGGAAATTGATGGAAGAGAAATTAAAGGTAAATTTTAAGAGTTAAAAATTATTTTCATTACTTATATTATTTTTTTGCCGTTACCAAATGTGCAGTTGAAGACAATGTATATAAGATATGGGGACTAAAAACCAATCTAGTAGCTACAATAGCTAGACAAGCATATCACTGCATATACAGGTTCAACTGTTTCAATGAGAAGGTAATAGCAAATTTTCAATTTCATCAATTGAAAAAATAACAGGAAGAATGATTAAAAAAAGCTGAAAATTAGTAAATTTCAAATCAGGTTTGTTAACAACACTTTATTTAATGTTGACAATACTGAATTTGTAAATGATAACAAATTTTTGTTGACATTCTTCATTTGGTATTTATAAATTTTCAACTTCTTTTTTTATGTCATTTTCTTAAAAAAATATTCATCAAATTAAAGCAAATATCAAGGAAAAATTAATCTCTTGGTTCTTGTAGTTTTCGCTCATTTATAACTCAATCCTTATACTTTGACTCGGTGCAACTCAATCCCTATAGTTTTAACTCAGTTGTAAGTTAGTTCTTGAAGTTTGACTCGCTGCAAATCAACCCTTATACTTTTAATCATTTTTTAATTTAGTCCTTCCTTTTATTAGATATATAATTTTATTTTTCAAAAACACAAGGACTAAATTATAAAATGGATAAAACTACAAGGATCGAGTTGCAACGAATTAAACTTCAAGGACTGAGTTACAGCCGAGTCAAAACTATAAGGACTGACCTGTATCGACTCAATGTATAAAGACTGAGTTACAAACATGTCTAAACTATAAAGACCAAAAAATTAATTTTCCCGAATATCAATTGTTTTCTTTTTTTTAATTGCCAAAAATGTGAAAATGAAGAAAAACTTAAATTTTCACTTAGGGAAGCTACAGAACAATTTTATGAGATGCTAAGCAACGCCACTGATAGAGTTGAGAAATTAGATGAGTATGAGACAAGACTTTTATAAATTCAGTTGCCCAAACCATCCCAGAGGGATGGTATGAGGATGGGGAAACTCACATCTTTTATTAACCAACTAGAAATTCTTCTCCCGATGCGCGAATTAGTATATTTAATTAAATTTAAAATTATAATAAATTACATTATTTATTATAGCTCAAGATTTACTTTTTATAAGAGTATAATCTTTTTATTTATTCAAATAAAACTTGAATCATAGATGCGGAATTTAGGAGAAATCGATAAAAATTTAAATTTATTTATTTATTTTTTCATTTAAAACTCCAATTAACATACTATTTAATTATAATGCTCCACGTTTAATGCAATATATTCAAATTCAAATTAAAATATTATTCAAATTTAAAATTAATTATTAATTTCTTCATTTAAGCTTCTAATTGAATTTCATTTATTTATAATGTTTCTCATATTCAAATTTCAATTAATATATTATTCAAATCTCATTAATTAAATATATTCATATCCATTAATGTCATACCCAACCCATTTTCAAACCAAAAAGGTATTACAAGTTTTTAGGAATATAGTTGATGATTCTTTTTTCCTAATAATTGAATTATCTGACAATAAATTTTTTTTCAAATCGCAAGTCTTTATGGCATCAACAGTCTAGTTAAGGAAGATATAATATTAACAAAGAATTATGTCATAACTGGAAGTAGGGGCAGAACTCGTGTCAGCAAAAAAGTTAGTTAACCTTTCATCCATAAATTTCCATCAAGTTTAGCTCTATAATACTCCTCCGGTCCTTATTATAAAATCTCATTTGACTTTTTATTTAGTCCTAATTATAAGACCCCAATCCATTTTGTCTCTTATATTTATACATTTTTTTCCAAGATAATCCTTCTAATAATGATAGTTTTAGCCAATATACTTAATTAGCAAGGATATTTTAGGAATGACAACGCTTATTTATTATAAATAACCAACTTAACTTACTTTCTTAATCTCCTCAAATAAATCAATTGAGTCTTATAATTAGGACCGGAGGAGTACAATTTATATAATGATATACACACTCTTTATATTACTAGGTATAGAGAGGACATGTCAATTGATGACGCTTTGGAGCTTGCCCAAAAAGCAACGCACCAGCCAGTTACTAACGACAGGCAAAATGGGGGAGCTGTCATCCATACATAACATATTTTTATTTTTTTTATCTGCTCTCAAAATTTTTTACCGACTATAATTATACTATTGTTATAGTTTGCCTCGTGGGACAATGGGAATCAATGGAATTATGGCGCGGTAATATCACGGGTCGTTATAATCCTCACTATAACGAGGAAGCTCATCACTGTAAAGATGAAGATAGCAAAGAGGAATGTCCTCCTGATCCCATGGATGTTGAGGGAGGGAAGGAGGTTGAAGAAGAAGAAGGACTAGTGCCAATGAAATTCAAAGGGATGAAGAGAATAAAGCCTTAAAATTAGCTTATGTTTCAACGATTATGATTACGTTAGTTTTAAATTGAAAACATTTTAAAATTTCATTTTTATACAGTATATTGGTTTGAGATCATTGAAATTGGAATCATTGATTTGGGATATTCAAATTTTAGTGGCATTTATGTGAAATATTTCTTTGATTCATTGAATATGTAAATTTCTTAAAATTATAATAATTTCTCCCTCATCAGTTCCCTAACAATATGATTGTTAAAACTTTAATACCCACCACTCACCGGATCGAAACTTGGCTATGATACCGAATTATTAAATCCTTATCTTATATTTTAGGATAGAGAAATTACTCAATCAATCTATCTATTATTAATATATAATAGTATAGTACAAAGCAACGCTCACCAAAAGGCACCATGTGGCTTCACCAGGATACAGCTAAATTGGCATTATTTTCCTATTTAAATTTAATAGTTTCTTATTTAATAATTATAAATGAAAAATAAGCCCCTTGTAGCGGTTTGTTTGTTGTGTGCGCCTTAGGACTTGTTTGGATTGACTTATAAGTAGCTTTTTAAACGTGATTTATGGAATATGATGTAAGTATAAAGAAAATTTTGTCTCGATTTACGTGAACTTAGTTAAAAGTCTTTTTTGAAAGGAGCTCCCATCAAGCTCTTAGTTTTCAAATAAATTTATTTGAACATTTTTATTTGAGATTGCTTTAATTAAAATTTATGATAAATTTAGGGAAAAACGAAATAAATAACTCTACATCATGACTAATGATAATATTTGCTCAAAAATTTAAAAATACATGGACGGAGCAATTTGTTCAGCATTTAAATGAAGGAGAAAAACCAGGTGAGGTAGGGATTTTGGGGTTCCAATCCTGATAACTAGCCAACAGTGATAATGAGTCATGCTAGTAGTTTAGGACGTGTGGTTGGAAGGGGAGGAAAAATAAGCCTCTCTCCTCATTTGTTCGAAATTTTGGAGGGGCCCCAATTAATTGTGAGAAATCTAAAATCCATGTGTGGCAATCATTCCAGCCTTCTTCAAGGTCTAAGCAATGCTGACTTTTTTTTTCAGCCCCCAATTATAAGCACAAAAGTCATAGCTTCGTCTGGCCGCATCCTAAAATTTCAATGAAAAAGAATTAAAGTGAGAATAGTTCAGATATAGTAAATAGTAAATAGAATTGGCCAAGATAAAAAAAAAAGATAGAGAAAGATATTTGCCAAATAGCAAGTTTTTTTGGCCTGAACTTAATAGTAAGTTACTAATAATCCCATCGTTGGAGGGAAAACAAGGAAAACTAAACTGAATTGGTTAAAATAGTGATTTAGGAATCGAAAGTCCAAATCGAGCAAGGCTAATCATAATTGAAATAATATAATTTTATTTAAAATATATAAAAATACTGTTCAGTACTCTTAACAGGATCCACTGATAGGTTCCAAAAAATTGGGTTTCAGCACCTTCCATTATACTACTTCCAATCCTAATTATAAGAGTTAGTTGACTAATTTAAAGAATTAAGAAAACAAGTTAAGCTAGTTATTTGTAATAAATATGTATTGTCTTTTTTAAAATATCCTTACTAATCAAGTTTGTTGGTTAAAACTACTTTATTAGAAGGACTATTTTAAAAAATACATAAATATTAGAAATAAAATAGGTTAAGATCTTATAATTAAAACTAAAATAAAAATCAAACAAAATTTTATATTAAAGACCAGAAATAATACTTGATTTATTTTTTTAACTGATTGCACTTTTGTGGATCTCGCATAGTCTGCTTCAAACCAAATTAGAGCCCAAAAAACCAAAGGCAACAACATATAAATAAATAACTGACCTCAGAATCCAGATGTACAAACATATTATATAACATAGATGATGCAAAAACAGAGTCTCAAGAAGGAGCATTATGTAGTAGCCACACCATACTTCTCTATGCTATTAACTATTAGCCCATCATACAGTGCTCCGGTAGGTGGCAGGAGTAGGGACTGTGTCCCGAAAAGACCAAAAGAAATAAAGTGAAAAAGAAGAAGAAGAAGAAGCAGAGATATGAATATGATCACGTCTTAGTTAATTAACAGACTCTCATGAATACTCATTCTGCACAGCTAGCATAGAATGCCTTTCAAGTTCAACCCCAACAGAACTGAATCATGAAGATGCATGAGAACAGCACGGCTGAGATGCAAGAGTAGATACACGTCTCCACGAGTCTAAGCCCGCTGTGGCTATCATCGGAGTTCATGCCTGCTCCCGACGGCCCTAGGCTGCCGCTGCCGATGCCTCCAAATACTCCCGGCGCCGTACCATACGGAGTGGCCGTCGAGGTGGTCGAAGACGATGGCATCCCACTGCTGGTGGCTGTTGAAGATGAACTCCCGGTGGAAGGCGTGGCTGCCGTTGGGGACCCACTACCTGCATTGCTGGTTACCAGAAACAACACCCCAAATTGTTTCTTGGATCATTAGGACTTTGAATCCAGCCCAACAATAAATTATTAACGTATAAATATTAAGGAAATTAAATATGACATAATATTCCATGCAAACGGAATTGCAACTGAAAATGAGCTCAAGCTGCAAATTTATGTGCCACGAGCAGGTTAAGATATCCGATAAGTTCGTCCTCATTCATCCTAATCAAAGCCGGTTGAAAGCTTATAAATTCTCGTACTATGTATGGGTATTTAAAAAAAAAAAACTTGAACCAAAATGCATGTATAGTGTTTTTAACTGAACCAAAAAAAAAAAAAACAGATCGACCATTCTAACAAAATTTAGCATTATTCACTCGTTTAACCAAAACACAAACTTTATAACAACCAGGTTGTGCAACCGGCAAAACACAAACTTTATAATTACCCTTCGAGTAGGAAATCAAGAAGGGAACCTAAAAAGCTTGAGCGAGAGGTGGAACTCTAGCCAAAAGCTAGATGTTGAGACAAAAGAAGCAAGAACTTAAATATCTGATTGACCATCTCATACTACTTAATATGAGATTTAAGAATATCACATTATCAAGTTTTTGTATTAATTTAAAGTGAAAAGGGAGGAGCTAAGCTATGAAGGTACACAAAGATGAAGAGATACACGAACGTGGGCTTTTTAAAAAGAAGGCTCGGACATCAAAACAAATGATAATGCGCCTCACCGTCATCAGCCATATGCAAAATCAATCACAGTATTATCCATGGTGTCCACTTCCCCCACTTTTTGACTGCTTTGTAACTTTATTTCATCGGCCCAAAAAAAAAAAAAAACAAAAGCAAAAGGCCATCACAGCCGCCACCCCACTACCACTAGGGACACAATTGTCCTTTTTTCGTCCTTGATCCCTAAAGAATAAGATAATGATTGAGGTTTTCTCAATTGTCTTAAAATAAGATAAAACATTTTAAAAAATTCTGAGGTAAAAAAGAGGTGATGCTTGAAAACTGGAAAGATAAGATAGATAAGGCTCATAAATGATTTGAGAATGATCTTTTGTAATGTCTAGCTCAATCCCTTTTAAATCCTTTCTAACACGAGACAGCTAAGTTTTCAAAATAATGATCGTTTCTCTAGTTTTTCATTATGTAATTTCCACGAGGCCCGTGCTTCAGAGGAAGGCATCGGATCCCAATTACTGCGGCGTCTTTGTATCCAGCTTGCGAGTACGTACGATGACTAAATTATGACCAATGAGTCGTGAACAAATGTATTGGTCACATTCGAAAAGGTACTCATATCCGTTGGATCAGGCCCACAAACAGTAACATTTATACCAAGCAGCAAGCAACATAGAAAATGAAGGTACAAAAAGAAAAGCAAAAGGGAAAAGGAAAAGTGGCTCGCTAGATTTTTCCTATCTACTCAGTACAAAATAATAAATGTGAACACACAGAGCTTATAAAAATATGAATAATAATAAATGTAGGCGTTTTAAATTAATAATAAATGTTTCATTTTGGTTTTCTTACATCCAAACCAGATCTCATTAGATGTCATTTTCAGTAATTCCCTATCGTTTTCTCACACGCCAAACAAAGACATATTTCAGGTGAATTATTGGTACAAATCCTTAATGAGTTTTCCGTGCGTGAACTGGGGGAACAGTTTCAAATTTTTTTTTTTTTAGAAAAAAAAACTCCACCACTTTTCTCCTACATAATGCGCCCAAGGAATTTCAAATTATTACATGTACAGTGCTTTATCCATGATTAGCCACACACAAGTTTATTTCCAATAGTTTATAGTTTATACTGGCATGCCAGAAAAACACTGATTTGCACCCCTTTACCTTTCGGCCTGATTTTGTTGCAACCCTGCTTAGACTCTTGGGAACCACCGAATATATGAGGCGCCACCTAAAGCAACTTCATTTGAGGTCAATTCATCTATGCAGTCGCTAGCCCCATCGTCCCAAAAGTAAAGTTGCCGCTTTAATTGCCTTTAAAGGTTTTGTTTAAAGATGACCACGATAAGCAGATATGAGAGGAAAGATTGGGCCTGTTTTTGCTATTTTGAATTTTACAAGTGAACTCCACTACTTGTTCCTTTTCTCTCTCTTTACCCCATCTTAAGTTTTACTTTAATCTTCTTCAAAAAAATCCAAATCCGTGAAGTTCAGTTCAAGTGATACGGCATTGATAAATACTCACATACCAGGCTTCAACTAGGATCTTTAGGTCATTAAAGAGGTAAAATCACTACTATGCTTAAATAAACAGCTAAGGGAAGCTAAAAAAAGTGAGATGATAAAAGAAACAGCGAACGAAAATGCAAGCTAAAGGAGAGAAATGCTTACGTGGAGCTTGAAGGGTAGACACAGCCAGATGTACCTGCTCGTCATCAACCAGAAGAAAATGCAGGGTCAGATATATATATTGGAACCGTTTGTTTGGTGAGAGAAAGAAAGAGGAGGAGAACTGACCGGGGTTAGAGGCGGTGAGAGTGGCGGTGCCGGCGAAGTCACAGGCGCCGGAGGACTGAGACTTGCGTTGGAAGTAGCTGTTAACGGCGTAGTTGCAGTGAGCCCTCACGGTGTTAGGTTGGAAGCAAGGTCCGCTCGGACGGATGGG
Source organism: Neltuma alba (assembly GCF_004799145.2). Taxonomy (NCBI): domain Eukaryota; kingdom Viridiplantae; phylum Streptophyta; class Magnoliopsida; order Fabales; family Fabaceae; genus Neltuma; species Neltuma alba. The sequence goes on along the minus strand of NW_021636631.1, from coordinate 391,175 downwards.
GTTACAGTCAGCTCCTGCTCCACAAGCATAGTCCAGCGTCTTCTGCAACACTTGGTCGCTTCCGTCCTTGCAGACGCACCAGTTCCCACCTTCCACAATTCAAAACCCAGACCAAGTAAAAATCAACACAGATTTATACAGACTCTCTAAGTTGGAGAAAAAGAAGAATGCGTACTGGAAAGGGGGGTGAAGGCCACAAGAGCGAGTGCCAGAAGTAGAAGAGAAGCCATGTTTGAGGAATACAAGAAAGAAGCTGGATGGATGAGAGAGAGAGAAGGATGGGAAGAGAAAATATGACAAATGAGAGATGGGGATACGTGTAAATGGCCTGCTATAAAGTCGGATGACAGTGGCCGCCCCTTTAATTCCGGTGTCGTTTTGTGCTGGCTTTTTCATGTTGCTGTAAATAAAAATTACTTTTCAAAATTATGGAAGTCCTTAAAATTTAGACATATTGTCATCAATTAATAGTAATACGTATATTATCTTTATAATTTAGAGTAAGGATATCTTATTTTTGTGCTGATTTTTTTAAAAGTTCCGAGGGGTCGTGGGCCCTTGAATCGGGCAGAGCTCTTTACCCGCTATCGAGGACAGAAAAATACAGAAGCATTGGGAGTTGCGAAAAGCGAATAGGGCGGAAAATAAAAGAGGCGCAGTCTTGCACCGCTTTCTGGAGCCTTGAAACATTTCAAAGCGCACCGGAGTCACTGATTTTTGTCTTTTTTTAATGGGCACACACTAAAAGCATGAATTCACAACAGCACGTACAATTTTTGGCCAACCACAACAGCACGTACAATTCGGAACTTTTACTTTAAAAAAAAAGTCTCATGAAACTGGACTATGAGATGCTAACTAGCAAGGTAATACTCTTCCGGTTCTTAATATAAGACTTAATTTTTAAATTGGTTTTGGTCCTAAATATAAGACTCATTTCTCATATTTATCAATTTTCTTTAAATTACCCCTATAGATACTCTCCCCCCATAATCAAGTAGAAGAGGGAGAGGGGTATTAAGAAAGATGATTATGGTATTTTGGGAAAAATGTGTCACTTTTCTTATAATTAACTAACTTACTTAACTTTCTTAATCTAATCAAATTAGTTAAATGGGTCTTATATTTAAGATCGGAAAAGTAATTTTTTTAAAATTAGAAAGACATATACTAGTGGTCTAAGATAATAAATGAGATCAAATCAAAGTTTTTATATCACTGAATTACCCCAGCTATAGTGGACACCTCCAATCGTACGGAGTATTACTTCTAAATGGGCTAATGAGTTCCATCTTGATGATACACTTTACATCTCAGAACAAAAACAATCCTTGAACTCTTTAAGCATAAATCAGAAATGAGATTTTGAGGAGTCTAAGTGAAAAAGAGAGCCATCAAGTGGATTGGGCAGGAAAGGCTCCAAGCTGCCGCCACATGCACAGAGATGACCTTGGGCCATACCCATGGCCTCTTAGTAACAGTGCTCACCATTTAATCGGCTTCTCTGGGACTTCACTTACGAATACTTTAACCCAACTGGGCTTATTCTTTTTTTTTTTTAACAAAAGAAATGAAATACGTTAAGTGAGTTGGATACTGAGGGCTCATCAAAACCCATACATACCTTCAAGTTCAAAAAACACTTACAAAGATACTTACAGATCGTCCACTAACAAGATTCTCAAATTGGCAGCGGGATTCGAACTCACGACCTTGTGGGTTATGAACTGACTCCTTACTGATTAGACCAACTCTTATTGAAAATACCGTATGATTATTTCAATACACAAACAACTAATGGAGTTTGTTCAATTGATAAAGACTCAATTCATAACTCATAAAGTCATAAGTTTAAATTTTGCTCCTGATACGAGGGCTTTGTTAGTAGATAATCTGTGCATACTTTTGTAAAATGTCTCCAAATTTTAAGATATGTCTTCACCTTTGTGAACTCGCAGATATTTAAGTTATCTAAGTTTTTGTATTTAAAAAAAAACACACAGACGCAGATCCAAATTCAATTGCCTTACTGCTACCTTGGTCGCTTACGGTTAGTTGCCTAAACGGCAACGCTGGTGTCCAGTGTGAGGCTGGTATTTCCGTTTGTTTGGCTTTTAAAACACTGCGGTATTAAAAATGTAAATTAATATTAATACATAATTGATGACTGACATTGATAATTGAATATTGAATTGGTGACTCTATATATGTCGACGCTGACATGAATGATCCCCTGTAAGAAGCGCCACGTAACCATAATTTGTTGTATTGTTTCAGAATTTAACGTCATCCTGCTAATTTATTCCTATTCTGATTTTCTGACTTCAGAAAAAATCTTGCACGCTATGTCCAGATCTCTACATGATGCTCGTTTTCCTTTACTTTAAACTGTTTAGACTTGAATCCAGCAGTACAACTTTGAAAATCTTGTCTATAATATGTTTAACTACGTACGATCATAGTTAATGTTAAAATAATATCTTTCTTACATATGTTTTGCTCTCCACAAAAATACAAAATGTCAAAATTAAAGAATATGAAATCATGCATCAAAATATAATATGGACAATTATCTATGCAAGAGCCACTAGGGGCGCACCATGTGTACTCCATCTGGTATTCTGGTCAACTAGTGTGACTCCCGGTTTGTTTGACCAACTTTACGTTTACAGTAAGGTCAATCTTTTTACGTATATGATAATGAAATTTAGACGGACTGATAATTAACGTGAATATAACGTTTATACATATCTTTTCGAACGAATATAACGTTTATACATATTTAAGTATACTATTGTTTTAAAATGTAAAAAATTAAATTAATTTTTGTAGCACACATAGAATTCAAATATACAGGAATAGGGTGTAGTCAATGAAATGGAAACAGAGATAAAAATCATGTTCTAGAATGAACAGATCACCATAGAAAAATTGGAGCAGTTGCAATTATCAAAAATTAAAATTCCTTTACGTTTACTTATTTATTTTCTCTTGTGTTTTTCAATAGTCATCATTTGCGATATGAAATTGTTGGATTAAATTTAAACATCGTTGCGTTTAAGAATGGCTCTCCTCGTGGGATTTTTTCTCTTCCCTCCTCTAAATTTCTTCTTGTATATACGTTTTTCTAGTTTGGCTAAAGTATACATTTGGTCTTTTAACTTTATACAAGATTTTAGTTTGATCTTTTAACTTTAAAAAGTATACTTTTAGTCTTTTAACTTTAAAATTATTAGTTTTAAATGATAATTTTTTATAACAATCAAAGTTATTTTGAAAATTAAATTTAATACTACCTCCGGTCCTAATTATAAAAGTCAGTTGACTAATTTGAGCAGATTAAGGAAGTAAGTTGAGTTAGTTATTTGTCCTAAATAGGTGTTATTTTTCTTAAAATATCCTTGCTAATCAAGTGAATTAACTAGAATTATCATTGTTAGAAGGACTACTGTAAAAAAAAATATAAATATGAAAAAACAAAGTAGATTGAAGTCTTATATTTATAATTAAAATAAAAGTCAAACAAGATCTTATATTAAAGACCGGGGGTAGTATTACAGTATCTAGTAACATTTTATCAACATTCAAAACTCAATGTTATCATTTCTTGTTAATGGTTATAAGATTAGAGGACTAAAAGTTTACTTTTTAAAATTAAGGGACCAAATAAAACTTTATGTAAAGTTAAATGACAAAAAATATACTTTAGCCTTCTAGTTTTCTCCCTGCTTAAATCAAATCACGTAAATAGCAACACAGTGACGTAAACAACTAAGAAAACAAGTTACAGGCATATATCCACAGTCCACGCATGGGGCAGTATAGGAACACAAAATCCACAGAGCAAGGATGAGACAGAAAAATCAACCGATTCCTTTTGAATCACAATGCTGTAAATGTTCGGATTCCATGAATTCAAAAAATTAAATTGACTTATCCAATCGCTAATGTAATATTGTGGCTGCATTATTAGTGCTCTTCCTATTGAGTTATTTATTAAGGGAAATATTAATAATAAATAAAATACTCCCTCCGGTTCCTATTACAAGCACATGATAATTAACAACTTTACATAAACTAATGAAATTAGTAAAAATGAGTTATTTCTTATAAAATATTAAAATTATTCTTGATAAAATCAATTAACTGTACAGGAGTTCGGTTAATTAGTTAAAAAGTTTTATGATTTGTTAGAAATACTAATATGAAAAAAATTATAATACTTTAAACAAAACATGTTAAAGATCCTGGCAGGAGTATTTAGAATGAAATTGAAACTTGTCCCAGCCGCTTTAAAGATGCCAATCTAAAAGGGAAAATTAATTTAAAGATTTAAAAAGCCGTTTTATCCTTCTATTTATAGTCGACTACAGGGCTATAGACTACAGCTCAGGGGGTTGAAATTTTATAAGAAAAGAAGACCCAAAAATTGCAAAAATTAACAAAGTTAATAAAAAAAAATTATTGCATGTATTGCATGAAAACACGTGTAATTAAATCCTAATAAAAACGCCACCAATCTAAATTCACCTATTTTTTATTTTAAATTTCAACTTTCCCTTTTGTCATCAATTGCATTCGGGGTACGTATGTAGCTATTCAGAAACTTAATACATGGATGGTGGACACAACAATACAAACCATATAGGCAAGCACGTGCACCCACCGCACTTAACCAACTCAGATTAACACTAAACCATATAAGTTTTCTCCGTCTCTATATATGCCTAAACCATCCACTTTCATATACCACAAACACTATATATATATCGTACTATTACTCTCACTCACTTAGCCACACAGTTGTGCACCGATCAGTGTCTCGGATCCACATATATAATATGGATACTGCGACTGTCTCTTCCCCTTGGCTTCTGGGCTTGGCTACGCTTGCATTAGCCAGCCTCCTTTATCGGCTTCTTAAGATCTTTAATCGTCCTTCTCTTCCTCTCCCTCCTGGTCCTACACCATGGCCTATAGTAGGAAATATGCCTCACCTTGGCCCTATGCCGCACCAGGCTCTAGCCGCCCTCGCTCGCCACCACGGTCCTCTCATGCACCTCCGCATCGGCGTCGTTGACATCGTGGTGGCCGCCTCCGCTTCAGTCGCCGAGCAGTTCTTGAAGGTTCATGATGCCAACTTCCTGAGCCGCCCACCCAACGCTGGAGCCAAGTACTTGATGTATAACTATCATGACCTCCTCTTCGCTCCCTACGGCCCACGGTGGCGGATGCTCCGAAAGATCACCGCCGTCCATATGTTCTCCAGCAAGGCCCTCGATGATTGCAGGCATTTCCGTCAGGTTCATTTTTAACCCGAGAGAATTTTCCATTCTCAGCAAGAAAACGGACAGTATGCAAATATAATACATCTAAAAGAGAAATAATATTAACTTAACATAACATGCATTTATATAGTAGTATATAATAATAACTCTAGCAAATTTTATTATGCATCGGTCATGAACATGAACAGACAAATTATTTTTAAGACACAGTGTAATACTCATGCTAATTTTAGTTATGCACTTCTTAAAATACATGGCAAACTATTTTCTAGATGATGATAATCTTACACTAGCAAGATTTCGCATGCTGTGATTTCGTTCTCTTTTCTCTATGTGCGCGCGCCAGTACGTGTGAAGGGGCTCTCCCGCTAACCCATTACCCGCTAGCCCGCCCATAACCCATGAATTTTTTGCCCATTTAAGCCCGCCCAATTAGCCCAAATAAGATATTATAAACGGGCGGGCTTAAATGGGCGGGGTAGCCCATTAAACGGGTTGGGCTATGGGCAAGGTATTGGGCTGCCCATACCCGCCCATTTAAGTTTTAAGTTTTTTAAAATATTTTTATTCTTCATTTAATTGATGATATTGTTTCTCATTCATATTTTATCAAACCTTCATACTTGTCTAAGTTTTTATTTTATCCTTTAGGTAAAAGTTGGAACTTTCAAAGTTTATGAGACTTTATGATTGGTGACTATTTTTATGATTTTATCAGACTTTAATTGTTTGCGAATCTAAGTGAGGTTGTGTGATTGAATATGGTTAATGTTATTTCATATTTGATTTGCTATTTGGCATGCAAAATTTATTGACAGCTTCATAAGGTTACATATATAAAATAATTATACTGAAAAAAATTTAAAAAAATAAATGGGTTACCCCATAACCCGGTCAGCCCAAACGGGCTGCCCCGTAGCCCATTTAATATGGGCTAAATGGGTTACTACCGGGTTATGGGTTAGCCCATGTCCATTTATGAATAAATGGGCGGGCTATGGGCTAACCTTCGGGTTAGCCCAGCCCGCCCATTGCTCAGCCCTAATTGAGAGAGAGAGACGTGGCATTAAATTAACTGATGAAAGCAAGTATTGCAGGAAGAGGCAAGAAGGCTGGTAAGTAATCTGGCAAAGGTTGGGTCAAGTGCTGTGCAACTGGGGCAACTGGTGAATATATGTGTGACCAACGCTCTAGCAAGGGCAATGATAGGGCGGCGCGTGTTCAACGACGTTAGCGGCGGGAGCGATCCCAAGGCGGAGGAGTTCAAGTCAATGGTAATGGAAATGATGGAGTTGGGCGGAGTTTTCAACATCAGTGACTTCGTCCCGGCGTTGGAGTGGCTCGACGTCCAAGGAGTTCATGCCAAGATGAAGAAGCTGCACAAGAGGTTCGACGCATTCCTGACCAACATCGTCGAGGAACACAAGGCTTCTGAGAGGCACAACCACAAGGACTTGTTGAGCACGTTATTGTCGCTTAAGGAAGTTCAGAATGACGAAGGAGCTACTCTCACCAACGTTGAGATCAAGGCCCTACTTATGGTACCATACTCTTGTCTGTAAAATGAACTTCTTTTTTTCTTGGCCTTTGGTTTTACTGATGATACGACAATTATATTGACTGGTGCAGAACTTGTTTGCCGGTGGGACAGACACGACAACAAGCACAACGGAGTGGGCCATGTCAGAGCTGATTAAGCACCCGAGCATGCTGGCTCGAGTCCGGCAAGAGCTAGACTCAGTTGTGGGTAGAAACAGACTAGTGAACGAGTCAGATCTACAGAATCTGCCATACTTGCAGGCTTTCATAAAGGAGACCTTTCGTCTCCACCCTCCAACTCCTCTTTCTCTGCCGAGGATCTCAGATAGCGACTGTGAGATCTTGGGTTACCACATCCCCAAGGGCGCGACTCTGCTGGTGGATATCTGGGCCATAGGTCGTGACCCTAACGAGTGGTCCGAGCCGTCGGTGTTCAAGCCTGAGAGGTTCCTTCCCGGCGGCGAGAAGGCTGACGTCGATATTAAGGGGTATGACTTTGAGGCCATCCCGTTCGGTGCTGGTCGTAGGATCTGTCCTGGCGTGAGTCTGGGCCTCAGCATGGTTCAGCTTCTAACAGCAACTATGGCCCATGCTTTTGAGTGGGACCTGGAGGATGAGGTTAACCCGGAAAAGCTTAACATGGAAGAGGTTTATGGGATAACCCTCCAACGAAAGGTCCCCTTGGCAGTAAACCCAAGACCCAGGCTCGCCCCACATGCTTACTCCTAGTTTGTCCGCCTTCATCTCATATCTCATGTTTTGAGCTGAAGACTTTAGACTGTCTGCTGATAGCCAAGTTAAATAAATCGTGGATAAATATATGAGTGTGTCAGATATATTTCTTCAATGTGCTTTCTGATATGCATGCAAATATTTTTTGTGTCCCGTTGCCCCATGAGATGTAGAATTTCTAAATGAAAAACCGGCAGTGTGGACTCATAAGTTCAACTAATGCGTCAAAAACATCTCGGTTCAACAATGCCCACACCCTTCAGGGAGAGGAGGTTGTGGATTCTGTATCCGGATTTTGCAATCCCTCCTTTTCTTTTTTTAACCCTTAGATTAATATTTTAATGGTTCAGATTTAACTATTTTTAAAATGATTATAAAAATATTAAATTATAAAAATAAATAAATTACAAATTATAAACTATATTAAAACTCAGTTCTAATGGTTTGCAAATGTATTAAATGTTTTTTAAATTTTTTTTATAAATAGTTTATAAAAACTTAAAATCTGAAACATTAAAATATGTTAATCTAATAGTTAGAAAAAAAAAAGAGAATAGAAGAGGATGAAAAAAAAGAGAGGAGAGATTTCCAATCGGTGAGGCGGGTGTGCGGATTTCCCCGTATGAGGGGAGGGTTTAAATAGTTAAATTGTCCAAACCCCCCCCCCCAAAAAAAAAACCAAACTTCGGCTAATCTCCCCTCTGTTTTTATGAGAAGACAGTGGAAGGAAAACCTTCGTTTTTGTGAGTACGTGGATATCTTGTTATTATTGAAGACAACCAAAATATTGTTGAGCAATAAATATGGATATTTCTGTTAACACTTAACAGGGTCTCCAGTTGGTGACTGAAAAATAGCAGAATCGTAGTTTCAGATTAACTCTCAAGACAAACGTTTGGGGTGACGTTGATGTTAGAAGCCATGAGTTTGAGGTAATGTGATTTGGGTGTTGGGCTTTACAGAGCCCAGCTTCCTCAAATAGTGGGGCGCGGACAATTGCTCTCCGGGTCACAAGCTTTTAACACGCAGGGTCGGAGAAGGGATGATGGATGAGACTTGAGAGGGACAGCGATGCTTATGTGCAGATAAGATAAGAGCCGTATCCATTTGTTGTCCCCCCTCCTTAAAAGTTAAAAGCAATACTCTTTCCGTTTTTAACGACCCATTTAACTAATTTAATTAGATTAAAAAAGTTAGGTCAATTAGTTAATTATAAAAAATATAATATATTTTTCTTAAAATGTCATAATTATCTCTCTTAATATCTCTTTTTCTCTTTTATTTGATTATAGTTGAAGGAATATTCATAGGGATAATTTAAAAAAAATTGATAAATATGAAAAATGAATCTTATATTTAGGATCAAAATCAACTCAATAATTAGATCATGTATTAAGGACCGGAGGAGTAATTACAATTCTTTCCAAATAAATACTCCTTTTTTTTTGCCATCCCAAATAATAGTCCTTTTAATTTTTGCTATGATGACCTGGTGGCACGTGAAATGCATAGCATGCATTTGTTTTGTCATGTTTTGTTTCTTAGCAAGGCAATGTTGACGTTACATCACGCTTCACCCAAAACAGAAACCATGTCACATCTTTGGTTTTTTTTTTGTATTAAAAAAATTAGCTTGTTGGCTTTGTATTTTGCACAACGCAATAAATACTTTAATCCATATCATCATAATGGTGTTGTGGTTGCCAATAGCAACATATTCATAAAAATATTATTATCCATCAATTTTATATTTTGAGTAAATATGCCAGCTCACCTTGATGAATGGTGGCCATGTATTTTCGTGTTAAATCAAGCGTTTTGAGGGACCGACAGAGTGAGTTCTTCTTCTTTTTTTTTTTTTGGGGCTTTTTGCCACTTTTTTTTAATTGCAGTTAATTATTTATTTCTTGGCCGGCAACTGAAGTTATTTATCCGGTTAGAGATCAATATCTTTTTTTTTTTTTACCACAATTAGAGATCAATATCGACTTCCCGTTATTAAAGGAGGAGGAGGAGGAGGAGAGATCAATATCGACTGTTATGAATGAAATATTATAATTACTTAATTATAAAATTTTATGAAAAACAACTCAGGAGTTAATTACATCATATCTTTTAAAAAAAAATTCATTTATGGCCGCAAAAATTTACTTTTGACACAATTAACTCGCGTAAAACTGAATTTTTTCCCAAGTAAAATTTTGAATTTTTTGGAAAGCTTATGAATGAAGTAAACGGAACATGAAAAAGAGGAGGAGGAGAATTCAAATGACGTGGAGATAAGTTTTAGCACATCAACGAAACAAGTAAATGCAAGACGAAATGAGACGCAAGCAATTAGGATGGGATGGCCGCGTGCCAATCCTAATAACTTGTTAATCCCCAAGCCCACCGAATATGCCAAAAAAGGGAAAAAGAAAAAAGAAAATCAAACTTATTAAATCACGTTTGACGTGCAAGGTCGATAATCATTGTTTTTTTTTTTAAAAATCGTATTAAAATCTTACATTGAACGAAGAGGCTAAAGACTGATTTGTTCTAGTTATTGTTAGTGTTTGACAAATAAATATGTTTTATTCAATACTGGTCACTTAATACAATTATACATAAACAGTTTAATTATTAAATAATTTCATAACAAATTAGTACCCATATGCCATTTGTTATAGTAGAATTTATCATTATATAATTATATGCTTGTCGCCTGTTGTGAAATTTTTAATAATTATATTATTTACTGCACAGTAACTTTTTAAAAAACATTAGTGATTGCATGGGGTGTACGCTAAGCCCGTGCTTTAATTGATCGTAATAAATTTTGATGTTATGATTAAAATATTGTTTTTTTCATTACCAAATTGAAATACTGTTTAAATCTCATTTGTTACGCTATTCATTTTTATGTATTCAGTGTTAATTAGTGCCCCCCCAGAAATTTTGAGAAACGAGTTTTATTGTTCTCCGTAAATAACATTTTGTAAATTTTTCTAGATTATAAATAAAATTTGTTCTTGTGGGTGCATTAAACTTGTTCCACTTGAATTAGAGGATTTATATTTGGATTATAGTGTATCCAGCATCTCGAAATATTTTTTCAGGTGTAATGACTATCTCAAAATATTTTATGATGTATTTAATATCCTGAAATATTTTTTTAGATACTCCTGGTACTGTGAATTATTTTTTGTACATTCAGTATGTCAAAGTATTTTTTTAAATTTATTTAACACTCAAAAAGATTTTTTAGTGTATCTAACATTAAATTAAAAAAAATATTTCAGAACGAATTACTTAAAAAATAAATCAGAATATTAGATGTATTATAAAATATTATAGAATGCTAAATATATTGAGAAAATATTTTAGATTGGCCTTTTATATTTTATAATTAAATAAAAAAACAAAGCTCAGGCCACAAAAATAATAAATAAATAAATAAAACCCGATGAAGAAACTTCCACAGACCGAAGTCGGTCGCCCGTGGAATGACCCTTGCCTTCTCAATTCACCGCACCAGGAAGACCACCCAAACCTTCCATCATCCATCGCCCAAGTTGCAATTTCAGCTAATCGAATCTTGTAAACTCTCTGATCTTCTGAATCTATCATGTTTTGAACCTCTCCAACCAAACCTCACCCAACCATGCTCGTTCTGTTTCTCAGAACCCTTTTCTTCTCAATACACCAATCTGATCCCAGACTTTGATATCAGTAAATAAAAAGCGAGGAAGAATAAGGGATAGTAATTATTCCACGCGAAATTATGTCAAGGAATCTCCTTCAGGCCATCCAAACCTCACTTTCTCTCTCTCCAACTGCGAGCCCTGCGTCGAATACCGGCTTTCGAGGTCTAAGATCTATCTTCTCTTTGTCTAATTGCAATGGTTTCTGGTACGACGCCTTCCTTGTCGTTCCGTCGGTTTTGTTTGTCCTGTATCTGGCGGTCCACGCGAAGAAGAACCTGAAGAAACTTTATAATGGAGGATCTTATGTAATGAAATCATGTTATGCCCTGCTTTGGGTTGCTACTCTTTTAAACCTCGCTTGGTGTTTATTTCAGGTATGCTTAGTAGCTTGTTGTGTTCCTTGGTGAGGCTAATTGCATGATAAACAGAAGAAAATAGTGGGGAGACCGGATTTCTGTCCTTCCCAGTTTTTTGACCTTTTCTTTGGGCGCGAGAACTTGAGGAGATGCAATATATTATGCCATTTAGAGCGAGTATCGAGATGTGAAGTTATGCAAAACAAACTAAAGTGATAAAGATTTTGGGTTTTGGATTGTAAAATAAAGGTTGCTGAATAGACGTTTTTAATGCTTGCTGAGACAAATATGATCCTCGTTGCTGACACTTTGAAATTGAGATAATACTTTACGCGTATATATGCCAGATGGACGTTTAGATTTGAATCTGAAAGGTCCGAGGTGGCTGAGTGAAGGCTGCCTAGTGTCTGTAGGTTGGGGTTTTTAGTCCCATGACTATTTATTGAATAAGCTTTTGCAACTATATGTTTGATGCAGTTTCTAAGGAACTCATGAGTATGCATTTGACCATCGCTGGAATTTCCTCCAGTGGATTTGCACATGTTATTAAAACTTTCCTTTTGTCTTCATCATTCACTTACATGTAATGTTATTTTTGTTATTTCAAGGAAGGAAGAGTTCACGTTATTTAAGTGGAGATAGTAAAAGTGTGGCATGATTTTCAACTTTGTTTCATCGCAAATATGGGAAAATACCCACTCGTTGCCCCTTCAGTTGGTTTCAGGCTTTGCATGTGTGCTGTTATTGACTGTAAAATAAAATTCCAACTTTGACTTCTTTCTTGTTTAAGCAGGCATGGCAGTGCTCTCCGGGAAAGGACGTTGCATGGAATTTCCTTTCATTATTGACGGCATCTGGAATTCTTTGTTTGGAGATAAGCATGATGGCTTTTCTTCTCAAGGATAATTATATGAATGGGATTGAAACTCTGGCGCACACTTTCCTTGTATCTGGAATCATTGTCGTTGTGGATACTCTTCTTAAGGTGATATTTCATTTGCATTAGTTGATGCACATGCATGCATTACACATTTTACACCTGTTCTGTGAGGTCTTAATGTACCATAATTTTTGGCCCATACTGAAATATATTAACTTTTTTCTACTTCATATTATCATGGAACTACTTTGTGTATATAGACATCCCTTGTAATCCCCCCTCTTAAAATCCGTGAGATATATATATATATATATATACACACACACCATGAGCACGTTGAATCTTTGCAACATATGTTTTTGGAAGCTGTAATTTTAATGACTTTCAGAACCTTTCTGTGTGGATTACCAAATGATTTGCAAACTCATTTATTTGTCTATGGTTCCAACTGTTGCCCCATTTCTGTCCTACGTAGTACTAACATGGTAACAGAGGTTTCAGACCCAAAAACAAAAACAGTAAGGGGTACTTCAAACATGTTTTATCCAATTTATCCTCAAAGCATCTCTTGAACTGCTTAAAATTGAGGCCCCATAGATAAATAGCCTTAACCAAGGGGACCAAAAAAGTGTTAAAGTGTTAATATTTTTCAATTTAAGGCTTGTAGTTGCAACATGTGGATTGGATTATCACTTCTGTGCTTCCATCACTATTATTGATGTCGCATTTATTAATGGGATTCACTCGTTAACTTAATTTTGGTCCTGCCATATACCAGGCGCATAAATAAAAAGCACATTTTTATGTACTAAAATCTGAGTTACGTTCTATTCACTTTTAAATCTTGAAACAAGTGGTATGGTGGAAGCTTCATTTTAATTTTTCAGTTCATTTGGAAAGAGATTTCCAAGTCATTATAAAGCATCAAGTTGAATGTAAATGTGGGGAAGAGGGCTAGGCATGCCAAGAATTTAGTAGTGAAATTTTATAATGACTACTTATCTTTGTGAACATGATTTTGCGCAAATGGGGAAGGGTGTTGGAAGAAGTTTATTTGTGTCGAGGATATCCTATTATTGTTGTACGACTTGATTTAGGGATTTGACCTTTTTATATTGATGTTGGTTGTTTTGTTTCTCTTGTATTTTGATTATTGCTATAGTAAAATTTCATTATTCCTCCTATGAATTTCCCTTTTTCCTCCGCCTCTCAATTTTTTTGGTTTGTTATGATTACTTTTCACAGCATTTTCCTTGCATGTGACTTGTGTTGTTTCTGTCCAGGTAGCTGCTGATTATTCTCTTTGATGTCAATTCTTCTGTACATGCTTGTCAATGTTGCCATTTTCCTCTCTGCTCCTCATGTCGAACATTTTGTTCCTTGATATGCCTTGTCCTAATTGAGTACTTTCATATCAGGCAATATATGTTTTTGGATTTGGAGTCCCTTTGTTCAATCGTGATGTTGGAAGCTTACATAAGATCAAGTGGGGTTTGTTGATAATTCACAAATTGTTGCTTGCCGCAGCATATGGCTTCATATTGTTCGTACATTTCTCTAAATGGAGAGAGAAGCTGCCACGTAAGAGTGTGTGTGTGTGTGGTTCTGCTGTCACCTTTGTTCTTATTTGATCCATTTCTGATCAAAGCAGGTCCTCTCCGTGCATGCATTCGGAGATATAGTGACACGAAAGAATGTTACTGTTTATAGGATCTACATATCATAATCATACTCACCCATTCTTTTTCATCTTTCTGCTTCTCTGAAACCCCTCTGTACGAAGGGGGCCACAAGTGTGTTCTGATGTACAAATTTCTTTTACCTTTTGCAGCCAGACCAGCATTCTACAACTATGTTGTTGCAATGTTTGTCTTTAGTTCAATTGCCCTGTTTGCCTGTGGGCTAGCAGTGGTTGGGGCTGGCTTGGGCAGTTGGTAATCTCGCATCCCTTCTCTGCCATTAAAAGTAGCATTCAATAGTTTATTTTATGTTACATGAAATTTGCCCTGAATGGATGGATCTCCTTTCCTGCAGGATATATGATCTCACTGTACTTTGTTATCACTCTCTATATCTGCCATTTCTGTATGTAACTTTTCTTGAAGATTTTTTCCAGGTAATCATTTCTTGCCATATGCTACAGAAGTTACATTTATATTTACTATTAACAAACACTAACAAAAGGGGTTTCAAAACGAAGACAAATCAATTCAATTGACTGAAATTATAAAAGGAGCGAAAATTGGTTTCTCTTGTATTGAAACCAATTTTTTTTTCCGGTGATAAAGAGGGGCTAACTGATTTAATCGACATAAAATTGACATTTGGGGGAGCTAAACAAAAATACTTATATCACGTGAGAAAAAAATTGATTTTTGAAAGTCAAGAAATCTGAAATGACTTCGATCATCAAAAATAAATGAATAAAGGAGCAAATCGAACTTTGCTGAATCAGAATTAAAAAGAGAAAGAGTCTTCTTCTATGCAAAACTGATTAAAGCAGTCTGGTTTAATTTTGAAGAAGGTCCTAAACAAACTCGTTGTACCCATGAACAACTCTATTCACAATTGTACTGCGTTCTTGTGGTGGAATTGCCTAGTGTCATGTGGTGGACTCCTGAGTGCAGTCCATCAAAAACATTGTAGTAGGCATTGCCCACTCAGGGATGCCTCTTATTATAATAAAGCTTGAGCAGCGTATGATGTGTTATTTCTTGGTTCTTGCTGCAGGAGGAAGACTTCCTTTTGGATAATGCTTATTACTCCGAGATGAGAGATGCTGGATTCTTTGACGCTGACTGGGAGTAATTCCTCGACAACCTGTAAATGGACAGCCATCTTTTTATCTGTGTAGTGTGTAAATATTTTTAGATTCCTCTTGCCTTTTATGGCAGGACAAACACCCCCCCCCGGGGGGGGGGGGGGGGAATTTAACAGAACAAGTGTGCCTGAACGAAGCTTTAATTTGAATGAACCCATTTACTCTTTTAAGCGCTTTATTCCCCTGTATGTTGCATGATCTGCACTGTAAAATAAGCTTCCATAGACTATAACAAAGCAAAGCTGGGAGGATGAATTTGCATGGAGAATAAGGAAAGGGAGAAATACTTGCAAACAACTTGGTGCGGTGAATTCATAAATCCCTATCAAATTGTGGGTTTTCATGAGCCCCTTCAATAAGTCGGCTTTTCGCACTTGTTCCATATATGGATATGTCCGTGTTGTCAATTAACAAATGCCTAGGCTTCACCCTAACTCGTCTCGCGATCTCAGCAGCCAATCCGTTCAAACCATCCATACCATAGAGGACCACATGCGGTGGCCTAAAAGACACATCGCAATTTATTCGATCGTCCACGACGGCTCAATCCTGCCATCTTCATGCCTGGTAACAGAGTAGGCGGGGTGATTGAAGCTCTGACATAGATACTTTGTAGGGTGGTTCTGGTTTGCTTTTCTGAGAATTGGGTTTGAAGGCCAACATGTGGTTTGCTTCTTTGACAACCCTTTGACCCCCTCCAGTGTTTTTGAGTATGTCGCCTCCCACATCCATTGCACTTGTCCGCTTGAGCTCGGTCTCATAAACACAGCACCCAAATCCATGTTTCACATTTGCATGGCATCATCGTGTGGGGCTCATCTAATGTATTTAACGTTGCCCGCCTCTTCTGTTAACGCAGGTCGACATTGGGCTGTTTTAAAACATCAGGGGGATTAACAATTGCGCCTCTCCAAATATTTCGGGCTAAAATTTCACCTCAACCCTCGTGTTCTACGATAACCTAATAATTGTCTTTTATTAATTCTTCCGTTACAATTCGAGATTTCGAACACTGGACTGCTGCCCAAATCCCATCCTATGGCTATATGTCATTAATTTTTATTAACGCAGATACTGTATATTCAGATTCGCGTATGAAATTGGCTAATGTGAAATAATAATTTGGATATTCGCTCTAAGCACTGAAACACACTATGGGCAAATCAAAATAAGAAAAACAAAGGCTAGATACAATGAAGGGATTAATCTTAAAAAAGAAATTACAATGAATAAATTGGAGAAAGAATAAAAGATTACAGTTTGGCTTCTCTTCTCTAATGCCATTGGCACGTGAAAAAGAATTATTCAAATAATATAACAAATTTCAACCATTGAATGCAAATACAGAAGAAAGCATAAGGACATACAAATCTGGAATCCTATTATCTTTAGGGAGACTGTGAGTACAGGTGTGGTGCAAGCCTGGGCTTTGGCTGGGCCAACAGAGGGACCTTCCGTTGGAGGGTAAGCCCATAAGCCTCGTCCATGTTAAGCTTTTGTGGGCTGAGACCATCGGCAAGCTCCCAATCAAAAGCCTGGGCCAGAGTTGCAGTCAGAAGCTGGACCACTCGAAGCCCAAGGTTCATGCCAGCACATATCCTCCGTCCACCACCGAATGGAATCACCTCAAAGTCATTGCCCCGAACGTCCACACCAGCCTTCTCCCCGCCCGGCAAGAACCTCTCAGGCCTGAACACCAACGGGTCGGACCACTCCTTAGGGTCACGGGCTATGGCCCAAACATTGAGCAGGAGAGTGGCCCCCTTAGGGATGTGGTATCCGAATATCTCACAGCTCTCAGCCGCGACTCTTGGCAGTGAGAGAGGAGTGGGTGGATGAAGACGGAATGTTTCTTTTATAAAGGCTTGTAAATATGGCAGGTTGGGCAAGTCCAACTCATTCACCAGCCGGTCCTGGCCCACTATGGAGTCCAATTCCTGTTGGACTCGGGCCAACATGGTCGGGTTTCGGATCAACTCGGCTATGGCCCACTCCGTGGTGCTTGATGACGTGTCAGTACCGGCCGCAAACATGTTCTGCAAGCAAATAGTCATCAACCATGCATGTTAGACCAAGCAAATGCCAATTGATCAAAGTGGACTCAGTAGGAAAATTAATTACCAGAAGTAATGCTTTGATCTCAACGTCAGTGAGCTTGGTTCCCTCATCATCTTGAGCCTCCTTAAGAGAAAGCAATGTGCTCAACAAGTGCCTGTGGTCCTCGTTCTGAGAAACCTTGTGTTCTTCGATGATGTTCGTCAAGAAGGCATCGAATCTTTTGTGCAGTTTCTTCATCTTGCCTTGAACTCCTTGAAGGTCCAGCCATTCCAACGCCGGAATGAAGTCGCCGATGTTGAAAACTCCGGCCAGCACCATCATCTCAACCACCATCGACTTGAACTCATCCGCCCTGGGATCACATCCGGCAGCACCGTCGTCGAACACGCGCCGTCCTAAAACTGCCCTTGCGAGTGCGTTGGTGGTGCACACATTCAGCAACTGCCCTAAGTTCACCACTTGTGAGGCGGCACTCGCGAGATTACGCGTCAGTCTTCCCACCTCTTCCTGCAATTTGCATTCACTGAATGAGTTAAATTCATATTGATTAAAATGCAGGCGAAGTTGCAAACTCTGGTTTGATGTCACTCGAGGATCATCGATTCTACTATATTGCAATTTTTTTGCCTGAAATATACATTTCTTCATTATGTAATTTTTGCACACTTCTGTGATGTACGTAACGATTAAAAAAAAAAAGCATACGAACTTGTTTTCCTCCCTTACGTACTCAGTGTCGCATGGAGGGAAAGAAACTACTAACCTGACGAAGATGTCTGAAATCTTCCAAGGCCTTGCCGGAGAAGAGATGAACAGCGGAGATTTTTCGGAGCTTGCGCCACCGTGGGCCGTAGGGAGCGAACACGAGGTCTTGATAGTTATAACCCATGTACTTGGCTCCGGCGTTGGGAGGTCGGCTGGAGAAGTTGGCGTCGTGAACCTTCAAGATCTGCTCGGCGACAGAAGCCGAAGCCACCACGACGACGTCGACGAAGCCAAGGCGGAGGTGCATGAGAGGACCATAACTCCGAGCCAAATCGGCCAAAGCATGGTGAGGCACAGGTCCCAAGTGAGGCATGTTCCCGACGATGGGCCAGGGTTTAGGACCGGGAGGAAGAGAAAGAGAAGGCCGCCGGAAGAGGTTGAGAAGGCGATAAAGAAGGGAAGCTAAAACCAGAGAAGCCAAACCCAGAAGCCATGGAGAAGTCACAAAAGCCATATTCGAAAAAGACGAATTAATGACAGAGTGTATTATAATAATGGTTGAGCAGGATATGAATCGAAGAAGGAGAGAACAGTAAAAGAATGATGTGTGAGGAGGAGGAAGAAGGAGCTATTTATAGGGTTTTGACATGGAGAAATAGTGAAGAGTGGTGGGTGGTTGAATTGAACTAGAAGACAAGGTCAGTGAGACGACTTTTGTGGCTTTCGCGGGCTGCTGAAACGCAGAAAAGTTCAATACAGGGATGAAGCTTCTGTATTATTAATTGCGCTTCCAGAATGGGATGGCAAGTCAAAATAAGATATATGGAGGAATTTAACTTTAACGGTATTTTTTCAGCACTGGTATCTTCTTGGAAATACCCACTTATATATATTGTTAAATTGACAAATTTAATTCTTTTTTTGATCATTTTTCAGAATATATATATAAATATATATATATATATAGATGTCAAACACGATTATGCTTTTTACGTAATTTTTCAGTTGAGAAAGGGTCAAAGATATAATTAGCGAGACTATCTATTTTAGGAAAAAATTAAAAATCATAATTAATCTTACTCTGGCCAGGAAAAAGTCATAATTGGTCTTTATATCAATATTTAATTAATACTAATCTGATTTCTGTAAGCGATGACTGAGAAATTAAATGATGATACATATTCTTTTATCAAATGAGAAATCAGTAAAAAAAAAAATAAGAAAACTTCATATTAATATTGGTAAGGATGGCAAAATTATCAGCGTAGTGGTAATTAAATAAATCAAATTCTTACGCACAAGATAGAGTATTCGATTGAATTGATCTTTAGGAAGGGCCAATAAAGGTAAGATTTTGAATAATAGGAATAGCAAATTAATTAATAGAAGATAATCGATGAAAAGGATCTTTTGAACTATAGTTTGGTCAATTTATTCAAACATATGTAAGTATATCCTATTGACCTGATAATAATCTGGAACTATATATTAATAAATTTATTGCGCTGACGATTGAGGAGCGAAAAACCTACGCAACGCAAGCCGACAATGTCGATATATAAACAGAGAAAGGAAAACGTACAGACTACAGATGAGGGAATAATAGATGATTGCATCAAAACGCTGTCACGAACAAGCCACACAAGCCATTTGTTTAATCGGGTTCACTCTTAACATTTTAATAATTAGAGAGTTTCAGCTGTGATGGAGACTTTCACCAAGTTTGAAACTGTCGTTTTCCCAAAATTAAACGTGTTGAATAGTAAAAGAACGACCAACATATATATATATATATATATATAGCAGAGGACGTACGTTCATCAGCGATGATCGACGTCGAAATCATTGATGACGCGCATATATATATTCTTAATATCCCAAAACAAGAATTTATGTGAAGTTTAGAATGAGAGCAACAAAGTGACATCGAGTTCGGAGGCACAATTGTAGCCAAAAATATTCCTACCTGGAACTTATAAAACTCATGCCGTTGACAACTATAAGCATAATGCTTGATCTTCCATATCTCCAAAAACACTGTCTACACACACACGCACTCTCTCCAGTTCCAAGCGACGTAGGACACCAAAACTGCTTAGCAGTTTTAGATCCGTCCAGTAGGAATCTCCAGTGACTTATACTCGTCCTGTCTTAAATATAAGATCCTTGTACTCACTCTTCCGGTCCTAAATATAAAACATTTATACTAGTAGCAACTAAACCGCAACTATTATCATCTACACCTTTTTATCCTAAATATAGGAGCTAGCTAGTTATTGAGGGATCATTTTTAAGTAGCTCCTTTACACACACAGAGAGAGAGAGAGAGAGAGAGAGAATCAAATAATGGAGTATCAATCTGTATTCAAGCCAGGCACACAATGCAACCAACACCTCAGATGGGTCAATTATAAGAGATGCTGGACAGCCAAACCGCGCATGATCTTCACAACACATGCATGAGCCTGTTGAGTGGCATAATTCCTTTTAATTTCCACAATTTTTCTGTATACTTCGTGCAGAGAGTGGTCGCATGAGGTTTGCGAAGCTTTTTGGGGGGAAAATTGGATGCCAACTAATTAAATTAGTATGCTGTCCACAAATGATATAACACTACCTCCGGTCCTAATTATAAGAGCCAGTTGACTAATTTGAGGAGATTAAGAAAGTAAGTTGAGTTAGTTATTTGTCCTAAATAGGTGTTGTCTTTCCTAAAATATCCTTGCTAATCAAGTGTATTAACTAGAACTATCATTGTTAGAAGTGTTACTTTGGAAAAAAAATATATAAATATGAGAGATAAAGTGGATTGGAGTCTTATATTTAGGACCAAAATAAAGTCAAGGGTCTTATATTAAGGACCGGAAGTAGTGTGTGTGTGTGTGTGTGTGTGTGTGTGTATATGAGAAGATGTAGGCCAAGTGATAGATGATAGGCTTGATGCTTCACTTAAACTGTCCCAATACAACACATGCGTGAACGATCATCACAAACTGAACCAATTAGCGGAATGGCCTCTCATGGCTGTTAGCCATATTCCTCCAAATCAGAAACATCCTAGTCCTCTTTCGATCAATCAATATAACATATATATGTAGCAGCCATGAGATCTACGTACTGACTCTTACCGCGGATTTGGGTCGGAACGAAGCCAGGGGCTCATGCCAAATTATTGGTTGATAAATTTCTGTTAACCAGCACATTGGATTACATGCCCAACCGGATCCGCCACCTTTTTTTTTTTGGAGCCATGGAGTCACAATGGGACGAAACACGTAATCATATCAATGGTAAATCTTTGGGCCAAAAAGAATCAGTGACGTGGAACACAGCAAATTGGGTTAAAAATTAAAATAATAATTTGGATAAAATCTCTGAGCACTGAAATAAGCTTCGGGCCGCAAGACAAAATAGAAGATAATAGCAAAACGAAAGTACGAAACAACGCTAGTTGAGGACCATGAAGAGACGAACAATACTATGAATATGTGAGAGAAAAGAGAGAGATTAAGCCAGGACCATTAGGCTTCTCTTCTCTAGTGCCCATTGGCAAATGAACAATAAATTATACTCTTCCGGTCCTTAATATAAGACCCATTTAATTAATTTAATTAGATTAAGGAAGTTAGGTAAGTTAGTTAATTATAAGAAAAGTGACACATTTTTTCTAAAACACCATAATCATCTTTCTTAATACTCCCTCTCCCTCTTCTACTTGATTATGGTTGAAGGAGTATCTATAGACGTAATTTAGAGAAAATTGATAAATATAAGAAATGAGTCTTATATTTAGAATCAAAACCAACTCAAAAATTGGATTTTATATTAAAAACCGAAGGAGTGCAATATAACAATACAGCAAATTCTAACAAGTGAATGGAAATACACAGCAAATCATATCCACAAGCATATTTGGAAGTCAGATGGCATATCTCAGTAGATTGTCAGTACGGGTGTGGCGGAAGCCTGGGCTTTGGTCGAACCATCGAAGGAACTTTCCACTGGAGGGTAAGCCCATAAACCTCTTCCATGTTAAGCTTTTCTAGGCTGAGCCGATTTTCCAGCTCCCAATCAAAAGCCTGGGCCAGAGTTGCAATCAGAAGCTGGACCACTCGAAGCCCAAGGTTCATGCCAGCACATATCCTCCGCCCACCATCAAATGGGATCACCTTAAAGACATTGCCCCTAACGTCCACACCACCCATCTCCCCGCCCGGCAAGAACCTCTCGGGCCTGAACACCAACGGGTCTGACCATTCCTTCGGGTCATGGGCTATGGCCCAAACACTGAGCAGGAGGATGGCCCCCTTAGGTATGTGGTATCCGAATATCTCACAGCTCTCAACCGCGACTCTGGGCAATGAGAGAGGAGTGGGTGGATGAAGACGGAATGTTTCTTTTATAAAGGCCTGTAAATATGGCAGATTGGGCAAGTCCAACTCATTCACCAGCCGGTCCCGGCCCACTACGGAGTCCAATTCCTGTTGGACTCGGGCCAACATGGTCGGGTTTCGGATCAGCTCGGCTATGGCCCACTCTGTGGTGCGTGATGACGTGTCAGTACTGGCGGCAAACATGTTCTGCCAGCAAATAGTCATCAACGATGCATGTTAGGACAAGCAAATACTGATTGATCAAAGCGGACTAAGTAGGAAAATCAATTACTAGAAGTAATGCTTTGATCTTGAGCCTCCTTGAGAGAAAGCAAGGTGCTCAACAAGTGCATGTGGTTCTCTTTTCTTAGAAACCTTATGTTCTTCGATGATGTTTGTCAAGAAGGCATCGAGCCTTTTGTGCAGTTTCTTCAACTTGCCCTGAACTCCTTGAAGGTCAAGCCATTCCAACGCCGAGATGAAGTCTCCTATGTTGAAAACTTCGGCCAGCACCATCATCTCCACCACCATCGACTTTAACTCATCGGCCCTGGGATCACATCCGGCGGCACCGTCGTGGAACACGCGCCTTCCTAAAACTGCCCTAGTGCCCTTGCCAGTGCGTTGGTGGCGCACACATTCAGCAACCGTCCTAAGTTCACAACTTGTGAGGCGGCACTCGCGAGATTACGCGCCAGTCTTCCCACCTCTTCCTGCAATTTGCATTCATTGAATTAATTAAATTAAAGTCGTATCTTGATTAACAACATGATGCCAGGTTGCAAAGTATAGCTAGGTGTTAATTGTCGAGATGCAATCCCATGCTTTATTAGTTGGGAACCAGTTTTAGTGCTCATTATTTTGATGAGTACTCCAAGCTCATTAAGTCTTGATTGTATATATCTAATTTGAACATATTTAAAATTTTTAATTAATTATTTTAAATAAAAAACTATTTTTCAAAAAAAGATAGTTAAGAGATTATCTTTATTTTAGATTTCATTCATATTAAAATAATTATTTTAAATAAATAAAAAAATCAAATATTGACTATTCAAATGATATATGAGTGGTTTAGATCTGATAAGCTTAATATGTTTATCAAAGCGATAAGTACCGAAACTGGTTCTATTAGGTACCTTCATATCCTTATAAAAAAGGTCAGGTTGTTTTAATCGAAGAAGGAAAGAAGTTCTGAAACTCTCATATAGTATCGCTGTCTTGCTTTTTTCCTAGCTAACACGGCATCGCTAATTAAAATTTTTTTTTAGAATTGGTATGGGAAAATGGCCAAAATTCTCATTTATTTTTTTATGTTTATAATATCCGCCTGTATGATTTAAATTTTAAGCACACTAATAATTGATCAATCGTCTTATCCACCTATGGTGATTTCAAAAAAAAAAAAAAGGCAATCTGCTGACAGATCAACTTATAAAAAGAAATTAAAATTTGTCTGTGTTTGAAATTTCGATTGTTTACAAGTTCTATTTGAAAACGATACCACTGAAAACAAAAGTGATCGGTTAAAACAATACATATTCTCAGCTGGATCTAATTTTAGAGAATATATATTGCCGAGAATAAAAAACACCTTTTTTAAAAAATGTCTGAAATAATGTGTCATCATTCTTTTACCTTCTACGTAGTAGCTAGTATTATACATTTATGTGACATATTACGGAATCTGTATATTCCTTAAGATATCGTGTATTGAATAATTGTTAAAATTCTCTCCATCCAATAGTTCTACCATCCAAGTTTTCAAACATATTGAAAAGACGGAAATAATTCAAGAACTCATCAAAACTTAGAAAAACGAAAGAGAAGTAGCGGCGAGTTTTTCTCGAGGGGAGTAGTCATAACACATTAATTGATCGAAACAATATTGATTACCGAAAATATCAAGTATTTGCTAGTAGTTTAAGAACCTTCGGACTCGTTACAAAATTTTTGTACGCTTCTGAGAGATGTAAAGATAGTTAATTAAATGTAATGAAGAACGTATATGCCTATAGGGACTTGTGCTCTTTTTTCCTCGCTCAGTGGCATTATGGAGTTGAGAAGCTTATACAGAGAAAGAAACTACTAACCTGACGGAGATGTGTATGAAAACATGCAAGGCCTTGCTGGAGAAAAGATGAACAGCAGAGGTTTTGCGAAGCTTGGGCCACCGTGGGCCGTAGGGAGCTAACACGAGGTCTTGATAGTTATAACCCATGTACTTGGCTCTGGCCTCGGCTTTTGTCGCCGAGCTTGCGCCACCGTGGGCTGTGGGGAGAAGTTGGCGTCGTGAGCCTTCAAGACCTCCTCGGCAACAGAAGCCGACGCCACCATGAAGACGTCGACGAAGCCAAGCCGGAGGTGCATGAGAGGACCATAAGTCCAACCCAAATCGGCCAAAGCATGGGGCGCAGGGCCCAAGTGAGGCATGTTGCCGACGATAGGTCAGGGTTTGGGACCGGGAGGAAGTGGAAGAGACAGAGAAGGTCGACGGAAGAGGTTGAGAAAGCGAAAAAGAAGGGAAGCCAAACCCAGAAGCCATGGAGAAGTCACAGAAGCCACATTCGAAGGAGTTAGGATATAGGTAGGGGCAAGTGAAGTGAAAGGAAGAGAAGTAATAATGACAGGATTTGTGTTGCGTGATAGGATACACAGAGGTGTTATCTATCTGCTTTTCTATATAAAATCTTGTAATACCCGTTTGAGGTAAAATGGATCGGTTTTTGTAATACCCGTTTGAGTTCAAATGGATTGGTTCGCCTTCAACTCTCAATAAATTCGCTACTTATCATGTTCCGTTAACCAAGTCTTCAATATATCTGTTCAAAATGAATCCCCTTCTGCATTGATTACAGCGTCTTTTCCTTTTCAATACAATTATGTTTCCAAATAAATATGATTAAACGGTCACCTTAGAATAATCATGGAGCCCCTCCAATATCCAGACGTTCTTCATTTGCTTTGTCACTCAATTCAAGCCATCCCCATGATGACGTGAAGCAACTTTACTCCATGGTGAGAAAACATGGTCATCTCTTGTATTTTTTTGAGGTCCCTTCTAATCACCTGTGAATAGTAGTTGTGTCTTCTCTTGGAGTTTCAAATAGTAGTTGATTTGTTGAATCATTTTCTTTTATGGAAAAAGAATCATTTTTTTTAACTTCATTTCGCTTTCATCATTCTATCCTTCCTTTCTTTGCATTAAATCTAGAATGATTGTTAATCTTTGGCTGTTAATCTTTCTTAAATATAAATATAAAATAAACCCCTTGTAGCTCAACATTTCTAATTATGTTTGCAAATCTAATCCAATCTCTATTTATCTTGTGGTGTTTCAAGTTCTTCTCCTATTTTTGTTGGTGAACAGGCAAGGCTGGATTACAAACTACTTCTCTGGTTCTAAATATAAGATTTTTTTGTAGTGTAATTTATACTATAAAATGAGTTTTATATTTAGGACCGGAGTAGTACAAGTTGTTTTTCTCTATATAGAGATGCTTTTGTGATAGAGATCTCCTCAAGTATATGTCAAAATCGATCCAAATCATTCACTGAACTCAAAGGTAGTGCAAGTATTGGGTTTCTCTTTAATACAATGATTGAAGATGATAAGTACAGACAGAGGAGTCGCGATGTGCTAACTCTATATATATAGATATATAGTATATGACCTTTATTTGTTTTACCTTTTGATGATTTTGTGTGTAATATTTTCAAAAATTAATAAAAGTGAGGTGTTTTTACCTTTCAATTAAATATAACGTTATCAATTATACCGTAACGCAAAGAAACAATCATGGCTAAGTTACACAAACATTAACAGATGTTATTATTCTGTCCAATTACCTATTTAATCATTAATTCAATCATACTAACAAATGTTTTTCATGTCATAATATTTTTTCCTTGTAGAACCTTTATTAATACAATATTGATTTACACATTATAATATTATGTATTGATTGCGTTTCAATATTGTTATTACTAGAGGAAGATTAATGATTTGCCAGCAATTTTTTCATATACATCGAATTATAAATCATTTACCTTAACATGCATTTATGCTCATGCCAAATTAATATATATTTTTAATTTGTGCATGATATTTGGTCCTCATTAACATGATTCTTAAAAAGAAAAGAAAACAATTAGAATTGATATCATTAGAATATGACATATAGCTGCATCAACCAACCCATGCATAGCATGGGAAAAGTCACTACAATAAAATGTGTTATTTACTCCCTCATTTATGTCTGTTTTAAAAAATAGAAGAGACTTCATGTCTGTTTTAAAGAAAACAGACGTTAATTCACGTCTGTTGCTTCAAAACAGAATTAATTCACGTCTGTTTACACGAAACAGACGTGAAGTAACGTCTGTTGATCCTAATTAAACTAGTTTCCAGTTTAGTTATAAATTTGGGTTGATTTGGTGAAGTGTGGCGGGTTGTTGAATTTGAAGGAGGTTTGTCGTAACGAGACAAGGTCACTTGCGCGGCTTTGCGCCTTCCCGGCTTTGATTATTGATACCCGTCTACTGGAATTCTGTTTAGAGACGGAAATTTCAACGGATTATGTCCAATTTAAGTGATTCATATTTCATTTTATTTAAAAATTATTTTTTTTTGCCAACTTGTTTGGACATTATCTTATCATGTATAGAATTGAAATGAAGATAATTTTTTTAAATTATGAGTTTCTCAATTTTTTTTAAATTATGAGTTTCTAACAAATATTTTTATTTAAAAATTATAAGTTAAAAGTTTTAAACATAAACCGGTTCCACTCGGGGTGGCCTCCACACAAAATGTTCAATTACGCGGAGGCTTCAGCATTAGTTGTCATTATAATTGTGCTTCGAGAATGATAGATAGAACCCCTCACACCGTCATCATTTTAGTTTTTACATTAATTTATTTCCAGAATAATGAAAGGAATGAATGGGAGATGTTTGGATTATTAAGAGAATATGACTTTTGTTGAGTTGTTTCCTCGAGTGTTTTTTTTTAAATAAAAAAAAGCACGACGTTGCGAACTTGAGCTTTCAATAAAGTATATAATGAGTTGTGAATTATGGTTACAAAAAAAGGAACTCTTCGACCTAAATTTTTACTAAATTCATAATTTAGTTTGTAAGAAACAATTCTATCCGATCCTTTGTCAGTTTTAGTCCTAGTAAGTATAACTTAATTTCTACAAATTTTTTTATTTAATAAACTATAAATACTGAGTTGTATTTAATTTGAATCGATTCAGGGACTAAATTAATAATTAAAAAATTAGAAACTACAAGTTTTCCAAAAAAATAAAGTAGAACCTCTTTTTCTTTTCTTTTTCTTAGAGAGAAAAGGCCTGGTATTTTCTTCGAAATACCATATTATACGTCCAACTTGATTATGAGTTTCTTGGCTTGGTCATTCTTCTTCATGCATATCCACGGTACGCTGTTAATGTTTGTTTGATTGTTTTTTATTTATTATTATTTTGAAAGTTGAAGGGGGTCAAACTCAAACATATATTAAACTATAGTCACTAAAAAAATAAACTAAAAGTGTAATCATAAAAAAAAAATGTATTGGATCAAAGAGAGAATGTAACTAATCTTTATTTGCATGTTATAAATATTAAGGTTATTAATAGGAGGATAATTAAGGGGAGTGGTCTTGAAATATCATAATCAGGGAAAGTCTTTTTAAAGTTAAATGAGACAAATAATACGCATAAAACTCGACGTACTCTTGATGAGACTAGCAAAATTATGATTAAAAATTTGAAGGAAAGTTTTACAGTATATATTTGTTGTGAAAGGGGAACATAATAAAAACAATTTTTGATAATTAAGACAAGAAGCTTTAATTTCCAGGTAATTCTCATAAACTCTGACAGAGAAGCAAATCACGCCAACAACAATATATTCCTCCATTTAAGACTTTTTTTATAATATAAATTACGTTACAAAATGAATCTTATATTTAGGATCGGAAAAATTCAATTAAGCATGTCCTACTATATAAATAAAGTTATACAATACTATATATAAGGGTATTCATTCACGAACATGCAAGTGAAAACACGTGACATACACTAAAAAAAAAGTGATTAGCAATAAAATTTAGTAACAAAATTTTATTTAACGACCGAACATGTTAGGGTTTTCTCATCAAAATCATGGTTTGAGAGGTATCCAAACACTCCCCCTAACTGCTTATTCTGTTTACACTATAAGGACCAGAGCAGAGCAGAATTAAATTAATTATAAAATTTGGAAGGCTGGGCAGTTATGGTACAAATTGTTATTAAGAAGATCACATCAAAGTGGTAAACAAAGAAGATCAATGGAAAATCTTTAGATATACATCAAATTCATCACAAAAATAAATGCATAAGCAAGTAAACCATAAAGTTCATCAAAGAAATATATACTCGTCATTATTCTGATACATCTCTTAATAATTAACTTAATTTATTTCTACAACCTAATTGAACATCTGAAAAAACGGCAAGCATGCTGGGAGGCGCGCGTTTGAAAGCCTTGAAGCTGAGGAATGAAATTACATGTAGGGCTCACTCTCTCACACTCTCGTAAAACTTGAAATTAGGACGAGTAGACATGGGCAGCAAGCCTGGGCTTTGGGTGTACGGACAGGGGCACCTTGCGTTGCAGTGTTATGCCGTACGCCTCCTCCATGTTCAGCTTTTGTGGGCTAAGCCCATCTGCCAGCTCCCACTCAAATGCATGGGCCAACGTCGCCGTCAGAAGCTGGACCGTCCGAAGCCCAAGGCTCATGCCCGCGCATATCCTCCGCCCCGCTCCGAACGGGATCACCTCGAAGTCATTGCCCCGAACATCCACGCCCGCCTTCTCACCACCCGGCAGGAACCTTTCGGGCTTGAACACCAACGGGTCGGACCACTCTTTCGGGTCACGAGCTATGGCCCACACATTCATCAGCAGAGTGGCTCCCTTGGGAATGTGGTATCCGAAGATCTCACAGCTCTCCGCCGCAATTCTTGGAAGCGAAAGAGGGGTCGAAGGATGAAGACGGAAGGTTTCCTTCACAAATGCTTGCAAGCATGGGAGATTCGGCAAGTCCAATTCGCTCACTAGTCGGTCCCCGCCAACCACAGAGTCCAATTCCTTCTGGATTTGGGCCAACATTTCGGGGTGTCGGATCAGCTCCGCTAGGGCCCACTCCGTGGTGCTTGCTGACGTGTCAGTCCCCGCCGCAAACATGTTCTGCAGTTTTTTTTTGGAAATAAAAACGACTTCATTAAAAAGAAGATAAAAAGATTACAAGATAAAAAACTCAAGGTGAATAAATAAATAAATTGAAGTCGGTGGAAAGTAAAATAGGGGAGTACCAGAAGCAATGCTTTGATCTCAACGTCGTTGAGCTTGGTTTCTTCGTCGCCGGGGACTTCCTTAAGGGAAAGTAAAGTGCTCAACATGTCCTTGTGGTGGTCGCTCTTAGAACCCCGGTGTTCCTGGATTATGTTTGTGAGGAAGGCGTCGAATCTTTTGTGGAGCTTCTTCATCTTGGCTTGAACTCCTTGAAGGTCGAGCCATTCCAACGCCGGAATGAAGTCGCCGATGTTGAAAACGCCGGCCAGCACCATCATCTCCACCACCATTGACTTGAACTCGTCCGCCCGGGGATCGCATCCTTCCGCACCGTCATTGAACACGCGCCGCCCAATCATTTGCCTGGCCAGGGCGTTTGTGGTGCACACGTTGAGCAGTTGTCCCAGGGTCACCGCGCGGGACTCGGCTCTTGCCAGACTACGTGTCAATCTGGACGCCTCTTCCTGTCAATAATGCATTGCGTACATTCAATAAGCTGGCAAGAATCAAATTACTGCTTATGCAGGACATAATATAATACTTTTTAATTATTAATATAAAAACTAATTAATTAATTCAAGTAAATTAAAATTTTTAATTAAATTAGTTAATATAATATATTTTTTAAAAAATACCTAAAAATTTTTAATGACATCCTTTTCTTTCTTACTTAATTATTGTTAGGAGAATATCAATAGGGTTAATTTAAAAAATATTAATAAACATATAAAATAGGATTTATATATAGAATCAATATTAACTCCCACTTGAATCCCACATTAAGGGCCCGAGAAGTAATTCATTATCACAAATCAAATAGGGAAAAATGTTGGCAAAAAAAAATCAAATCGAAAAAAAATTTATTTGGTATGTTTTTCTTTTTTTCCTTTTTTATTTAAAGTTAAATTGATTAAATAAATATAATAAAGAGCAGTCAAATATTTAATTTATAGGGGCACATGTGCCTTTTTTTCCTTACGAGACGAACATTTTTAGAATCGATCTCTCCTTATATTTTTTCCCAGTGAGCTAATTATTTTATGAAAATATTTTATCTACACGAAAATATTTATTTGTCAGGACGTCTAATTTTTTTTTTCCTGTTTGATGATGTAATGATGACTACAAAATGTTGTCAGTTTAAAGCAATCCAGAATTACAGCTTCTGAAAGCGATATAGGATCGGTTTATCAGTTTTGAATTGAACGGACTGTTTCTTTGGGACAATAAAAATAAATAAATAAATTATATCCAGTAAGAAGCAAGGAAGAAATTAAAACAGGTAGAATTACCGGCTCAATTTGGGAAAAGTACAAAAAACAGAGGTTACAAAACAAAACACGCAGTTTTTTAAAAAAATAGAAAAATATTGATGTGCTAACCCATGAGCCCTTATAGAACAAAAAAAATTATTTTCACACTGATCGCGCGTAAAGGTAAATCCGCCTATTCACATTCATGTGTTACCTGTTATTTTTCTAGTACATTCTAATCAGCTTTTGCAACCCCATAACTAAATTAACGTCAAGAAATAAACTAGAGTTCAACCCCACAGATATATTTTTCGATTCAATTAGTGAAAGTCATTAACAAGATCTTTCTTTAATAGACATGTTCATGGTGTTCAAAGTATATATCCATATCTTTTTATATATTCTCTATTTTCCAACATATGATATCGCAGAAACGATATATTTCTTAAGTGATCGTCTAAAGAATACTCAAAAGTTGTAAAATTCAAGTTGGGAAGTAGTTGACTAAAAACGAAATATAAAATATTATCCGAAACTCCTGCAAAAACACGAAGAAGAAGTAACAAATAGCTTTCGATTTCTTAAGGAAGTGGACATACATTGAAGGTGGTAGATCAGTTCGATGAATCATTGAGAACTCTAATTAAATTATGTTTTTTAGTCAAAGGATAAAGTATGCTTGTTATCAACTTAATTATTAGATCTTAAAAAAAATGATACACAAAGCTAGAATCCATGTATTTAGCTGTAACGAAAGAGTCAACTCACCTGACGGAGATCTCTAAAGTCGTCCAAGGCCTTGCCGGAGAACAGATGAACGGCGGAGATTTTGCGGAGAGCGCGCCACCGTGCGCCGTAGGGAGCGAACACGAGGTCGTGGTAATTATAAGCCATGTACTTAGCTCCGGAGGTGGGCGGTCGGCTCAAGAAATTGACGTCGTGAACCTTCAAGAACTGCTCGGCGACGGAGGAGGAAGACGCCACGACGACGTCAACGAAACCGAGACGGAGGTGCATGAGAGGGACCATAGGTGCGCGCCAGGTCGGCGAGAGAGTGGTGGGGGGCGGGGCCCAGGTGAGGGAGGTTTCCGACGATGGGCCATGGCTTGGGACCGGGAGGAAGAGGAAGAGAAGGGCGGTTGAAGAGCCTGAGAAGGCGATAAAGGAGAGAGGCTAAAACCAGAGTGGCCAAGGCCAGAAGCCATGGCGAGGGAAGGCCAGCCATATGAACTGTGTAAAGAGCACAGACGTGATGCAAGGTTATGTGTGTGTTCTTATGAGGAGGTGGAAGAGGAATAATCTGTTGGGATCTGATGGCTTTCCGCGGGAGGGGAAGACCATATTTATAATATAATTGATGCTGAGAGGAGGAGGGGCTTCAGCTAAGAAGTCTTCATCAGCAGGGTTGATTATAATATTACTAATAACTATTGAGAGTTTTAATAGATTATTAGAATCATGAATGTTATTAGTATGTTTCTGTATTATTAAAAGGTTCAATTATATACGATGACTTTAAACATGGTTCAGCTTTTAAAAGGCTTTAATTATAATTATTAGAACGGGAAATTTACATGGTCCATCAGTAGAAAGCACCTCTCCAATTAATTAGCTAATTAACTAACTAACTAGAGGTGCCAGCCCTCGGTTTCTTTTTCCTTTCTTGGGTGGAGTTGGCTGGCATGGGAGCCCAAAACGGTTCAAAGAATATTATATACCACCTCTAGTTCTAAGACTCTGTTTATAATTTACAAATAAGATTTTATAATTAAGACCGGAAGTAGTATGCCGGTATTTTACAACACGGTAAATGATGCGCGGGTAAAAAGTAGAAGAAAGAAAATGAAATTATATAATGTATATATAATATGACGCATATATATATGTGGCATTAATAATGTAATTTACATATATAGTTTGTAATTATAGTATATGGGTTGTTATGAGGGGGGAGTTGACATAGGGAAAGAGAATGGGGTTAGGTTGATGGAAATGCGGGCGAGGGGGTAGCTAAGAGCTCAAGTTGTGGACTTGGTGTTGAAGTTGAAGGGTTCAATCTCCTTTGTTTACTTGTATGTGCTTCCACTAGAGATGGCAAGAAACCGCCACATTTCCCTAATGGGATTTAACCAGTCTTCTCAACCTCTCTCCTCGTTTGCCGCCACTTGTCTTCTCCCCCCTCTCTCTTTTAAATACCAGTAATAATTAATCTCACCTTTGACTATACGCTTTGTCGAATATTAGTGCGTCTTCCTGCCTTTTTCATTCTTTTATCAGCTTCTATCGTCGCTTTACTCTAATTCAGTACTAGTTGCAATGAGCTTAGTTTTCCACTAACCCATTTCGTATAATCACTATCCTTATAAAATTCATACACAATTGCGCGCGCGCGCGCACGATTTTTTTTTAAAGAAAATATATCATCTGATCTTTCTCCACGTATTTCATTGACGTTGTGCGTAATCTCTTATCATCTTAGAAAGTGTTTCGATTAGTATTTTCAAAAATATTTTTTCACAAATCGAAACAAATTTTTTCATATATTTATTTTGCACATCGAAAAATATTTTTAAAACCATGTTTTGATTCTATCCAAACATCCCTTTGTTCAAATATTACTCATCGACTCACCTAATATATATGTAATGTATGGCCTCATCCAGTCAGTGTAAATTAATATCCATAATTTGATTAACAAATGAAAGTGACAAGCATGACGTATAATAGGTGGCAACTTCCAGTGTTACATTATTATGATATCCGCCTTAGTAGGTAACACTACAGCCTGAACTACCCCTCCCCCCAAAAAAAACAACAGAAATAAGTTTTTCCTCCCTTATCTTCAAGAATCAAACGTAATGGTTTGCCTTATAAAAAAAAATTAATTGGAATGCGACGCGATCACTGAAGACAGGACCGTAGCAGTTTACAAACACACCACAGGTCTACTTATTTATTTTTTTATGCGCATATATTATTATTTGCTGATGTGGCTTTCCTTATTTACTTTGTATATGCACAGGAGATCGAGTTAAATTTCTTCGCGTGCACATGTAAGCAAGGAGAATATACTACCTCCTGTGTTTAATGTATAAGTGTTAGATGCCTAATTTGAAAAAATTAAAAAAAAAATAGTTTGCTTATTTATAACAAATGTATGTTGGCTTCTCTGAACTATCTTATTTAATTATACATGTTGAAACCATACTTTGGCTAGAATATCTTATAATTAATGGGAATATTTTAAGAAAAATACGAGACAAAATAGATTGAGATGTTGTATTTATAACCTAATTAAATTCTCAACTAATGCTTGTATTAAGTGCAGGAGGTAGTAATATAGATCACAGAGAGGAGCCATCTTGGATTGTGTTGAGTGGGTGAAGACACGTGATGCGTGTGGGTAAGTGGCCGGAGAAAGATTTATGCCACGATGCGCATTGGTGAGAGAAATCTGAGCCGTAACTTTTTCCCCCACAATCGAATGTGGAGAGATCAATTAATTAATTTGCATTGTTCGCTGGTCGCTTGATCTCCATCTTTATGTATACACAAACTGCTTTCGTTTAGTATTTAATATAAGAATTAATTTGATATTTAATTTGTCTTATATATAATATCCCAATTCATTTTGTCTTTTATGTGTATCTCTTTGTAGTAATTGCACACGTTAAATATTTCATCAAATGGTAATTCTAACTAATACGTAATTAGTAGAAATATTTTAAGAAAGACAACAGTACAATACACCTATCTATTACAAATTACTGATTTAACTAATTTTTTTAATATACTAAAATTAGTCAACTGGTTTTTATATTAGTGACCGGATACAGTACATTGGAAAGAGAGTTTTATTTTTTCATCAAGCAAAGATTACTAGCTAATTGTTGGCAAAAAAAAAAAAGTTTCCTACCTAATCACCGTTCCTATATTGTCGGCCGTTATACGTCCTCCCTTTGAGAGAGATAATAAATGGCATTTCCATGGATGCTTCAGATTTATCTGCTTCAGAGAAATGCTCGCTAAAAAACGATGCCATTTTTCAAATACAAAGCCTAGGCATAATTTCTGAATACTTATATATACACACCCCAATAAAATCATCCAAGCCAATTAATTGATTAATAGTCGACAAGTCCTTATATATATATGTGTGTGTGTATCCATGAATATATTCCTAATCGTACTAGTAGGAAAATAATGGGAAAAAAAATGAGTATAAAGACAAGAAGTAAATCTCTCATACAAACCGGAAGCCACAGATCCTTATCCTGTTAATTCACTGACGTGGCTTGACTCGGGCCTAGACTGTAGTTATATAGTAAGAATGGATCTCATGAGTTTTTATAATGGACTTAATTTTAAGAAAACAAAATCTTAATTAAAAAAAAAATTCACGTGTAAGTAGCCAGAACGCAAGTAGCGGGCGGCGCTTGTTTAATTAAATCCGCCAAAATGTTATCGTCATGTTATTAGAAAAATGTGTTTTAATATTGTTTTACAACGCCCTACTCTTGTGTTTGCTTTTTTTTTTTGGACACAAAATGAGAGCGAGATTTAGTTTATAAATAATTTAGCAGTTGACTTTGGAAGATTCTAAAATTGATTTTTTTTTTTGGGTACTCAATACATTATAGCTGTCCTGGAGGGAGGAATTCAACAGCGTGGTTACGATTTTTATTATTAAGTATAATTTTCAAGAATCAACGTACGATCCTGGGCATTCGTTCAATATATAAGATCATCATACTAAATTGTTGTCTTCCTGTAGCTGTGTATTCTTCGTTTGAGTCGTCAGCACATTTTGTTTTAAAAAAAATATTAATCTGACTTTTCTATTTTTACGGATTTTTTTTAACTTTGACATTTCGTTAATTATTTCTTAAATTGACAATTTTTTTCATTTTATGTTTTATATATTTAAAAAATAATTGTCCAAATCAAAACATTTAACTCATTTAAATTTAATCAGTAATTCATAAATCGATGAACCGGAGAGAGCAGAAGTCTACAAAGATAGAGAAGCCAGATCGGAAAATCACCCGGGCCGCACCATGAAATTAAAGTAATTAATTAAGTGTTTAAGTTGCAATTTTGCTACCCGTAAATAGAAAGTCATAATTTTTTGGGGATCTGCTGGAAACTAGTGGTAATCAACCTGAACTCATAGAAATTCAGTGGAGAATCAACTTGAACAGGCTGGATATATACACACACATATATATTGGCCAAAACAGGATATATTGTGTGTTATAGGATGTAACGTGAGCCTGGGGGTTTAGAAAACAAAAAAGCAAAAACAAACGCAAACCTGGGGGGAGGGGAGGGGATTTGTGAAAGCTGGTCAATTTTCAAAAGCAGCCGGCAATGGTTTGAAGATATTCTATTTATAAGACAAAACGAGCAGATTTTTTTATTCTATTTATAAATTATTTTATTAAATTTTAATGTGAATATATTATTTTGTCATTTATTTATTATAGTGGAGGTAGTTATCTGTTTTAAAATATATATATAAATATCAGAAAAATTAAAA
Organism: Neltuma alba; assembly: GCF_004799145.2. Lineage (NCBI taxonomy): Eukaryota > Viridiplantae > Streptophyta > Magnoliopsida > Fabales > Fabaceae > Neltuma > Neltuma alba. The sequence goes on along the minus strand of NW_021636631.1, from coordinate 354,598 downwards.
AATTATTATATTTTAATAGAGAGTTAATATATTTTAAGTTTTTTTTATCTGTATGAAACATACTGGAAGTATTTTTTATAAATAGAACAAAAAGAGTAATAAAGAAGAGACTTGATGTGTGAAGTCACAATATGATTTAAAAATTTTGTAATAAATTAAGGCAGTTGCAATTCATTACAAAGCCAAGACCTGGAATCTTTCTATAGGTTTGTATAATTCAGAAATTGACTCGGTCTCATCCACGGATTGTCCGCAGGGTTTGAGCCTTTGAGACATTATATATTATCTGGAATTCTTGACAATTTCAAACAGGATTAAGGAACAAATTTACTCATAGTGTTTTCACTTATGAGTACATTCGAAACAATTTTTGAGTTTAAAGTTTTATAATGATGCCAACCGTTTAACAGTAATGAGCAACGTTGTCATGGTTTTAAATTTTCATGACAAATTTATACCCAAACAAAACTTTCGGATGCTTTAAGAGTGAAAATTTTTGAAACCTCGTATATATTAATGAATTTGCCTGTGTTTATACTTGTATATCAATAAAAATTGCAATTTCAAATTTTCTCTTTGCTTTCCCTTTTCTTTTCTGGTATTCTTTTTTTGGTGGGGAAAATCTTGGGCTCTTCTTTATCTCAAGAGGCAAGAGCTGATACCAAACTTATTAATTAGTTCAACAAACTAATTAATATGAAGGCCTCACAAATTTCAACTGCTGATGATTAATTGCTTCGCCTAATTTCTTTTCCTTTTTCTCACCCACGCCTGTGCGTTTGTGTGTGAACTACTGTAAAATCGCGTCCTCACCTAACCATCCAAGCCTTACGCGCAGCAAATAGGAACAAATCACAACCCAGATTAAAAATAATACGAGTAACCACATTTTTTGTCAATAAGAAAATAATTACTGTAGTTAAAAGTCTCCTTTAGTTTTTCTCATTTTAATGCCAATCGAATGAAGTACATAAAAACAACTTTTTAAGGAGACGAGCGATTCTAGAATTCGGGGTCACGGAAAGCCATGGTAGAAAGACCTACTCCTCTGGTTCTATCTACAGGATATTTTAAATATGTTTTATATAGTTTAAGAAAAAGTTTGAATTGTGTTAACTCTTTTTTAAAATATAATAATTTTTTAAGTTTACTCATATTTTATATATGTATTTTTTTAAAATATAAATATCTATATAATAATATAAATAAATGACAAAATAGTATATTAGCATTAAAAATTAAATAAAATAATTTATAAATAGGACTAGAAAATATTTTCTTTTGACCTTATAAATATGACAAGAAGAGCATGTTACAACATTAATTACATGTGTTTACAGAGTGCAGACATATTATTCATTATATATAATATACGAGTTGGCCTTTCTAAATTTTTTTTTTACCAGCATGGCCTTTTTAAATTAAGCAAAAATTTTCATTTGATTGGAATTTGGAAGTTGTCATTTGCATTTCCCATACCATAGAGAAAGCACGAATAAATCATAGGGATTTTGTATATACACTCTATAAAGTTAGATACTTCTAATTTGTGTGACGAGTCGAATTGTATATTTATGTAAATCAATTGGATGGGTCAAATAAAAAAAAAATACACAGTAGGGCCCGCTTTAGAAGAATAGACTTGGACTGTGTCGTTTTCCGTAAAATCGGACTTGCCATTTTATTTAATATATTCTTTTCCCGCCCTGAATTCAGATTTGACTGGATAAAATTTTGTCCTCCACCAATCACACGTATCCACAACAGCTGAATTTTTAAGGGTAAAATCTCCTAAATGCCCTCCTAACCACATTCCAATGTAGTAATATAAAAGTATCCAAGGATCGCGTTTGACCGAGGCAAAATTGCAAATTTAAGAAAACTTCATTGTTTTTATTTTGATTATTTAGTTAACAACCACTTATATATAAAAGATCTGGAGGGAATATATTTATATATATATATGATCCTTTTTCTGAAAAAGAAAACCGAAATATTATCCAGTTTATCTCTCTTTTTTCACTCCTAAATTAAAACAAACACAATTTTGAAGGTGAGAATCGATGCAAGTGACACACATTGCCTGAATTTGGGAGGAGATTCTTCAGAAGGTCAAGGACAATACGAAGATCAACTTGATTGCCGTCATCCAAGACTTGGCAGCTCCAACATTAATTTTATTTGTTGACAAAAACAGGCTTCTTCTTCTTCTTCAAACTTCCCCAAAATTTCATCCGTCATTAAGTTGTATTAGCAGTCATCTTGCACATCTATACACATTGAAACTATGAATAAGTGACGATATCATTTGTTGGAAGCAAGCAATCAACACTATTTTTTATATGAACTAGTTAGCCTTATTACGTCATATTTTGAATTTTATCCATTGAAATGATTGTTTTAGTGAAAAATTTATATGATCTTCAACATTATATTTCTCTTTCTTCTAAAACACAGCAATTCAGAAGACGACCTGAGCGATAAGGTTTCAATTGCCAATTGTTTTACACAATATAGAAGCTGACATGAGTTCTATTCCTTTCCCATGCATATATAGTGGGTTCAAATTGACTATATTACAAGCCAATTTTCATTTATATATATATATATATATATATATATAGTCATCCCATTCTTTACACTTAATTCTAAAATTGAAACTGCGTGTTGAATATTTCATTTTTGGGATGACCTTGAGATATAATTTATATTTACTCATTTAATTAATTCTTTTGTGCTTGAAACTTGATATCTAAAATGAGAGGCTGTAAACCGTCGATCTTCGTTTATTGTTTGATTTCCAAATATGCGTAGCCGGTAGCCCGCAGGACATGAGAAATATTTGCTGCCCACACCTTTTCACATATATTTCTGCTTGTGTGTGCGCTAGCGCGTCTACACACACACACACACACATATATATATGATGAACACAATTGGATTATACTCATCTGATCCTTAATATAAGATCTTTATACATACTAGTATAAGGGTTTTACATTTAGGACCGGAAGAGTATATATTATTCCATCACACAAACATGTTTGATTATTGACAAATGTTGTTTTGGTTAGAAGAATAGAGAAATGGACCAGGTCGTTAACTCTGTTTATTAGGTTCTTTTCCTGTTTTTTTTTTCGGAGGGGGGGAGGGGGAATTCAAATTGAGTTTAATTAATTAGATGATGATCCTGGCTGGAACATGTCGTGTTCCTGCATGCAGGATGTCTCACATATATTCCATCTTCGAGAAACTAATCTCTTTAACTTCTTAAATTACGTCGTCAATAATAACCTTGCTATTTTCAAAACCTCAAGTAATTTGCACTTCCGTGAGCTAATTGAGCAGTAGTTTTGATTTTTCCATTATGAATCACATATCGGGGAGCTTCTTTGTGAGTACTATAAGATTTCCGCCCCTTTTGTATGAGCTCTTCCTTTAGATTTATATTCATAACAATATTTAATTAGGGAAAATCCTAACTAAATCTTGCTGAAATACTTAAATTTAAATTGAGGCCTACACTTTTAACAAATTCTTAATCAGGACATAAGACCTAATTAGGAATTGCTGAATATTGTTAAATAACTATAATGCCCCTCTTTAGTTAAAAATGAAAATTAATTATTTATCCCTCTAAAGTGGTTCATCATCTTATCATTAATATTTAGCAAAAAAATATAAATAATTTTTTAGTGTTTGAAATTTTGTAATATAACTAAAATCTTCAAAATATTTTCATAAAACATTTCAAATTATAATATAAGTAATCTTTAAATAAATATTTTTTTCAGGTCGTAAATATTTATTTTAAAATTTTAAAATATTTTAATTATAATAAAAATTTAATATTAAATCGTAATCATTTACGTTTTCAGTTGGATCCAACATTGTTTAAATAAATAAAACTAACGTAAATTATAAAAACTGAAAATTAAAAAAATTTATTTAAACTTTACTTATATTTATAATTTTACTTATATTTGTAATTTAACATGTTTTATTAAAATATTTTTAATAGTGTAAGTTATATATACAAATTTCAAACATTGTAAAATTACTTATATGTTTTTTGGTCTAAAGAAAATCATAAGAGATGAGGAATTACTTGGAAGAGGTATATTAATCAAATTTTCTTTTTAATTGAAGAAGGGCATTCTGGTTATTTAACAACATTTAGAAATCCCTAATTAGGTCTCATGGCCTGATTAGGAATTTGCTAAAAGTGCAGGCCTAAATCTAAATTTAGATATTTCGGCTGGATTTAATTGCGATTCTCCCATTTAATTATGTATGCACAATAATATTGTTAAATTATGTTTGACTATAGAATACATTTCTTTTAGATTTATATCAAATTTCATTTTAATTATACAAAGCATGCTTAAATTTAAAGAGGTTGGATTAAAAATATATTTTATAAACTGATGAGAACAATATATAGAAATGAAAAAAAAAAATGGAAGGATCAAGGCAAAATTTCCTTTTGTTGCTATATCTAATTTTTTTCTCGATACAATGCTGTGTCTGGTTTTTTAATTATAAGTGTTGTCAGAAATTTTTGGCTATTTAAAATCCTAAAAAAATTTTCACATGTTCCTAGTTAACTAGCTAGGCATACGGACATAAGAATACTGCGACCAGCTAATTGATTGATTGATTAATTAATCATTTTCTATACACACATGTTCCTTAAAATTTAATTTTTTTGGTATAACTCAGCGTATCGATGATTAAGTCATTTTTTTATCAGATTAATTAATAAACGATGTGTTGCCCATATCTTAATAAGATCAATAACACAGTGTTTCGAAAAGAAATCGTATATATTTACGTGACCAGAGCAGGCTCTAGGAAGTTGGATCGGGATTATAAGGATTAGCTTCCTTGATGTACATCGATATATATTGAGGGCTGTAATAGAAATTTACGAGAGGAACACTATAATTCTGTTGATACAATATTTATTTATAATAATTCTGTGAAAGGCGTAACGGTGGTTTAATCATGAAAGTAGTATGCTTTATTTTACTTTGTTTTAAGCTTTTTATCTTTCTTTAAGGAGAAATTACCATGTAAATATCATTTCCTTTACGTGCCTGGTTTCTCTATTCTTTTATTTTTCATATGTTTCTATGTACCACCCCAGGTCCTTAATTGAACAGCTAATTTGACATTTAATCTAACCTTAAATATAAGACTCTAATTTACTTTGTCTCTCATATTTATTTATTTTTCTCAAGTAATCCTTGTAGTAGTTATACATGTTATAGATTCTATCAAATGATAATTTTAACTGATACACATGATTAGTAAGCGTATTCTAGAAAAAAAAACTTATTTATTACAAATAACCAATTCAACTAATTTTCTTAATCTCTTTAAATTATTCAATTAAGTTTTATATTAAAAATCAGTATATTGATATGTTAATCACTCTAGTGTTGAATTAAAGTTTATAGATGCTTGAGGGATACGTTGTTGGCATGCAGACGAATGATGGAGAAATCAAAATCATTATACTACCTCCGGTCCTTAATATAACACCTTGTTTGACTTATATTTTAGTCTTAAATATAAGATCTCAATTCATTTTGTCTCTCATATTTATCTATTTTTTTCAAGATTGTCCTTCTAATAATGGTAGTTATAGTCAATAAATTTGATCAGCAATGATATTTTTTTTAATAAAAAATATTTATTTATTACAAATAATTAACTTAACTTATTTTTTTTAATTTATCTAAATTAGTCAAACCGGAGGTAGTATGTAACAACCACCGAAAATAAAAAGAATTTGCAGGCATGTGAAGACAAAGAACAAAAGTGCGAGGAGATTGACGATGGACACTGCGAAGCCAGATTCATGGGCCAGGGGAAGATTCTATCTGTTTTGCTTTTCTTCTTTTAAGAAAAGATGATGAAGAAAACCACCCAAAAAAATGAAGAACTGTAGTATATATTGTGTGAACTGAAAATATCCTTCAGAGATATCACACTGTATTAATATTTTAATTTATTCTCATACAATTTTTTATAACGAAATATAAGTAACTTTGTTATAACGACAAATTAATTATTTATATCTCACGAACCACGTGATGAAAATTTTTACTGTAATTCTCAAAACCTCAGCGTGTAAAGTCAAAAGATAAGGTTGGAGTTTGAGGAAGTCGTGTTTTCAATTTTATATTTATAATATTGGAAATTTGCAACTAACACAAGTGGCCACCTACTCATATAAATATACATATATATATATGTATGTATGTATAAGTATGAACTATGAACTATGAAGTGCGGCTATTAAAATATGAAGTCTTCAAATGTTGACTGGGGAAAAGCTTTGGACGCAACAAACGTCACAGTGATTGAGTTGGGACGTTAAACCAAAGTACGTACATACATAACAAAAAAGGGATCATCCAGCTCCAGGGACAGCTCAGCCATACACGGACCCATTTGATTCGATCTGGGATGTTTCTGAATACAGCATAATTGCCGACGTAAAGCAACGAGTCGGGCACAGCATCTTATTTAAGTGTGGCGGTCACACTTCACTTTATTTGACTGACCATGAACTGCAAACTCCACAACCCATCTTCTCTCGTGCAGCAAGATTTAGAAGGTATTTAGATAGAAATAAAATTTTTAAAAATAATTTAATAATATATAAAATAAGTATGTGAAAAAAAATTTTGTCTCGATTCACATAAAGAATAAACTTTTTAAAAACATATTCTGGCATTCCAAACACCCATTTGGTTGTAGATTCATTTTTTCGGCAGTGAATAACAATATCTAAATAGGTTGGTAGATGCACGATTGTATGTATGTCGTTGATTGATGTCAGCATGAGGCTTGAGAATAATATTTTAAGGGAAATTAAGAAGATCTCGTCGGATGCTGCTCAGGTAGAAGATAGAGGCTAGCTATAGCTAATTCCACTAAATTCACCTCATAGAACGCAGTTGGTGAATGAATAGCTGAGTTAACACAACACGCAATGAAAGAATGAAACAAATTTGTTGGTCCACTTTTGCTATTCTTTGGTAATTCCAATGCCTCTGACTCCGACAGCCCTAAAACTGCCATCAGAATCATCAGCACCACTGGCCCATGGGAAGCTGGCTTCTCTCTGCTACTCCCTTTCCTCTGCTACCCTCCTCTGCCCAACACCAACTCGTTTTGGGTGGAATTCCTGATTTGATTTTTGGTTTTTCCCCAAGAAACATGTTTATCTTCAACTATTTTTTAGGAGCATTCACTATTTTAAAATAACTTTAGGTATACTTAATTAGAATATATTTCTAGGAGCACTTACCCAGTATCGTAAAATAATTTTTAGCACACTTTGCGCCTTAAAATGTTTTTTTAAATAGTACTTAGTATCCTATGATAGTTTTTAATGCTTCTAACACCATAAATTGTTTTTAAAATAGCACTTAGTAACCCAAGTCTAGGACATTTTTTTTTTTAGAAACATTTAATATCCTTAAATAATTTTCGATATACTTAATATTCTCAAATATTTTTTTCCAGAACATCCACCCAATATTTTAAAATAATTTTTAGTTTATCTGTACTTCAAAATATTTTTAAATAACACTGAATATCTTAAAAAAATTTTTAATGCATTTAACGCCATAAATTGTTTTTTTGAAAATTGAGAAAAATATATCAACATGAATAGAGGAGGGCAGCAGAAGGGAGCAGCGGAGAGAAGCCACCTTCGTCCCACGGAAAAGTTCAGCTGCGGTCGAGTGATCCTGATTTCCCCCTTGCAAATAATGACATTTCAATTACGCATCTCATGACTTTCAGCAACAAAACCCCGCCCCACCTCTTCCAACTATTCAAGGCCTGGAGCTCATCCAATTTGTCTTACTTCAATGCACAAAAACTAGGCCAAGAAGAGACTTCCATTCAGACATACACGATTTCAAATTTCGAATGTCGATGCTCGACAGGCAAGGAAAATATCCCAAAGAAGTGAATTAAAGCTTTGAAAGGCAACCACATACTGTGATTTCACAACAAAGACGGCGTCTTCATTCTTCAGTCGAACTCAACCAAACAAAAACAAACAAACAAACCATATACACCTTTTTCCTCAACAGAGGGAGTCTTCATTTACAGTGCCCTGGGTAAAACAAGGAAACAAAAGGAAAGGAAAGGGGAGCCGCTCAAGTCTCATCCACTTTTATATGCCTCAACCTTCCATCTCAGCATCTTCATCCTCATCAATTTCCTCAATCTTCATCTTCTTCACTGCCTGAGCAGCATCATTCTTAAATCCACTTGGGATCTGGATCAAGATATCTGACTTTTGTCCAGTAGCTTCATTAACCATTCCTCCGTTCTTCTCCACACGATATGTTAACGAGTTGCCTTTAGGCCCAGCATCTATATAGACCGTCGAGTTCTCATCAATCTCTTCCCTTAAAAGCATCCTTGAGAGCTCTGTCACCACCTTCCTCTCAAGCCATCTCCTGATTGGTCTAGCACCATAAACCTGCAAATAATGAACATCCACTTCAGTATGGACGCCTTTTAGGATCATATAGCAAATTAGTATTGATTTTGATGAAATAATACTAACCGGGTCATAGCTCTCTGCCAGGATAAAGTCCAATGCTGCGTCAGTCACTGCCATAGCAACTCCCCTCTCAGCAAGACGTACCGCCACATCCTTCATTTGTAACCTCGCAACCTTCCTCAGCTGCTCATGTGAAAGAGGATCAAATACTACAATTTCATCCAGCCGGTTCAACAGTTCTGGCCTAAAATGCCTTCTCACCTGTACAAGGAAAGGAGTTCAGTGACCATGGCCACAGAAAGAAAACAATGTCTTTTACCATACACGTACGCATGAATTCTACGTTGCGACTCTAAGAAAGAAAAAATCTGCGATAAAATACCTCTTGCATAACTCGATCCCGAGCTACTTGCATCGGACATTTGCCTGAGAGGCCGGACAGGAGATGCTCTGCTCCAAGGTTCGAAGTCATGATGATAACGGTATTCCTAAAGTCCACTGTGCGACCCTGGCCATCAGTTAACCTCCCATCGTCCAAGACCTGAAGTAGAGTATTAAACACAGATGTGTGCGCTTTTTCCACTTCATCAAAGAGGACCACACTGAAAGGCCTTCGCCTGACAGCTTCTGTGAGTTGCCCTCCCTCCTCATGGCCGACATACCCAGGCGGTGCACCGATCAACCGAGAGACCGAGTGTTGCTCCATGTACTCGGACATGTCAATTCTTACCAGCTGATTTTCATCATCAAAAAGTTGCTCAGCAAGAGCCTTCGCAAGCTCAGTCTTACCAACCCCAGTTGGCCCTAAGAACAGGAATGAACCAGTAGGTTGTTGAGGTCTTCCGAGCCCAGCCCTTGACCTCAACACTGCCTCTGCCACAGCACTTACTGCTTGATCTTGTCCCACCACTCTCTGGTGCAATCTATCAGCAAGTCCTATTAACCTTTCTTTCTCATTCTGGCCAAGCCTCGTCACTGGTATGCCAGTCCAGCGACTCACAACCTCAGCTATTTGATCTGGTCCAACAGCTTCTGTCAACATCAAATTTTCACCAGCGCTTCCTTCTAATTGTTGTATTGCGGATTCCACCTCCTGAATTGCCCCATATCGCAGGTCCGCAGCTCTGGCTAGATCATATCGCCTCTCAGCCTCTTGTAAGGCAAACAACAGCTCCTCTCGTTTCTGCTTGAGCCTGCGAAGCTCATCAATCCTTTCCTTCTCTTTTCTGTACTTCATCATCAAAGGTTGAAGTTTATCTCTTAAATCGTCAAGCTCTTTCCGCACCTAAACATGACAAGAACGTTTAGAACCGATGAAATAAATAAAATAAGAGCCTGTAATTCAAAACATTAAAATATTTCACAATGCAAAAGACAACATTACATACTTCTACGAGACGGGCTTTGCTAGCTTTGTCTTTTTCTTTCTCAAGTGCGTGGAGTTCCACTTCTAGCTGCATTCTCTTCCTTTCAAGGTTATCAATTTCCTCGGGCTGACTATCAAGTTGAACTCTCACATTAGCACATGCCTCGTCCACTAAGTCAATTGCTTTGTCAGGAAGATGACGCCCTGTAAAACCACGTATGCCATCATTTAAGTATACATCCATGCGTGAAATATATGCTATTAAAGGGACCAATTTCTAACGCTGGAAATTTAAATACAAGAACAAAAACCCCAGACACGATGCATACCTGTGATATATCGGCTAGACAACTGAGCTGCAACAACCAAAGCACGATCCTGAATCCGAACACCATGATGACCTTCGTAACGCTCTTTCAGCCCACGAAGGATGCTAATGGTGTCTGCGACACTGGGTTCGGCCACATAAACCTGTTGGAATCTTCTTTCAAATGCGGCATCCTTCTCCACATATTTCCTGTATTCCTCTAGCGTGGTAGCGCCAATGCATCGGAGCTGACCTCGAGCAAGCATAGGCTTGAAGAGATTGGCAGCATCCATTGAGCCCTCAGTACGACCTGCGCCAAGGACTAGATGGATCTCATCAATGAAGAGAATAACTTTCCCCTCGGCTTCCTCCACTTCCTTTAGAACTGCCTTCAATCGCTCTTCAAATTCTCCCCTGTATTTTGCACCCGCCACCAGAGCACCCATGTCCAATGCAATAAGCCTCACATCAGCGAGATTACTAGGTACATCCCCTCTAACTATCCTCTGTGCCAAACCTTCAACCACAGCTGTTTTCCCCACTCCTGGCTCTCCTATGAGAACCGGGTTGTTCTTCGTCCTTCTTGATAAAATCCTCACCACCCTTCGGATTTCCTCATCACGACCAATAACAGGGTCAAGTTTACCTGCTTGCTCAACGAGGTCCCGCCCATACGTCTTCAATGCTTGTAAATTTGTATCCCCAGAAGCACTTTCAACCTTTTTCCCTTCCTTACCACGAAGCTTATCTACCTCAGATTTCACTCTTGCTGTAGCAACCCCTGCTTCCTTCAGCAAGTCACCAATCTGGGAATCTTCAAGAAGACCCAGAATCAATTGGTCAACAGCCAAATGAGTGTCTCCACGGGACTTCTGTGCTGCTTGTGCCCTCCGAATTACTTTAATCAGGGTAGTACTAGCAGGTATCTCATCCGGAGGGGGAGACTGAGAAGGTAATTTCTTCAATGCTTGATTGAAGACTCTCTCCGCAGCGCGAGCAGCTTCTTCCCCGGCGGCACCAGAAATTGATTGGGGGAAAATGCCGGCGGGATCAGAAATCAAAGCAACTGCGAGATGAAGGGGCGTGAATTGTGCATGGCCAGCGCTCATTGCCAGCTCATGTGCCCCGGCAAGAGCCTCATTGGTCTTGTGAGTAAACTTATCAGGATTCATTTGTATATTAGAACCTAACAAAAGACACAAGAATTCAGAAACCTATTTGATGATGATAAAAATACAACTAAGGAAAAATGGCACAGATAGCATGACACACATTAAGGACACAAAGTATCATCACAACCCAACGACACCCGTTAATTAATCATCGAACGTCACAGTAGCTATCTCACTGACCACAAAAGCATTCAGAAAGCATAAGGTTATAAAGGATATTAACATACCAGTAAGGAGGAGATGAAAACTTTCAGAACAATTACGGAAGTACCAGCCGAAAAACGTAGAGTTGCAAGGAAACACTACAGAGATATTAAACGAGCAAGCTTTAACGCCTTGATCGGATGAACCAAGAAGAAACACAGAAAATATGTACACTGCCCTTCGGGAGATTTGGTTTAGAGAGTAGCTGAAGACGTTTCGGAACTTCTGTTAGCGGTGAGGAAAGGAGGAGGACGTTTATTTGTTGATGTGAGAGAGGCATCTGGAAGGCTCGCGGACGTTCGCGACTGAGCGAAGAACCTCCTAGAAAAGTCGTTCCCCAATTTAGGTGCGCCTGTTTAAATTCGAGCTGTTCGGTGATGGGCGAAGAATCGAATGGGCTGTACTGGACTTCCCCAGAATGTACGAACAGCCCATAATCCGCTTTCAGAGTCTAAAGCCCAAGTCTATTAATATTTAGGGGGTATTTAGATATCAAATCATAATTTTAAAATATTTTATGGTATACAAAGTAAATATGTAAAGAAATTTATTTCGATTTATAAAAAATACTTCTAAAAAATACTTTTTGGGTTATCCAAACACCCCCTTAGTGGTCGGCACCGACTTGAGGGCATCACCCAACTTTCAATATGAATTATAACCTATAAATTATAATATAATTTAAAATGTAACACAATTTTACTACCCTAGTTGTAACTTTATAAGTTTTTAATGGTGAATCTTAACTCGCATAGTACTTAAATATTGATTGATGATTGGTGATAAATTGTTTCATGGATTCTGGTGGCCATGGATTTTTTCCTTTCAAATCTTCTTACACACGTTGTTCACTTTTTTAAACTATTGTCTCTTAAACTATTAAAATATGAAATAATTAAAAAAATATTAACACTTCAATAAACAAAACTTAGAATTGAGCATACTTTTTAGTTAAAAACTTAAAAAAAAACTTATAAAGTGGTTGAATAGTGTGAATTTTGCAATTGTATTTACCTTTTTTCTTCCTTTCAAATGCACTAAAACATCGACCGAAACATCATGCAAGGATAAGTCTAGCTTATATAATCTTTCTCAAATAAAAGAAAACGAGGGTAATATATTTTCAGTCTCGTTTTGGATCCATAAAAAGTGAGTTTTTAAAATTATAATTTGAACATCGAAAAGTATAAGAAAAGTTACAATTTGATGCGTGAATTGTATGATGAAATGACATGTAAGCAAAGCTAATAGGAATTCAAATGTTTTGGGGACTCCGATAGAAGGAACAATATGAATTCAACCAAACACAAAAATCCAAAAAAAGGAAAGAAGCTGCAAAATAAAAAAATTGGAAGATTTAGCGATCACTTTTCAATTTAAAAGGAGAAGATTGTGAACAACCATAAAATAAATTGAAAAAGGTGCGTTTTTAATTTTTAAATTAAGCTTGAAAATGCAACGATGCTTATCCAATACTACCCATAATTTACATCGACTTTTTTCTTCATTTAACAACGGTTAAAAATTCATGCAAACAATGAAGAAAAATAAATTGACTGAAGATTGCAATTGATTCGAGTGCAAAAAATGAAAATTATCACAGGAAATGAAAATAAGAGTGATAATGAACATAATCAGTAATTACAAAGATGATAATTCATGGGCAGTTATAAGCTTTTGTGAGTGATCCAAAGATACTCTGCTACGTCTCAAGCTTCTATATTCATGCTAAAGGTGCTTGGAGGTGACGAGCAATTTCCATTTCTATTATATGTAAAGGTAAATAACTAAATTCAAATGCGCGAAGGGAACAGAAAGCGGAGAAAGATGAGCCATCTTGGCTTCTGCTGCATTGGATAATCTGCTAGCCGCCTTCTAACCACATTGCTCAACAATCCCAATCGCAATGAACCCGGGAAAGGCACAAGGCGGACGGCTTCCCTGGAACATAACATCCATTACCATTGGCACTCAACCAGTCTAATGTCAGATAAAACCAACATCGACAACCAATATGGTGGCAAGGTACAGTCAGATAGCATTTTAAACTAGGACAAAATTTAATCATCAACAATAAAATGCAAAACAAAAAACGGGGGAAAAAAAAAGGTGCATTCCTCATCATCTCCAAACAAAACATTTAGGCGTCATTGTGCTGGCCGCTACCGCGGCCTCCCCTCATAGGAATGACAAAGTGATTACACTCGGGTCTCATAATAAGGTTAAGGTACACTCACATGAAGGCAATGCGGCTTGAAGAAATTCATTCCTCATCACTATCATAAACAACTGCCATTCGCCTGTGGGCATGGTTTGTTGCTTTTCTTGGAGGAGATTCCTCATCTGACTCAAAACCCTTCCTTTTCTTGCTGCCTCGGATCTCCTTATTCTTCTGCTTTGGTTCCTGCCAAAACTCTCAAGATTAATCCAGAAAGCAGTCCAAAAATTTCTGAGAATTTGGACTTCCCAAGCAGCATTTCGAGATTTTTTTTTTTTTCCCCCTTTGGTTAATACGCCCAACACCTATTATTGGCATTTAACAGTTGCCACAGCCTACACACTTCATATCCCATCAGCAAAAATAAAAATAATTTTGCCGAAGCCAATAACTTATATGCCAACGTAGACAACAAATGAGAAGAAAATACTACCAAAGGGCAAAAGAAGTTGCATATAAACCATAATATTCGATCTAGAAGACCAAAGCTCTACAATACAAGTAATCAAATACAGAAGCCAGTCCGTACCTACTTATTCATTGATAAGTCCAGCAAATCTTAAAGCAAACTAAATTATTTGAGAATAATAATACCTCCTCTTCCTCTGATGCGTCATTAACTTGTGCTTCTTCATAACGTTCTTCTTCATCTTCTTCTTCCTCATCCTCATACTCTGGTTCAGTATCCTCGGCACTTTTTCGTGGCAGAGGTCGATCATCTTCCTCGCCATCAGTTTCATACTCAGATTCCTCTCTCTCATCATCTGAGAACTCTATCGGGCGCCGGGATGACTTAACAGGTGGGAAAGATGACCTTCGAGGGATATCCTTGTGTGCCTGTGACTATGATCACAGGAAAAGGGAAAAAGCCTTCATTAAGTGATAGAAGGAAGATGACCAGCAAAATTCCAACTATCAGCATACAGAGTGATGGTACCTTCTTAGCATTCATAATTCGCTTCTCTGCTTGCGCTTCGACATCAAAATCATCCTCAAAGCGGCGACGAGCACGATGAGAATTATAATAATCTGTTTCATCATCCTGACAAAAGAAAAGTGAATGATTAATCAAATTGGCATAGTATAAAATATTAGATGGGTAATGGGCATAGAAAACACTCTGGCAAATGCGCATGCAAATGAAGGCTACAATGACTGAGCAGGAAATAATATTTTGAGAGCAAACCTCATCCAAAGCATCCTCCAAAAACCCAGGAGAAAGTTGGCGCCTCCTTTCTACAGGGGGAGCATATTTCCGGCTCACCTTCTCTCTTTTACGGTTGAGAAGTACATTGGCTCTGATGTTTTGACTTTCTGCCTGCAAAATCCACAAGGAGATTAGTACAAGTAACAGCAAAAGCATGAAACTACTATCCAATAAATTATACCTTTTCTTTTTCCTCCTTCTCCCTCTCAGGATCAATGTCAGTAATGCAATTTTTAACCTTATAAACTTTTTTATGTCTTGAATCCACAAGGGCAGTCAGCAACCTATGAGAATTTGAAGACAAGGAAGACGGCATAAATCTCATTTTCCTTAATAGCCTTCCTTGTGATTGGAGGATCCCCTGCACACATTGTATAGCGTTGGGCACATGGTTCTCTAGACAATAACCAGCAAGAAAGTAATATATAGCATATCACAACTCACCTTCCCATGTCTAAGAAAAAGATGCGCTTGATCATGCTGTGCATCTTGCACAGATATGTCAAGAACTTCATTCCCTATTAATAACTGCAAGCTGCCATCAGACCACCTCACAAAACGAGCATTGCTTTCACACTACATCAGCATAAAACCAATGATAATTCATCTTGGTCATGAATGACATATTTTATCAAAGAGCAAGGGTGCTACAGTTCAAATGAAATAGTTATGGTATTAAAAGCAGAACAGATGAAAAATTAATAAAACATTAACCACATGCATCCATTATGCCCACATACATCAATGGAGCTTATTTATACATCCACTTTAAGAAAACTGCCACAAAGTTGATGGTGTGACCAGTACATAGAAAACACTCATTAAGTGAGTCATACATATTTAAGTCCTGATACACTGGACTGCAGGGTACTATGTGCAGACACAACCATGAGGCAATTTTATTCAGAATCAACCCTGTCAGAGCATGGCCACCCAGTTGAGCCTCACAGAAGCTTTAAACCACCTATTCCATTAAGACTTATCATTTAGCATCTTTTGATCCTTTACCATTTTAAATTACAGCTTCGCCAACTAAACTTGGATACAATATACCTTCTCAATCACACCTGGTCCCAATCAACGGGAAATTAAGCAAGGGAGAAAAACAGAAAATAAATCACTGACCAATGTGATGTTCAAATTTCGTCCTCCAAATTCCAATTATTCCTTAACATCTCAACTTGTCAAATTCAGAAAATTCATTATTCGTCCATTTCAGCAAAACCATTTGTTACCAAGCACGCAGAGGTTTGAGTCATATGTCAAAAGAACCTGTGAACTTTACATCCTCCAGAGAAATTCTACCTCAACAGCTAAGATCAATCTCAGTATCAAGCTTGTTATTTCAGATAACTCTTTACCACATAAAAAGGACAATTATAAAGCACAAAATAGGAGAACAAAGAAAGTATATAAAAGTGAAAAACAGCTTATATACAAGATCATCTGTCTTCTATCCATGGGCATGAAATGAAAACTGTATGGAAAACTAACTACAATGATATATTGCTACATACAGTCGTTGTGCCATCAGGATTTCTCACAGTCCTCCAGCGCACAATGTTGTTCTCCAACCGTATGCGTTTCTTGGCTCCAGATTCATCAGTAACAAATGTATCCTCTTCAACATATGTTTTAGGATCAAATGGTTTTGGGTCAACACCCATAATATTAGATACTTTGATCATATTCATCTGGAAAAAAAAAAGTGTCAAAACTCAACATATACTGTCACTGTAATGCAAATCATCTTATAAACGTCATTTCAACATGTAGATTAAGCACCTATATAGTGAAACAGCAATAATTTATTAAGCATGGCCTTGATATCAAAATGTAAGATTGCATTAGCATTTCATCAAACAGGTCAGTAAAGTGATAATCAAGCAAAGCCCTAAAAAAATACATTATGCGATGTCAAAATTCCTACATTCACCCAAGCTTCTTTATATATAATCTTCTAAATCATAAAGATGTAACATAAGCAATATCAGACGTCTAGTTACATGTCTTGTCCATCCCCCTTGTGCCCTTGAGATATAAAAGAATCATCAATAGACATAATGGCATACCTTTTCTGGAAAAGCTGGAGGGGGTCGAAGTGGAACCTCTAGCTCCAATGGGGGCCCAAGTGGTTTCTCTTTAAGTTTCATCTCAATGTTATCCTCCTCTGACTCATAATGAGCTTCTTCGTCAGCAATTATGTCCTCTGGTCTTAAGCTCTTTCCATAACTGCCTTCCTCCTCCTCCAAAGGAGATCTCTAAACCAGGAAAATGATTAGTCTTATTATCTTATACTTCAATTCTAGGTACTTGATGAAAAAATAGACAAATCTTAATATTGAACTCTATCACTCACATTTGAATCATGCTCAATGTCATGCCGAACTGCATATTCTGCCTCCTCCTCATCATCATCAAAATCACCAAACACATCACGAATTTCAGGGGCAGAATGCAACATGCGAGCCCGATCCTTGTCATCTCTGGGTGATCCACTGCCAAAGGATATTTTCTTATTCACTACATATGACAATAACTCATGCCCAAAGCCAGGAAATATTGAGTCATCAACCATGGTCTCAGTTCTATTCCAGCATCTATTTTAAGGCATGATTTAACACGCAGAACCATTCCAAACAGATTTAGAACAAACATAAATAGCCAGAGAAACTCAGACATTAGGTCAATTAAAACATGCACTGAACAATCTACAAAAAAAAAAAAAAGTTACTCATCTGGTCCTTAATATAAAACCTAATTACTGAATTAATTTTGATCGTAAATACAAGGTCTATTTCTCATATTTACCAATTTTCCATATATTACTCCTGTCGATACTCCCTCAATCATAATCAAGTAGGAGGGGAAGGGAGGATATTAAGAAAGATGGTTATGATGTTTTAGGAAAAAAATTTCATATTTCTTATAATTTAACTAACTTACCTAACTTTTTTAATCTAATCAAATTAGTTAAATAAGTCTTATAGTAAGAACCGAAGGAGTACTATATTATGGGCCTATTTGGAATGGCTTTTAAATAGTTTTTCAATTGTGATTTACAGAATATAAGATAAGTATCTGAGAGGAGCTTTGTCTCAACTTATGTGAAACATGTCTATAAGTGCTTATAATCATGATGCGAAACGGGCTATATAATATATATGTATAGAACCTGTTAAAGATACCTTGGACTTCTAGCTTCGTCGACTTCCTCGTCGTCATTTTCAGGATAATGGTGCTCTTCTGACCTCTCAGATCCACTCTCAATCACATCCCTACGCTTGCTAGTCACAACTCTCTGATTGTAGTCATCTTTTGCATCGCTATCAGAATCTCTTGCTTCACTTTCTTCTCTCTGATCAACAATATCTACCTCTTGGGAACTTTGCTCCCTCTCACCTTCACTTTCGCCGGGATCTGGATCCCCATCAGGCACATCACCCTCACTTTCTATTTCCACCTCCCCATGACCCTCACCTTCAACTTCCCCTTCCCCTTCAACCTCAGGCTCTATCCCTCCCTCCCCTTCATCCTGAAGAAAAACAGAATGATTTTCAATTCAGCTTTAGTAACCTTGCGTAAAGATTTTATGCTACACATAAGAGATGAGACAGAAAGCAGTCCACTTAAAATGTATATACTCATAAGGTAAGAACATCTTTCCATTCCCACAGTTCCAAGAACAAGTAAACAGATTCCCATAAATATTAAAGTCTGTCCCGTTTTCTACGATAATGCGCAGTGCTGCAGTGAATGTCGTGTTTCAGTTTACAAATAATACGGGTCTGGATACAGAATGAATTTGCAGCACGCCAGACCGATGCTCATATTTGGGGAAGAAACAGGAAACCTAGCTTCAGACAATGAAATTGCACGCTCTAACAGTAAACGAAAGAGAGAATTTGGGGGTAAGAAACAAGAAATCGTATCTTACAGAAGCGTAAGTGGGTTGGGGATTCGATTCATGTTCGGAATCAAGCTCTTCTTCCTCTTCTGATTGATCGCCGAAGAGGTTCTGCATCATCTGGTGTCGCTTTCTTCTCCCATCTCTGTTTGGTGCCAGCCTCTCGTCCTTCCTCCTCTCTCAGGTCTGATCAATAGCAGTATAAAACAAGACTCGGTGATTTTCTTCCGCGGAGACGATTAAACGGCCACTCGTCGTTTTGATCCCTGGAGAGTGTTTTACCCCGACGGTTTGCGAAAGTGATTGGGGGTTGCGTGGTTTTTTTTTTTTTTGGGAACCGATAAAGCCAACTTCTAGCCGAGCACTCTGGGATAATCGTCCCACTCAAGGTTTTGATTCTTGAAAGTTGAAACCTGAGGTAAATTTGTGCCTGACTTTTTTTTTTTTTTTAATCAAGGAATTTTGGCCTGATTAAATTTACAGGGGAATAATCCCAATTTATAATCGAGGCTTTCATCTTTAAGCTTCTTTAGTTTAAACATTACTGTCTCTCTTATTTGTAATATAGAAATTAATTAACTAATTTGAGTAAAATTTATTAAGTTAATTATTTATAATAAATAAGTACTCCTCCGGTCCTAATTATAAGACCCAATTGACTTATTTGAGGAGATTAAGGAAGTAAGTTAAGTTGGTTATTTATAATAAATAAGTGTTGTCATTCCTAAAATATCCTTGCTAATTAAGTATATTGGCTAAAACTATCATTATTAGAAGGATTATCTTGAAAAAAAAATGCATAAATATAAGAGACAAAATGGATTGGGTCTTACAATTAGGACCAAATAAAAAGTCAAATTGGGTCTTATAATAAGGACCGGAGGAGTATTATTTTTCTTAAAATACTCTTACTAATCATGTGTATTAGCTAGAATTACCGTTTGATGCAACTTTTAACTTGTGCGATTACTATAAGTACTATTTTGAAAAAATAGATAAATATGAGAGACAAAATGGAATGAGATTTTATTTAGGACCAAAATGAAAATTAAACTAACTCTTATATTAAGAATCATATGTAGTATTATTGGTAATATCAAATACTACCTCTGGTCCTTAATATAAGACCTCTTTTGATTTTTATTTTGGTTCTAAATATAAGATCATAATTTATTTTGTCTTTCATATTTGTCCCTTTTTTTTTCCAAGATAATTCTTATAATAATGATAGTTTAGGCCAATACATTTGATTAGTAAGAATATTTTAAGAAAAACAATATATATTTATTACAAATAAATAGCTTAACTAGTTTCATTAATCGATTCAAATTAGTCAACTAATTCTTATATTAAGGACTATGAGTAGTATCAAGTTATCAATATATCAGTTTTTTTGACTGAAAATAATAATATCTATTTGGGTCAACAAAAATTATCAACATAAAATATAATTTAAATAGTGTCATTAGTAAAATAAAATACGAGATTATCGATATATCAGTTTTTTGACCAAAAATAATATGTCTATTGGGGTCAACAAAAATTATCAACATAAAATATCGTTGTCAATATAAATAGAGTTTATATTTTTTTGTCAACTATAAATAGAGATAATACCAAGCAGCATATTTATAAGCAGAATTTATAAATTCGTGTCCTTTTTATACAAAACATTTTACGATATACTGACAATGGATCTAATCTTTTAGATTTAGGTTTTAACTTTTAAACGGCTGTCTTTAATTTATATTTTTAAAATAAAGAATATTTAAATCTGGAAGTGCCATGAATATAAAGTAATATAGGAATTTAGCATTATCCCCGGGAAAAAAAAAGGAATTTAGCTTTACTATCAATATAAAATATAAATTCTTTGATTATACGTACTATAAATTACCGGATGATACAATGAGAGGACAAGGTGTGATCGGCTCTTACATTTCTACGTACTCATATAAACCATGCTACCTCCTATTTTTAATATAAAATGTTTGAATTTTATTTTGGTTTAAAAGTAAAAATCCAATTTATTTTATCTCTCATACTTATACATTTTTTCAAGATAATATTTCTAATAATAGTAGTTCTAGCTAATATATTTGATTAATAAAGATATTTTATAAAAGGCAACACCTATTTATTATAAACAACTAACTTAACTTATTTTTTAATCTTCTTAAAGTAGTCAATTAGCTCTTATAATTAGGACCGATGGGGGTATGTATATGAAGAAGGCTGAGATGGCATGAGTCATGCAATAGCGTTGACCAAATTTAGGAAAATTCTGATGGAAAAAAAACAGCAAAGAGTACTGTTTAATACTCATCCGGTCCTTAATATAAGACTTATTTAATTAATTTGATTAGATTAAGGAAGTTAGGTAAGTTAGTTAACTATAAGAAATGTGACATTTTTTTCCTAAAATACCATAATCATCTTTCTTAATACCCTTTCTTTCTCTGCTACTTGATTATGATTGGGAGAATATAGGGGTAATTTAAAAAAAATTGATAAATATGATAAATAGGTCTTATATTTAGGATCAAAACTAACTCAACAATCGGGTTCTATATAGTAAGTTAAATTTCAAGAACATAAAAGGTTGATTCGCCCTAACGTGTCGCCAACTGCGGTCAGCGCGGAACTCCCTAGTCTTCGGTGTCAAGGATGAAGGGGCGGAGGAAATTGTTGCCAAGGTGAAGACCATAGCTAGGCGGTCATCCACGCGTGCTGATGGGCTTCGAGCTATGTCGGTGAAGGCGGTGGTTTGGCCCTTGACGACAGGATGCAATGCTATCATCATACCGTTCGAGAGATCCACTCGATGCTGAGACGCCAAATGGTTGTTCGGTGCAGCCGTGATGCCAACTGCATGGTAGACGCTCCCGCCAAGGAAGCGTTAGGCATGGCGGAGGGTTCCACCTGCTTCTCTAACCCGCCTGCGTGCATCTCCGAGCTTGTGATGAAGGACGCTCCGGGTCTGCGTTTGTCTTGCTCCGGGCTTTCTTTGTCCATTAAAAAAAAAAGTTGATTCACATTTTTTAACTATAAATATTCTGGTGAACTTTAGGATATTAAAAAAGAATATAAAAAAAGAGTAGAAAAAGGATGGAGTATAAGAGAAACGAAAAGAAACATGCAGTAATCTTATCTTTAAACCATGAGTAACGATGTTAGAGTTAAGGTCGGCAAAAACGGAGAACTCACAACTGAAGTTTAGCTCAAGAGAGATACTGAGAAACAAAGAAAAATAGGAGGGATGCTACAGCAAAAATTAAAAAAAAATGGTAGATTGGTAAGCCGGAAAGGAAGGATAGAAAGGATGATTAAAAAATGGGGCGGAGTGAATTTCAAAATTTGAAATTTGAATCTCTCATTATTGGCCTTAATCACAAGCGTTCATTGGAGCTGGGCCCTATTTTTGTGAAAGCGGCTGAAAAATTGGCAGCCATAGCTCATGCTACTCTCCTGTCTAACTACTTAGGATTTATTGGAACGAGCAAACACTTGGGCCAAAGAGATAAGAAACATGTACAGAGCCCAACATGTACTGCCCATATGGGCTGTTACTGCCCATGTAAACAGTACTTGTGAGGGGAGCTGAACAGAAAATGTGATCAGCTCGGCTCCCCTCGTGCTGTAGATATCAAAGTGTGTTTAAATATCTCAAAAATATTCACAGAGGAATATTTAGTACCTGAAATTTTTTTTGACTCTTATCTATTCTGAAAGTTTTATTTTTTAACAAAAGTATTCTGATCATTATCTCCCGTTAAATTTGTCTAGTATTTGTAACAGTCAAATTTAACAGTGTATAACGATTCAAGGTAAAAATTTGTCTGGCATTTGTCTGGTATTATATTTTTTACACGCACTTCGTACTCTCATTTTTAGCGGTGTAATTTTATCATGATCTTTTGTTTTTCACAATTCTATCCATAAAAAGTGGGGTGGGGGCCATTACCGGGGGGAAAAAGAGAATCGTTCCCCTGGATGATGTCACTCTTCTTCAAGGCATGTAATTGTGGCGAGAGCAGCAACCTCATGTCTGATTTTTTTTTTTTTTAATGCACAATAGGACTGTAACTTTTTTAAGCCGCGTTATTCATAAACCATGCATAGTACTGTATAATTTATTTTTCAGATTTTGCGTATCGGGGATATTTTAATTTGCATATTTTGCGTACGCATTCACAACATCAACCTTTTTTTTTTTTTACCAGCACATTCACAACATCAACCTAAATATACTGATAAAATTAAAAGGAATAGGATCGCACATGTATCACATCTCTTGGGACGAGCTAGATTGCGACATTTTATCAAGACACCTAACCTGACTGAGAAATTCAGGCTCATTAAAAAGGGTGTGCTATATATATATTTTTAATCAGCTAATTCCTTATTATATCCATATTTGATGATAAAAAGCCAATGCAAAATTAATTTAACACCACTAAGGCCTAGTTTGGATTAGCTTTTATGGGCTTGTTTAAATTCATGATCAATCGAAAACGGAAGGCTCAAACATCAAATCTTCAATCTATCATAGTGCAAAGCGGCCAAATGGCGTCGACCACCTGAGGAGTAGGTGAGGCTAGACGTCGATGGCTCAAGAAATGGACAGGGTCTTGCCACATATGGGGGAGTGATTGGTGACGGGAATAGACAATGGATAGTAGGTTTTCAACAAGAGATTGGTTTTAGATCCATAGTCGCAGCTAAACTACAAGCCATTAAAGAAGGACTGCAACTTTGCAAGAAAAAGGGTTTGAGGAAGGTTCAACTATTCTCCGACTCCTTGAGACGCTACAACTCCTGTATTGAGAGAATGGACAACATCACCCCCTGGCAACTAAGATCTCGGGTGTAAGGTTGTTAATCTTTGCCCGTTGGGATATCGAGATATCGCATGCTCACAGAGAGGCACTGACCTGTGCAAACTTACCTGCGAAGAAGGCTCACGAGATGAATATTGTGAGGACCGTGTTGCTGGACCCACCTACATTCTGCGTGGATCAAATGAAAAAAGACTTAGCCTGCGGTTTCTAGAATGTCTTGTTAACCCTGTCTTAGGCTTCGTTTTACATAGTAGTATCTCCGTTGAAGTTAATGCTTGTTTGTTGTACCAAAAAAAAAAATCATGATATGCTGAGACAAAACTTATCTAACATGCTTATCTCATATTATATAAATCACGATTAAAAAATTGCTAATAAGTCATTCCAAATGAGCTCTAAATAGACTTATGTGTATCCTGCTAAAATCAACTACATAACAATGTTTTGCTTAAATAAATTTGTGTATCATTTTAAAAGACATAACCACAGATAGAGTTAGTAATATGGGTTTAACCCGTAAGTCTAACCCACTTACCAGCACAAAAATGACGGGTTAAGATTGGCTAAAAGCCAATCCATCAGTAGACAATATATTTTAACCTGCACCGCAAAACCCACAATCAACTGGGGGTAGCTCACTTTTTTTTTTTAATTTTTTCAATTTCATTAATTATTATTAGTATGTTATTATATTGTAAATCTTATCTAAGAAGTTAAAAAAATACTTATATAATTTATTTTGTGTTTTCAATTAAGTATTTGAAGGAAAAACAAAAATTTCATTATATTTTGTTTATATTGTATAAAAAAAATATTTAAAAATAATAAAAAAATAAAAAATAATACTGGTAGGTTAGTGGGCCAACCTGTCAACTCATCATGACAAGTTATGACTTGCTAAAAACCAATCCACTGTTATATGGGGCATTTTTAACAACCGCCTAACCTTTACTCATCACGGTTGACTCTAACCACAAATCTTCCACAAGTTTTAGTCAAGTTTTTTTTTTGAATATTTTTATTGATGTAAATATGGATTTTTATTTGCAACTTGAAATCAGTGACATCTCATCACTTTTTAAAAGTGAACTAAAACATAAGTTTTTTTAAACGTACTTGAAAAATAGGAAAAAGATACATTCATGTAGTTTTTAAAAAGATGGAATTATATACGTATAATGATCACTCCAAAAGAAAGTTACATGCTATTTTTTTATGATATTTTGGGCAAGGCCAGATGTGGAAAGGTCAGTCACCTTTACGATTGTTCCGCGCTGACATCATAATTTTTGTATTCTTATACTACCTCCGATCCTAATTATAAGAGCCAGTTGACTAATTTGAGGAGATTAAGGAAGTAAGTTGAGTTAGTTATTTGTCCTAAATAGATGTTGTTTTTCCTAAAATATCCTTACTAATCAAGTGTATTGATTAAAACTATCATTGTTAGAAGGGTTACTTTGGAAAAAAATGTATAAATATGAGAGACAAAGTGGATTGAAGTCTTATATTTAGGACCAAAATAAAAATCAAACGGGGTCTTATATTAAGGATCGGAGGTAGTATTATATTGGTGATGAATGAATCAGGAACTCATACATATATGTAGCCCGCAATTGGATTGGCCGCGGAGATTCCTATTCTGCGGAACCCGAATATACAAATGCATCAACGTGAATAAACAAAAACAACGACGGTCATTTGTCACGAGATTACGAAGATTTCCTTTCAACTGGTCTGATCCGCACACTCAAAAGCGAATGGCTTCGCGAATTTCGTTATGAAAGATTATTATAAATATTATGTGTAGGTGTTTTAAAGAAAGAGTCTCACGTTATTTGAAATTATTAAAGCCTAAATAATAAATGTTATAGTGTCCGTGTATAGAGGAGTTAGAAGACTTGCAGAATTTCGGAGAATTAGAGTGTTACTGCCAACAAAGTTTATTTATATGTGAAAGATTGTGAGTTTAATCTTGTTTGTAATTTCAGGTGATTGGCATCCAATCTTTCAAATACATATAGACAAACAATAACGAAAGGCAAATTTGACAATTTCTCTTTTGCTCACCTTGTCTTCCAGGAATAATTTGTTTTATCTTGGGGAGTAGTGCTTCTTGTTTTACTAGCAGTTACGGAATAATTTTTAAGGACAATATCTGTATAACACAACTCGGATTTATGCTTTATTTGCAGGTACTTATATATTTAGAAGACTCGCAGAATTTTGAAGAATTAAAGTGTCACTGCTGACAAAGTTTACTTATATGTAAAAGATTGAGTTAAATCTTGTAATTTCAGGTTATTGGTATTCATACCTTTAAATGCACGGACAAAAAATATTATTGTTATAGCAATCTCATGGGCTTCCCGTAATATCTTATTGGAATTGGATTTTCTCCACTACCCTTCTCATCCCCTTTCCCTCTACCACCCTCCTTTTCTCTTTACAACCATTGGATCAAAATTCCAATGGTCCAGATTTAATATTTTATAACATTTTATAAAAATAAATATTATGATAAAAAATAGATAAATAAATTTAAACTATTAAAATCTAATCTGAACAGTTCACAACTACAGACTGTTATTATAGAGCAATTTTTTAAAATTTTTTTTATTACAATTGTAAATTGTTCAGACCAGTTTTTAACAGTTTAAATTTATTTATTTATTTATTTAATAACATTATTTTTATAAGATGTTAAATCTGGACCATTGGAATTTTGATCCAATAGTTGTGAAGAGAAAAAAAGGGTAATTGAGGGGAAAATGATGGAAAGGTAGTGGAGAGAATCTAAATCCTATCTTATCCATTAGATTCTGATCCATGGCGCACAAGAACATCCCATATAGCAGGATAAGGGATGTTTAGAATTCTTCTTTGTTGACTTTTTCTCAAACAGCCAGCAAATCAATCATATGAAAGAATGTAGAGGTGGTAATGTGGGCTGACGGTGCGGATATGGGCCAGCCCATGGCGGTGCGGGCCCAAAGCGGTGCGGGCTGAAGTAGCCCGCACCTTGGCATGCAAGCCCCGAGCCCGCCAACCCGCCTCAATATTCTTTTTTTTAAATAAAAAATATTATTATTAGTATAGGTTGAGTTTAATTTGAAATTTTAAAATTAGACTTCGAATCTTGAATTTGAGTAGTGAGCTATAATAAAATAAAGTGAAGATTAATTTATAATTTAAGAAAATATTTTTAAAAACTAATATATTCTTTATAAATAATTAATTTAACTAGTTTTCTTATTCAAAGTAATTTAGTTTTCTTATCCAAATTAATTAAGTAGATACTTTATGTGTAAATGTATAAGTATCACATGTTTATTTAATTTTATAAAGGCTTTTATAGTGACACAACAAATAAATGAAAAATAAAAGATGGATGACGATCTTCGTATAACTACACACAGAATCACAAGTATATAAAATGCTTAATTACTTATGCAATGATATGAAAGAAGCAATGTTTAATTGTTCATGTGAAATTTGAAGGTCAAAATATTTTAACTATATTAAAAATTATATGAAAAATTAAAAAAAAAAAAAAAAAAGCGGGCCAGCCTGCCAACCCGCGGGCTAGCTCGCAGTGGAGCGGACTCAAAACAGTGCGGACTGGAATAGTCCGCACCTTGGCGGGCTGGCATATTGCCAACCCGAGCCCGTCCTTTTTGGCAGGCTGGCGGGCTGGGCCCACGTATTACCAGCTCTAGAAGAACGTTTGTTGAATGAATACCACACCTCGAAGACTTCGCTCTCGCCGAGAATGTTCGTAGGTTTTAAGGTCACTTGTTGCTACTTACGGATTTTGTGTTTGTGGCTTTTCTTAATTGTATGACTTTGAGCCTTGTAGAGAAAACTAAGTTATATGCTATCCATCATTTTCCGATTGTCATCCATGCCATCGTTTTGATCATTTTATATAAAAGGCTAATGATGGAATTTGAGCTCATCATATTTTTTCTTTAACTACTTCAAATTGACCAGCTTAAACTTGATGGTTGCTCATTTTTACTGATTAGTGTCCTAGTTCTTGTCGACACAGTAGACAAGTCATCACATTGGCAATGCGATAACAGAGCCTGGTTTGTTTTGTCTAATTTGATGCATACTGTTTATTTTATTTTATTTCATTTTATGAATGTTGATTGATTTTGTGGGCTTCCTTTATCTCACCCAATATCTATTGTGCAAGAAATTATTCTCTGTTTTTTTTTGCTTACATGGAATTTTTAACTAATTTTTATGGGTGAGCTTAAATATCTTTATTGCATTTAAAATTTTAAATTAATTTCTTAACTTAAACCATACAATTTTTTTTTGGGATGAGCTTAGGATATTTATTGCCGGTAGCATTGACTAATCCTCTCGCATTGTAGATTTTTCAAAGGAGCTTGGTGCTGGTCACAAGACTCTCTATAACTATACAGAATATATTATTGCTGAGCATTTTTTTCCTCGATAAGGAAACAAATCAACAAGAAGCTAATAACCTCTGCATCTAGCTTGAGCACATTCGAAGGAAAATCAAGGGTGTTTGAATGAAAACAAAACCATGGTTTTAAAAGTGATTTTACATTATACAAAGTAAATATGTGAAGGAATTTGTCTTGATTTGCGGAAAAGTACTTTTGAGAAGCACTTTTACAGCTTCCCAAACACTCCCTAAAGAGAGTCATGCCCTCGCTTTTTAAGTTGATCTTACTATTATTTATATTGTTACAAAATCCCACTTTCGAGTTTTGACTGTTTGATTATTTTTTTAATAAAAGATTTCTGTTAATCTTGAACATTAAACTATAAGTTAGCTTGAGTTTGGTCTAGTTTCCCTCCAAGTTTACTGTTAGCCAGCAGCACAACACTTGAAGAATTCCAAAGAATCCCACAAAAGCCTCTCATCTGGGAGCACATGCATGAAATGTTTTCATTGCAATTTGGACCATCTAGATAGATTTTAAATAGTCCAGATTGAATTTAAATTTTTTATATGTTTTAATTGATTTTTTGTTCTAATAAATATATAATTTAAAATAAAGATAATTTTATAACTAGCACCTTTTAAAAAAATATATTTATAGTTAAAAAAATTACATATTAAAAATTTTAAATCTAAATGATTTATTTCAAATTTTGAATGATCTAGATTGCATGACAGTAAGGAGTTCGCAGGACTCATCACTTGTGTTCATCACTATAATGAGTACTGAATGAGAACCTTTTTTAGTGCTGGGGTTAAATTCAGTTCAACCCAACTTATAAGCACCAATTTAGGGGTGTGGATGGGCAGGACTGGGCAGGGCAGGACCCCTGCCTGATACCCAGCTCGAAGGACGAGCAGGTTGCAAAATGCAGCCCGGTACCCGGCCCTGCCCAGTAGAAGCCCGTGCTATTTTGAGCTGGGTTATTGCGGGCATGGCAGGGCAGGCTTTCCTTGTCTAAATTTATAACTTGAGTCGTGAAACTGCCATATGTCTTAACAGATATCCATACTTTAAAAATTTAACAATATCTATAATTTATTAAAAACAAGACAATAAAAAAATTGTAATTAAAGTCTTAAAGTCCAAATGATTTGCATCAACCTCCACAAAGTTGAGAAAATAACAAAACATATAAAAAAGTACAAGATATATTAACATGTTCAATTATATTATTAACTTATAGTTTAATATAATTTATAGAAATCTGTATATTACATTCAAATTGGTATAATTAGTATCATTTCATTATATATGAAGTAATATCAACATATAAAAGTCAAAAGACAATTATAGTGCACAACAAGATGATTTAAAAAAGCTAAAAAAGGTGATATATTTTTTTTAGAAGAACTAGAACTTTAAAAATATAAAGTCTAATAATATAAGGGAGTAATATTCTTTTTGCGTATTGAAGTATAATAAAATATAGCATTTTAATATTACACTATATATATTATAATTCTGAAAAAATATATATTATAATATAAATAATTATATATATTTCGGGTAGGGCCAAATGGACAGGGTTGCATGCCATGTCGGCGGCCCGGGCCCTGCCCATGAATAGCCTAGTTGGAAAATACCCATTTTTTCTTTGAGCTGTATTTTTTGGGTTGGGTTGGCCATTTTTTTGGCAGGTCTGGGTGGGCATACCGGGCTATTGGACCTCATGAACACCCCTAAGCACCATCATTACATTGACTAGGTATGAATATCATTCCAGACTGACAAGCTCTTGACTTTTAAGCTACATTTTATTTTTAATCTTTAATATAAAATTTAGTTGGGAGTTGAATTTAATTAAAAATATAATATTTTAACTCATTGTATTTCTCATACTTATCATTTTTTAAAGCTAATTTACTTAGTTTACAAACTTATAGGTATACGCTAATGTTATATATGAGTATTTTATGGATATCTTCTTTTTATGTTCTTTCTTTGCATTTTTGTTTCTAGAAAAATTATGTCATATTTATTATAGTTAATTTATTAATTAATTTATTTTTTTAATTTATACAAATTAATTAAACAGATTTTATATTAAAAGACTGAAATCTAGAAGTCGCATATAATAAGTTGCAAAAGGGCAAAAAAGGATTCCGAGTTTATCACCAGAAAGTTTCACAAAAAAGGAAGGCTTTCTTTCTGAATTGCAATGGCATGATAAAAAAGGGAATAAAGACACAAAGGGAGGGTGAAAGAAAAATATTACACGTTTTCGTTTTTTTAATTGAAAAACTCCAAGTGGGCTCCACGCCGCGTGTCAAATTTCAAGTGGATGGTCACTTGATCTCCGATTTTTACCCCCAGCAAGGCTTGACGCGGCCACCCCCTTGCCCTCGGCTTATTTCATTGGAAACGCTTCCCAAATCCTATTAGCGACAGACGAGAGACGGTTCAGCTTCGGATCCAAAGCATCTTTGCTTCTGCCTCCGAACCTAAGTTGCGGACCGAGCCTCAGTTTTGTTCCTCTGTTCGTTGAAAATTTCGCACTATTTCGATCACTTTATCTGTCTGAGCAAGACGCCCATTTTCCCTTCTTCGCTGCAAACCCTAACGCTTGGCTATCCAACGAACTCCGAGGATCAGTTTTCAACTTCAATGGAGGCTTCCAAATGTCGCTGTGAGTACTTGGACTATGGTTCTATTCCTAATAAACCCTAGCTTTCTTTCCCCCGGAAACCTTGGTTTGGGGAAAAAGCAAATCTATGCTTGTGGGTCTGGTGTTTTGTGTTGGGCAGAATTTTCGAAAGTTCAATAAAGTTATTCTGTGTTGTCTAGTCATTTTAAATGCTGGTTTAGAGCTGGAATTATGCTTTGTTTCCGATCTCATGTCCTTTGGGAACAAATGTGAGATTTTGAAGTTATTTGCGGTTTTGGGACGAGCTGAGCTGCTGCAAAAACGAGGGAGAAGAATACTAATTGAATTTATGTTTTTTTTCCTCCTCTCATTTCTCACACCGAAAATTTTCAACTAGAGTAACTTAAACATATCTGATTAGATTTTATTTTTGGTCGTGGCTTCCTCTTTCGTCTCCTAGTATTTGCTTCGTACCTACCCTTTGTTTTTGGTTTCTGCAGTCCTGGGAAGAAAGTCTGAATTCTGACATCCAAAGTTTGATTCTTGTCTCGTGTACCTCTATCCTTCGTTTGTGTGATATTGTAAATGATTAAGAGGGTTTTCGGTCGCATGTATGCTAATTAGCACGCAGGATACGTAGGTATACAGGCATTTAGGGATCATTATGTGGATATTCGGATTTATTTGGGCTCTAGTTAAGTATTTATAAGGATTTAGTGGCAGGTGACAATAGCTGTCATGTTTTTCGTCATGGGAATGTGCTGAACAGACTGTTATGTTTTGAATTGTTGTCAACAACAATGCACACTTACTGAAACTAAACCTCGATTTTTCCTTAGTGATGTTGCATTCCTTTTTTCCAAAGTTATTTATCTTTGAATGCCAATTCGGTGCAGCCCCGAAGTGAGTGGTATGACAGATATATATGTGTCACTGCTTTGTTTGCTATTTTGCAGCATATTGTTGCTATAATTAAAGGAAATGCTATCTATAAATAAAAGTCTATTTATAAGCTTGTTTATTATATTTTTGTGATGTGTCATAGTGAAGAGAGCATACAGTTAAAAGGAATTATTTGAGAACATTTTTTTTTTCCTACCTTCATTCTTAACCAAAGTAGCGCTGTCTGTGTTTGTTAGTGCTTTAATTTTACAAAGTAACTGCATAATTCTATTGGAAATTTGTATTTTTTTCTTGTATTGGGTTATCAATGTCCCTTAGCTTCACTGTAGTCATGATCAATAATGGATATGATAATTATTAACCCCAGTGATGCTTATAACAATTAGCATTTAGAGATAGAATATATCAACCATGCAGTTTACTATTCATTGCATAGGCACACAAAACAAATGCACATGAAATATAACAAATCAAATTGATGTGTCTGCTTATTCAACAATATTAAAAAATCCTTTGATCCACCAGGTTTTTTGACACCTTTTAGACCATACCAAGGTTGAGGAAACGCCATAACTTATGCATTGTGGACTGTACGAGTGAATCAATACACAGCAGGTCACTCTCTCTCTCTCTCTCTCTCTCATTTACTTTTTAATTTTTTTGCCAGAGAATCTGTGCCATTTAAATGATTTATTTTATGACATTATGTTGGTTTTGTTGCTGAATTCTATGCTTGTGGATGCCAGACCAATCTGTAAGAAATATTCAAGGATTCTTTAATTTTTCAATAAGTTTACTTCATGGAACATTTCCTGGTTTTATAATGGAATGATGACTTTTTCGAGGGTCTCAATGATTCCAGGTTGACTTGAATATGGTGCATTTGTTGACTGTATTGACTTTAGGATGATAATTGATAAGCCGCTGATAAAACTGGGGGTTGTTAGCATAACAACAAAAATACTAATGTTGAATACAATTACTGGAACTGAATCTTCTTTACTAGAACAGGCATTAATCCGAGAGAGGCTTTGAGGTGGGTTTTGTCCGTCTTGCATGACTGTGGTTATGTCATTAATTCCACTTTGTGATTTATATGATTGAAGCTATTATTCTTGATGGGGTGGAATTTACTGTGATTTAGGGTGGGTTATCATGTCCAATTTTTTTGCTGAATACTATTTAATCGACCAGCTGTTGATGTAAAATATTTAGAGCTAGCTTGAAATTTGGGAGGATTGGAGGAAATTTCCAGTGACGATGGTTTGTAACGGATTAATATCCCATGTAAACTTTTTACCTACTTGATTTAATGCCACTGGTGCTGTTATGCATGTTTTGACTTGCAACTTTATGAGTATAATAGTTATAGCTGATCTTTTTAATGATAGAAATATTTTGAAAAACTGTTGTTGAATGCCGATTGCACTAAAAGATTGTTCAAATGAACTTTGATATAAAAAAGTTACTAGGCGTTGACAGCAGTTGGTTCAAGTGTTTTGGTGCTTGTTTTCCCTAGGTAATCTCTTGAGTTTGAGTTTTGTTTATGGGGAAAAAAATTGTGCTGGAAGAACTTTACATCCATTTGGTTTGAACTGGCTTGATTTCGATTAGTTAGGGTTCAGTGTAGCTGCTAAAAACCAATTGATATTACCTGAAAGTAAGAGGTTACTAGGCTGCCACTTGATTGATGACACCATTTTCCTGCATCGTTTAATTCAAATTGCCTACTTACGTGACTTGTTTGCATGTTTTGTGCTCTTGTGCTTGATTTGGTGCTTGAATGGGATTTATTTTAGTTCAATGTTTTAACTCCCTTTTCTGTACCATAACAAGAAGCATGGTGAATATTATGGCGTGTTTGGCTGTTTGCTTATTAATGCTTGAGTATGTTATACTGTGTGAAATGTCATTTCCTGTTATCCAGCCATTTCTTCTGACAGCTGATCTAGTGAATTGACACAAAAAGAATTCTTTTGCTTGCAGGATCTTTTATCACACCCCCGTCACCAAAAAAAGAAGTTAGAAGTCCTGGGATCAATGGTATTTGATGAGAGGTATGTTTCTGAACTGTACATCACATGAGAAGCTTTATGTGATCTCTTCATTCCGTAGGGCGTTACAAGTTTAAACTTTGTTTCATGATTTTGCAGGTAGTTTCTTTGTTATAAATAGTTTTTGATCAACGTGGGCTGGGTTATCTATGCCTGGAAACGAAGTAGGAGACAGGGTTCATAATTTTTTCGGCCAAGAAAACTTGTCCCAGGGCCAGTATCATTCCCAGCTTGTTGACGGGAACTGGTCAGGACTGAGTAGTAATCTGTGGTCCGGAGGCCAGAGGGCAGCCGGTGCTCCTTTTATTTCCAATTTGAAAAATTTCAATGTACAGCAATTAGGTAATAAATCTATTTATTCTTAGTTTACTAGTTTTTGATCCTTTATTTTTGACATTTTTGTCACTTTTAATTACAAATTTCTGCACTTGTATGTTCATCATTACATAACTACAATTGGGATTTAAAAGTTTGACTTTATAATGTAAAATTATAACGTGGTTTGATGTGTCATAGTCTACTAATACTACTTTTTCACTTAAAGATTCTGAGCAGGGACATGCAAGCTCTCCCCATTTGCGGCATGGTCTAAACTTGACACAATCAAATCTGAGGCCTGAGTCTGGCAGAAATCAACCCCAGAGCCAGCAAACAGCTGGGAATGGCTATATGCAGGGGCATCAGGTTTTCCAGACCAGGCAGAATGAAGCTAACATGTTGGGAGTGGATACAGAATCTGATTGGCATAACGTGTCAAACCTTCCAAGAGGTGTTTCAGTGCTAGAATCACAAGGGAGTGGTATTGATCTCTATAAGAAAAACTTGACAAGGAATGATGCTGCTGAATCTCCCGTCAACTTCGACTTTTTTGGCAATCAACAGCAAATGAGTGGCAGGCATCCTGGCATGATGCATTCTTTGGCTAGGCAGCAGTCAGGAATAAGTGACATGCAGCTATTGCAGCAGCAAGCAATGATCTCTCAGATTCAAGAACTTCAGAGGCAGCAGCATATTCAACAAATGGAAGCTAGGCAACAAAGTTCTATGACTCCGACATCCTCCATTTTAAAACAGACTGTTGGAAACCATTCTGCATCTCTTATCAATGGTATTCCCATCAACGAGGCATCTATGTGGCAGCCTGAAGTTATGGCAAATAATGCTAATTGGCTCCAGCGTGGTGCATCTCCTGTTATGCAAGGGTCCCCTAATGGACTTATGGTATCTCCTGAACAAGGACAGGCATTGCGTTTGATGGGTATGGTTCCTAATCCAGGCGATCAATCTCTTTATGGGCTACCAATATCTAGCTCACGGGGTACTCCGAACCTGTATTCTCATGTTCAAGTAGATAAATCACCAATGTCACAGGTGGCTGTCCCACACCAGTATTCTCATGTTCAAGGGGACAAGTC
Organism: Neltuma alba; assembly: GCF_004799145.2. Lineage (NCBI taxonomy): Eukaryota > Viridiplantae > Streptophyta > Magnoliopsida > Fabales > Fabaceae > Neltuma > Neltuma alba. Next base: position 319,394 of record NW_021636631.1, on the reverse strand, counting down.
TACACTGCCAAACATATCAGCAGGTGGTGCCTCGTTTTCAGCTCATCAATATGCCACATTCTCAGATCAAACTAACGCAAATGATGGATCTTCAGCTTCAAGACAGGATATTCAAGAAAAAAGTGCGTTTGGTTCCCCTCCTCATGGTTTGAATATGGAGAACTTGCAGCAAGTAAACTCTGAACAAAGAAATGTGCCGATGCAAGAATTTCATGGGAGGCAAGAACTAGCTGGATCATCTGAGACATCACAGGACAAGATGGCAGTGCAGGTTCCTCCTTCACAGAATGTAGCTACGTTAGATCCAACTGAGGAGAAGATCTTGTTTGGTTCAGACGACAACCTTTGGGATGCATTTGGCAGGAACGCAGGTTTTAATATGCTGGATGGTGCAGATAGTTTTAATGGATTTCCATCCATCCAGAGTGGGAGTTGGAGTGCACTTATGCAGTCTGCTGTAGCAGAAACTTCTACCAGTGATATGGGCGTACAGGAGGAGTGGAGTGGTTTAAGTTTCCGGAATGCTGAGCGTTTGCCTGGAAATGAGCGGCCCTCAACTATTGATAACAGCAAACAGGTTCCAGTTTGGGCTGAAAATTTGCATTCATCTTCCAATATAAATTCAAGACCTTTTCTTCAGCCTGAAGATGTTAACAGGTCCAATAATAATGCAAACTTTTCTGGGGTGCCTGGATTTCATCAGTCAGGAGATGCGACGCATGAACAGCTTGACAGGTTACAGACTGGTTCTTCTCAGAGACCTGTTCCGCAATTTTTAGAAAGAGGCAAATGGTTGGATTGCAGCCCTCAACAAAAGGGTCATGCTGAAGGGAGCAATATTTATGGAAATGCTACTAATTCTCCTGGTGTAGAAATAAATGAAAGGAGTATATCAGGTTCTTGGAATCATCAACAGACCATGTCTTCTTGTAATAACAGTGCTGAGCTGTTCAATAGGCCAAATGGTTGGAATCTTGTTAAACCAGGGCTTCCTGATGGCAATGCTTCGCTGAAAACCCATGATAGTGAAAGCTCGTTGCAGACACATCGTGAGAAGACCTCACAAGAGGAGATGGGCCAGGTTGCTGGGATGTGGGTGCCTGATGGTACTAATGTATCTGTTGGATTGGAACGCATGAAGTCTGCAGGTAGTCTGCAGGGTTGTGAAGATTCTGGTGTAAGTGGCATTGCTGCGGTACCCAATTCAGGTGCCACGTGGGTTAACCGTCAAAGCAGTCAACAGCAGCCTAACAATTTTGATGTATGGAGAGATGCTGACTCCTCTGGAAGCTATAGAGGAAGTGAAGGCCCAGGAAAATATAGGCATCATATGGAGAAGAATGCCTTAATTTTGGAGTCACCCAAAAATGACAAGGGAGATGGTCAGACTCATGAGATTGAGAACCCTAATAGAAAAGATATGTCATCAGATGGTATTGGATCTACTCCTTACCATAGAGCAAGTAGTATGATGAGAGAAAATGCTTATTTTGATGGCAATGATCCACGTAGTCCTAAGTTACCTGCTCAGGTCAATCAAAGACCACCTGTAACTCGTAAATTTCAGTACCACCCAATGGGGGATGTGAGTGTCGATGTGCCAATCCACCAACAAACTTTTGGAGGGGTGAAAGGTCAAGACCAAAACTACACAGGACAGTCAAAATTCGGCCATAGTGATGGAGATCAAACTGAAATTGAGAAGGTGATTGTAAGACTTAGCCCTCTATAACTACTAATTCTTGAAGTTTCCTCTGTTTATTAAAGAACAAAAGTAGTTGACATTCTTTATGGCATGACAGGTGAATATAACTGCTTTCCAGGGTGATTTAAGAAGCTTGGATGATGCTTCAAAAAGCAAACTTCCTGGTCATATGCCTAAAACACTGACATCATTCGATAGAAGTGTTGGTAATTATGCCCCTAACAAGACTTCATCGCCCAGGTAGTTTAATATTTAAACATGATCCCTTTTTGTTTCAAGCTCAGATAATACTATATCATCATGTGGTAACCTTGCCATGCATATTGTCACACTTTCATTTGCTATCTTTTGTTTCATTGGTAGTGTGGTCTAGTTTGTTTCAACATTTACCCCTAGCGCTCTAATGTTTCATGACTTACATAATGATCTGTGCTCAGCTGTTTGCTTTTATTTTTATAAACTATTGTAGTCAAAATATTCTTGAGCTTCTTCATAAAGTGGATCAATCAAGGGAGCATGGCATTGCAACAAACACAAGATCTTCTAACCGCCATTTATCTTCCAGGGTGCCTGAAGCTGAAGCTTCTGATGGATCTGCTGCACAGGCTCTGCGGAATCAGAGTTCATTGTCTCAGGGCTTTGGTTTGCAGTTAGCTCCTCCTACTCAAAGGCTTCCCATGGCATCTTCTCATGGCTCATCTGAAGCGGGAGATAAGGGTCATATGTGGTTGGCTGCCTCTCAGGCTCTGCCTTCTCGAGAGTCATTACATGGGGAGCTTAGGAATAATATTTCTGGCTCCTCAGGACAAGTTCTTGATAAATCCTCTCAATTTAGTGTTCTGGGAAATGTTCCACAGGCTCTTGTATCAAGCTTTCCCTTCTCTAGATTTCATACTCAAAATCAGAATTTGGCTAATATCGGTGGATCATTAGAAAGTGCTCAGCGTGCTACTATGGCACATACTGATAGGGCTGCTTCCATGAATCAGCTCAATGAATATCGTGAAAGAGCTCAAACGAGTGAACCTGAATTGCCATCAGCTCCAGAGATATCCCAGCTGAGTGGTACGGATCAAATCCACCCAGGAGACCATGCCTCCCAAATTGTAGCCTCAGAGGCTGGTATGGCTTCTCAACCCACTTTTAACGGTGGCACATCTCAACATGGCACCCGTTCAAAAGTCTTGCCTAATGTATGGACCAGTGTTTCTAACAAGCAACATGCTTCAAAGATCCCGTCCCGTCTTCAACCAAGCCATGATTGTGAAATGTCAGCTTTGCCTAGGAAGCCAGGTGATGAAGATTCAGAAAAGGATGGCAACGACGTTTCTGGTGTTGGTCCTTCTTCTGTTTATTCTAACAGTTCTGGAGGTAAAGAACAGTTGCTTAAAGAAAGCTCTGGCCAGCAGATTCTACTTGAGAGTGTTGATTCTGCTGAAGAGGCTGTAAGTGCGTTACATGGAAAGGAACCTGTTGGGAAGTTTATGCCTGATGCATCTCATTCAAGTCCTGCTGCTGCCTCTAGGGATATTGAACAATTTGGTCGCTATTTAAGGCCTAACAATTCATTGAACCAAAATTTCTCATTGTTGCATCAAGTTCAGTCTATTAAAAGTGCAGAGATTGATTCTAGCAATCGAGATATCAAAAGATTTAAAGTTTCAGATAATATGTTAGACCCACAAGCAGCAACTTCCAACCATGGGCACTTGGCATATGGATACAATGCCATGATGAAGGATTTGTCTGGTAATCATCCTTCAGTGCCATCAGATCCTACAATGCTAAGCTTTTCTGCAAAGCCTGGTCATGGGTGTGACACCAATGCAGCTTCTCAGGAGGTTCTTGGATATGCTCAGAGTAATGCTATTAATGTCTCCACTGGGAACGCAGTGAGTTCTGTAAGAAGTGAGCACTCTTCAGTTAGTCCCCAGATGGCACCATCATGGTTTGAGCAATATGGAACCTTTAGAAATGACAAGTTATCACTAATGTATGATGGGAGGAAAATGACTCCTCCAAAGATTATGGACCAACCTTTGATTGTTCAGAACCAATCTGATAGTTTGCAAGTTCGTAGTTCGAGTGAGCAAGTTAATAGGCTTGGTGATACTGGTCAGCTTGGTAATGCTCAGCCAAGTTCAACCCCTGTTTCAGTTGCAAGTGAGCATGTAGCTTCTCAGATGTTGCCTCCTCCTGCAGTTGAACCTGATACGATTATTATGAGACAAAAGAAGCGTAAAAGCGACACGTCTGAACTGGTACCATGGCATAAAGAATTGACACAGGGTTCTGAAAGGCTTCGTAGTATCAGGTGATTGATATAACTAGGATGTTTAGTACATTCACTTTACTTTTGTTTCTATTACAGTAGGAAAAGACCCTGTAATGTCTTAATACAGCTGATATTTTTTTCAATTTCAGTTAATGTTTTCTTTCTGCATCTTTATTTTATTTTGTTATCTTCTTTCCAATTATTATTTATTCCCTTGCATGACTGATGCTCTTTGGTTCCTGGCAGTGCGGCAGAATTAGACTGGGCCCGAGCCACAAATAGATTGATTGAGAAGGTTGGTTTGTTCATAATTATATTAGGCTATGAACTGAGTCTGCAAATTCTTTTGTTAATGATAATGACGACTCCACTTTGAACCATATATATTTTAGGTTGACGATGATGCTGATGTAATTGAAGATGTACCACCAATTGTGAAGTCAAAAAGAAGACTTGTCTTGACTACGCAACTCGTACAGCAATTATTTAACCCTCCTCCAGCAGCAGTTCTCTCTGCAGATATCAAGTTGCACCACGAGAGTGTGGTCTACACAGTTGCTAGATTAGCATTAGGGGATTCGTGCAGTTCAGTTTCCTGGTCAGGACGTGATAAACTCGTGCATATGGGCAGCAGAAACATGTAAGATTCATGTTCTTTTGGATGGGGCCTGATATGTACTATGTATTTAATTTTTTTATTCCTTCATTTTGTAAAACTGAAACTTTTCATGATATACCTATAGCCTTTCCGAGAAGCTTAAATCGCCAGAGAGAATTGATCAGTATATGTTGAAGGTTATGGAAGACCTTGTTGGAAGAGCAAAGAAATTGGAAAATGAAATATTGAGGTAATACATGACTTTTCATTTAACACCTAATCCATTATGACGTTTCTCTTCACAGCTTTATGAAATAGTGAGGCCAGTTCATATACAGTAGAAAATTTCATGTAGCTTATATTGTGCATATATGGCGAATGCGAATGCACTTGCGCTTTGATACTCTCTTTAAAATGTTCCTAAGATATTTGTAATAGCTGTGTTGTCATCTATCTCAACGTTGTGGGGAAGAAGCCCAGTGAATTATTCCCTCAGCAAGCTAAAGTGGTGTTAAGATGGTATTTGCTGGGATCCCCCTTTTATTAATTGATTTCTGGCGGGCTTGCTTGTTATGGGATTAAACAGATGCAGATCTTGCGGGGCATAACTGGCCCATTTCAAATGTAGGTCGGGGCTCATGTTTAAATGGATTGAATAGATAGGAATAAGTTTTCTGCTGTTGGTGTTGCTTAGGTGCTGCTTTCTTTATTGAAGCACAACTGAGATGGATGATAATGGAGACTTTAGAAAGTGGTTTCTTGTAATCAGAACGTGCACCGTAAGTTGTGATAGATGTTAACATGGTAGACAGACAACCGGTTTAATATGCCTGGGACGTTGCAATAGATGTGAATCAATATAACAGGACGCCCCTGCTCTTTTCACCTAACTTCTAATTGTACATGTTAGTGATAGCATTTACTGTATCCCGTGGTTGGTGTAGGCAAAGATATAAATGTTGCTCCTTTTCATGTTTTCCATCTTTTTGTTGCTTGCTCCTGCTAGGTTATGTTATTTTCCCCCCCTTGTTGGTCACTTCAATTATCTGTACTCATTTGCCCCAACAAAATTTCTTGATTCTTTTATCATTATGCAGATTGGATAGCAGAGCCTCAATTTTAGACTTGAGAGTGGAATGTCAAGATTTAGAGCGATTTTCTGTCATCAATCGATTTGCCAAGTTCCATGGTCGGGGGCAGTATGATGGGGCGGAGACCTCATCATCCTCTGATGCAACTGCAAATGCTCAGAAATCATGTCCCCAGAAATATGTTACCGCACTTGCAATGCCTAGAAATCTCCCTGACAGGGTACAATGTCTTTCACTTTGATCATTAATTAATTCATTTTTCCATCTTTCTTGGTCAGTTGTCTCCACAACCACCTGTTTCTAGTCCTTTACTTTCAAGTTATATTATTGCACTTCATCGCAATAGAACCATACAACTGGCAATGTAGGAGAAGAATGGTACTAGATTGTCTCCTCAACCAACGGAGGCTGTTAGATCTTTGCAATTTATATATGTATGTATGTATGTATTTGTAGATCTTTGCAATCTAGTTATCTTTTTACTTTTGGTTTTCAGGTTCCAAGCCTTTTGTATATAGTAAGATTTATGCACTCTACTTGTTAGTTTTAACCATACCATTTGGCCAGGTTTCGTCTTATTAAATTGGTAGCATAAGCTGCTTCACTTATTGCTTCTTTTCTCTTAATTTCAAATCGTTTTCTTTATTTTGAGTATAGTCCTTTCGGATCTGTTTTGCCTAAGCCCCTCGCGTATCCTGCACCAAGGTATGATGCCCCTAATAAACTTGATATATAGTCCCATTCTGGTCCTGCCAGGTGTGATGCTTGAGTTAAACTTGGGTTCTCATTGGGCATTGTACCCTGTTGATGGAAAAGCAGGCTTGCTGTTTCCCTAACGTGTTTTAAGGGTTAACTTGTTTAATTTGGTCCATTTACTTAGGACACTACTTTAATCTGTACTTTTATAATACGCTTGTGACGACTAACTATTTTTATGCTTTTATGTATTTTATGAGAAAGACATCACTCGCACCCTACCATAGGTGCTTTGAAAGAAACTTTAAACAAATAGCAGTAGTTGAAAAAAAAAATGGTTATCCTTTTTCCACAAATAAACCTATTTTATTGAATCAAGTCCACTGAAGTACGTCTTTCTCCCTGTGGTGTCTTGTCTTAAAATCGGAAAGGAATTGTTTGATTACAACAAGTGCATGGCATCACTTTCCACTGATGATTTAATAATTGGCCAGACAGCTCCTGTTTTGTTATGATCCCCCTTTTCTTTCTGTTTTATCCTCTGCGTAATATGTCAGGCAATCTTTTATTATTTATTTACTGGTCCCGTATGAGACAAACACTCTGACATGGCCTGCCAATGAGATGAAACAAAAAAAGTGTCAAAGAATACGCAAGCGTATCTGTGTCAGGGAAGTACTCTTGGCTTTTTTGACGTTGACGCCATTGCTTTGTCCTTTGAGATCCATGCAATATTTGACTACTGCAGTAAACGACCTTTTTGTTTGACCATGATCAATTGTGTCTTTTCCTTAAGTCAACTACGAAAGAGCGGTCTCAAAAGGCCTTTGTTTTATCTTATTTTATTTTAAAATTGGCTTGAGCCTCGTGTAGTTTAAACCATCCAAAGGAAAAATTAGTAGTTGCTGTCACTTTTTTTTTTAATTTATTGAAAAAGAGTTCTTTAGAACAAAAATAGAATATGATCCTGTAAACAACTTTGATATGGATAATTAATTTGGTCTCGATCACGCATCCAAACGGCAGCAATAAAATGATTCTGTTGAAGATGATTTTCTTTTAAGAGATACGCAAATCTTTTAAATGTTTTCCGAATTCAGCTGCAAGTACATATAAAATTTTAAATAGTCATATGTAATGTTCCCGTGAAATTACTTCATTTGAATCCAGCGTGTGCACTGGGACCAAAAAAAAAAAAGGAAGATCAATATATTGGAATAAATAAATGGAGTCAGATAATATTAGAACCCGAAAAGACGATAAAGTCCCGTCAAAAAGGGTACCATAATCAAATAATTGTACTTTTACTTTATTATTCGTCACTTGAGATATTCTCCTATCAAAGTCAAGTCATCAATGTATGTGCCGCGTCAATTTTTCTCTCATGCAAAGATTAACCTCTAATTTATCGGAAAAGAATTAAAAGGATCGAATATTCACTGTCAAAACTTTTTCACACGGACAATACCCCCCCCCCCCAAAAAAAAAACACTTGGTGCTTGGATTAGCTTTTGTAAGTAATTTTACAGATTCTGAGATGAATATGAGAGACAGATTTTATCTTAATTTGAGTGAAAATATTTTTTAATTGCTTTTTATGGTTACCAAACGCGCCTTTAGTATGGCTTTAAATATGGGCCAACTCGAGTGGGCTGATGGAGCTAGCCCACCTTTATTCATATTTTCAAAATGATTAAATTGAATTATGGGCTGGTGGGCTGATGAACCAATTGTTATGCCCGAACTACCAATGCCCTCGCAATCATAATGGCCTATGGGGGAAAAAATATTAAGGTAAGTTGTCCATAATGACAATCAGATATATATAATTCATAAGTGTTTAATGTGCGTTGTTATTTTATAATCTCCATGTGATTACCTTTATTTTTAGTATTTATCGGAAAAAAAGAGACATTTGCATCTTTAAAAATTATGAGAAAAGTTCTGATAAAAAATATTTAAAGCTTTAGCACCCAAAATAAACGAAATATTAAGAGTTTCTTTTGTTAATATTAATAAAAAAAATAATAATTAAATATTCCTTCCAGTTTTAAATATAAGACGTGTAATTTATACTAATAGGTCTTATATTTAAAACAGACTAATTAATATGAGACGAGGGAGTAATGTCCATTAGACTTTGTTTTGTTCAACGGAAGGAAGGGGAGGAGAGGTTAATTAAAAGAAGGGGAGAGGAGGGAAGGGAGGTCATGATTTTGTTTGGTTGGAGGTCATGATTTTGTTTGGTTATAGGGGAGGGGAGGAGAGATTTCTTGTTTGGTTCATAAGAAGAAGGAGGGGAGGTAATTATAAATTGACAAATATGCCATTATCTCTGTATTTAGACTGATTTATTTTTTATTATAATATTTATATAAAAATTATTATTTCTTAATTTATCAATTAAAAAAAAACCAATTACCTCACTTACGTGATTAAAAAAATGACAAAACTAAAAAAATTAAAAATATGATAAAAAGTTTAACCTTCTATCTCATTAATTTTATAAATATATGTTATGATATGTATATATATTAATATATATGATATGTATATATTATATAATTATAATATTATATTATCATTATCAAATATTATTAGTGGCTAAAAAGAGAAAGAAGTGAAAAAAAAAAGATTTTTAATAAGATAGATAAATTTGGAATATTGAAAAGTTACTATAGATAGTTTGATCAATATTAGACACTATTTTTTTCTCTCTAAAGAACCCCAAATTTAAAAGGAGCATGAGAAGAGGAAGGGAGTGCTAAAAGACAAATTTCTTTCTTTTCCTTTGTTTTATTTTTTCCAACTAAACACATTTATCTCCTCCCCTCTCCTCCTCTCAGCAACGCTCCAACCAAACAGAGCCTTAAGTTCCCCAGGCAAAGCAAGCGGCCACAAGATCCAATTATCTGTGCCCATCGTCCAGCGGTCGGAGAGATCGGAGGGGTCAAGATGTCTTCGCACAATAACGCTTCGCCTGCTAACGATCCTCGGCAGCCGGCTGCGGCGAAGCCATACGTCGCTCCTGTGGTTGCACCGCAAGACATGCCGATCGATTATGCGGGTTTCATCGCCGTCATCTTTGGCGTCGCCGGTGTCATGTTCAGGGTTCGTATTACTTGTGTCTTGCCTGCTTTTCATTTATTCCAGTACGGGTCTCACAGTCCTTGCTTAAATTTTTCATTCAAGCAGTACAAGCTCTGCTCCTGGCTTGCTCTCATTTTCTGTGCCCAATCCCTGGCCAACATGAGGAATATGGAAAACGATCTTAAACAGGTTATGATGGCTATGATGTAAGTTTCTGTTGACTGTTATACATTTTTATGAGAATCTGTGCGTTTTAACATTCTTCTTGTTGAATTTCCCTTTGGTGATTTTCTGGGAGCTTTTTAAAATTCCCGTGAAGTACAAAACGGATGCATCAAGTTATATGAGTTATTATTTAAAAAAAATAGAAGTCTTCATTACACATAGGATTGTGATAGTGGAAGGAGCAACACTGGCTATCAATTTGGTAGTTTGTGAAAAATATCCAGAACCAAAAAAAGCTTTTTCATTTAGTTACGTCAGCTATTTTTTGAGTGTAGAAGGAGGGGGGAAGATTTTCACTACATACAGGATTCGCCCATTTATGATATTGGAAAGAGTTTCAGAACCACACTTTGGACTAGTACATATTTCAGAAGCGTGACCTGTGTTAACAAGTTAAAACTAGAAAAGAATAAGAACATGTTCCTGATCCTTAAGGACAAGGAAGCAATAGACTAAACCATGAAAAAAGAGGAAAAAAATCACAAAACCATTCAATTTCTATCCCACGACATATTTCTATAGCTTTCTTAATAATTCTTAGATCTTAATAATTCTTAGAGTCACATGTAGAAGACTTTATGTTTTTCCTTTAGAACTTATTTATCCTACACTTGTGCCTTATAATTCAGTGCAGGGGGAGAGGTAGCTTGAAGATCATAGTTTAATTGTTGGGTGTTGAAACAAGGAGTAAAATGGTCAGAAATTCCAGAATTATTGAATGCATATGATGGTATTTTTGTAACATGTAAAATATCTTAGGGGAAAAAGTACAAATTTCTCCAGTTTTTATTCATTCAGAAGCATATTCTTGGACTTGGGAAACCAAAAACATTCACTCAACTAGCTGCCTCAATGATTTGAACTCTCCTTTCCTTTTCCCCAATAATCTCACCAATGGAGATGCGACTGCGGATTCTGTCGTTTGTCATGCGACTCATGCATGACATTCTCATTCATATGAGAACAACAAACTATAGACTTTGAGGCGTCTTTTTCTTTAACTAGGACAATGGAAAAGTAGACAAACGAGTTTACATCCTCAAGGGTCATATTTTGGGCCCCCCGGGCCCGGGGGGGTCATTTCTAATTTTCAAAGATGAGGGTATTTGTAAATGACTCAAAGTTGAAGGGATTATTTGCATTTCCCCCTATGTTCTTACTAGCAGGGAGTTTTTAATGCATTGCATTCTAGGGTTTAGTAAAACAAACGTGGGAAATCTTATTAGTGTGAAGCAGTGGATTGACTTATGAACAGGGAATTAGTTTGATATGATTCATGATTGTATGGGAGTTCCCGGAAGATGCAAGGTTTTATGATTTTAGGATATTTTGGTGGTCTCGATAAAAATTTGGTAAATGCTGATTTAGGTGCAATGTCCATTGAGGATAGAAAGATGATGACTTCAAACAGGGTCACCAGGATGGCTTTAATGATGGTTGTAGTTGATTAAATGTGCTGAAGTGGTTCTTGATTTTATATTTATCTCAAAGATAATCTTCCTTCTATACATGCGTTCATTGCCAGGGGTGCAGAGTGTGTAGAATGTTCGTGCATGAATCTTTTCTCCCAGTTACTGAAGCATGCTTCAAGTTTGTTGTTTGCCTGTGCCTTTTTTTTAAAGCGAGTGTATGCATGCCATATATTTTATAGCATGAATTGAGCACGTTACGATGCTTTTTGGTCTTGAACATTTGGACAGACTCTATACCATCTTGTAATTCTGTTTTACTTTAGTCTCGATTGAATTCTCTGCATCCTATTAGACAATACGTCAAGGTCCCATACCTAATGGTTAGAATCTAAATCATGAGTATGTAAGTTTCGGGTGAACTCTACGAAGTGGATTAAGCTACTTTGGTGTAATGGACAATCCTCAAGCATAGTTAATAGAAAAAGCCTAACATGATATCAGATCCATGTAAATGTTAGGAAAGTTAGACACTATTAAAGGTCCCACATCCAATGTTTGGAACCTAATCAAGAACATTGTAAGTTTGAGGTGAATCTTACCATATGTTTTAATTTATATTGGTGTTCTAGACAATCAGTATAGTTAGCACACATCTATCAACAGAACTGGGGGCAAGGACAGACACGACTTTTGGTTGAGGTTTTGAATAGCATACAGATGATTAGCATATAGATAATTGATGTGGAGGACTTCTGTTGCATTTAAACATGAAGACAAATGATATGAGTCATGAGAGCATGGAAGAATAATAGACAGTTGTGTTTTTTTTTTTTTGTACTAACAAAGATGGTTTTGCTTCTTTTATTTTAGGGAGAAAGACATACAAGGACCATTGAAATATGGGAATCCCAAAATGGTCATTCCCGCGGGGTCGTCAGAAACTATTCTGGAATTGACTCTTTTTTTTTTTTTAAATGAAATGACTTAACTGTCCTCATGTATTAAAAAAAAAAATGGAAACTCCTCCCACTATTGAAGCTCTGGCCACCGACAGTTGGGGGGGGGGGATGTGAAGGCAATTAGATCGCTTCACCAAAAAAAAAAAAGTCACAATAGTTCCAAGGAATTTCATAAGAATTAAGCCGTTTTGAGAGTCCATTTTGAGATTCTCATATTTCGTTGGTCCTTATCGTATGTTCTTTTCCCTTTATTTTATGTCGTTCCAATCTGCGATTGGAAATGGCTGATTTCGTCCTCCCTTAACTGTTTGTTTATTGATGTTTTAAATCTTATTTTCAGGTTTTCTATCACGGGATTGATGACGAACTACTTTGGACCTCCTAGACCTGGCAAGCAAAGTTAAGATTCAAGTTTGATAAAACTGTGACATCATGTTCCCGCCTTTTCTTCAATTTGTTCTTCAGTCGACGTCATATCAGAGGCCTGGGAATGCTTGCTACTACGCATTTTTCCCCATTTTTATTTGTGAGCCATTAGGCATTAATATCATAGTTAAATTCATCTAACTCGTATGCGGCTATTAGCTATGGTGCTACATGACATCAATGTGTTTTCTTCTTTCAATGAGGATTTGGCCATATTTTTCTGAATATAAATAGTTTTAATTATTAATAAGGATGCGATTGAATTGATGATTGGAAAATGACAAGCGCATGGTGTAAAAACAAAATAGCAGCTTTGTAATTAATATATGAATGGAAAAGGATGAGAAGGGAACAGAATTGTTGGATATGTTTTATGGATAATTTAAATGCACGTTTGATATGGATAAAAATAAAATACTAAATGATGGCAATATCATTAACATGATTTTCATCATTAAAGATAAAAACAGATATGATATAAATCAAATCATTATTGAAAGTAGTTTTTTTTGAAATTCAAATGAATAAATCATAATCTAAAATCACATAAATTAAATTATTTTATGAAATTCAATTTAAAAATTAATAAATAAAATCATTTGAATAATTTTAAAAAATCAAAAATCAAAAAGCTTAAACAGGTCCGCCCTCGTCTAAGTCCTTGGCCTTGTAAGATTAGCCTGTTAGGCATGTTTGCAATTGGAAGAGAAATTTTAAATCTGGGTCTCGAGCCGGCTTGATTTTCCAGCTATGTACAGAGAAAAAAAAAAGATTATTTAGAAAAGGTTTATAAAAAAAGAAAATTGAGGGAAATAAATTTTATAGATCCGTTGATTGATTCTGAGTGACGTGAAACAAAAGGAATAAACGAGATGCAAAAGGTATCATATATGTATTATTATTGGCTCGTTTGGAGTTTTCCACTTTTTTTTTTGGCCTGAGAATTTTCCACTTTAGATCTACTCATCATTAATGGAAACAAATAAAGCAAATTCCAAGGTATAAAAGTGGATTTAAAATTTAAAAAATAAAGTTCAATTCAAATGCTGAATTAAAATAAAATAAATTAAGAGGAGCGAAGTGCTAGTATTAATTAATTTTTTCACAAAAAAATGACAACGTGTCATGACAAGACAGAGACCAGTCACCTCCGAAATTCCTCTGCCATGCTCGGTGCCACTACCAAAGACCGTAGAGAACGCGGTTTTTGGTCCCTGTGATTCATGGGCGTTTGACTCCCGCCTTCGGCCTCTAGCCTCAGCCCATTCTACAACAACAACGTTAATCTGATCCTTGCGATTAGGGAGTCTCCTTCGAATCGCCTGTAGGACACACTGAATAGAGGTGCCTGCAGGAAGAGCCGAAAATTCTACGATTTGCTTCTCTCTCTTTTATTTATCATTCTCCGATTTCTTAAAAAATGGGCTGTCCCGCTAGCAAACACGCTGATACGAAGGCTAATAGGATTGCGCGGTGGCGATCCACGGGCATTGTTGCTTTGCGCGACTCTAAATTGAAGGCATCCTCATCCTATTCCTCGCTTGTTTTAATTTGAACTTGATTCTCTTGTTTTTTATCTATTCTCTTCTTTTGGCTTATTTCATGATTATACCATTCGATATAACTACCCCGCTGTGTTCTTTTTTATTTATTGTCCCTCTGTTTTTAAAATTTATTTTCCCTGTATTAAAACTGCTAGAGTCTGTTTTGCTGAGGCTCATGATTAGATGTCAGCCGGAATGATCATTGGTATTACAAACAGCGCATTCTGTTCTTCAATTAGTTTACATTTCAAATTGGAATCTTGTACTTGAGATGACTGATGCGCGTGATTGGCACATATCACAAACTTAACTCATTTGCATGCCCAGATAATAGAAAGGAAAACCTATTAACTAATCACTGCATTATCATCTTATAGATACTGGACATCAATCATGCTCGCTGTATAGATACCTTCCATCAGATCATTATTGGGTGTGAGTAGCAATCATTTGGTATACTGGTTTCTGTTTTTGTTACTTTCCAGCTCACCTAGTTTGATTTGCTTCTTTTTGTGTTTGTTAATATATCATCGTATGCCTACCCCTGCTGTGATGATGCTACAAGCTTACCTTGGTATATTTTTCTCATTTCCTTCTCAACAGACATTTCCAGATGAAATTTTTGATCTGGACAGATCTGTGCGCACTCTTGATTTGACACATAATCGAATAGGTATGCTGTTTTATTTTCTTTAATTTCATTTTCTGTTTTCTAAAGAGCAGAATGAGGCCCTGTATGTTGGTCTTGAAGGGTCTTGGAGCCTTTTTCCTGAACTGATTGTACTATGTTGTCCTCTATACAATTTACCTGGTAGCTGTGTGAAAGGTTTTATTGTTGTTGATATTAATTAATTTCTTCACTGCAGCTGACATTCCCTTGGAGATGGGAAAATTAATCAACTTGCAGCGCCTGGTAAGAACTTCATGTTTTAGTTTATGCCTAAAGCCTGTTACTTGTACTGAACGCATAATTATTTTTTATAAATCTTTTCTACTTTATTTATTATGTATTGATTTTAAATTTTGAAGGAGCAATATATATGCTGTACAAAGTTTTGACATCAAAATCAGAAGCTCTCTTTTGCTTGAATTTACATGATGCAGTAATACAGTAATTATATGTTTTAGATAATGAAGTGTCTTCTTCAAAATGCATCAACTAATGGTATTTGAAGTCTATGTACCACAATATGTCTCATTTTCTGTTATATTCCCTCTGATCGTTATTGTAAGAGTTAGATAATTAATTTATAGAAATTAAAAAAATTAGTTAAGTTAGTTATTTGTGAAAAAAAAAGTGTGCTAATTTCTATAAAGTAGCCTTTTAATAATTTGCATTGGAAACTGTTCTAATTCATAATAACCCCCTTAACATGTGTAATCAATAGGGAGAGTTTAGGAAAAGAATTATAAATTTGAGAGACAAAGTGGATCAGGGTCTTATATTTATGACCAAAGTAAACCCCTCTACTAATTTTTACATTTAGGATTGGAGGGAGTAGAAACTTTTAATGTTCAATTCTCATATATCATCAAAATTGCTGTTCTGTTACCTCCAGAAGTTGATATCATAAGGCTCCCAAACCTCTGAAAGTTACTGGCATGAGGCTTTATGTTAATACCTAGAGGTGAAGCAATCGAAAATACCGGCTATTTACAATTCACAACCCACTGGCAACAAGATAGTTTAACTTGCCTGCTTATTTGGAGCTCCTAACTAGTTTGTGTACGTGCCTCTTGTAAGCCACATTTCAAATCTATCCAAAGAAAATAAGAAGTTTGAACTCAAAGTGTACTACCGTTAACCGTCAATCATTTTTGTGGCTATTGGGGACATCATTTCCTAGTAGGGCACATATATTATTGCCTCAATCCCAGCATAGCAATCGTTCCTTTAAAAATTTTGTTTCAACTTGCTTCTTCCACTCATTAATTCTGCAGAAGCGTGAAGTTCATTAATTTTGTAGTCATTTTAAAATTCTTTTGCTTTTCTAAACATGGGGCAGGACCCTAGACACAACGATACCTTGCTATTATTTTGACCAGCAAATAGCATGCCATGACAGCATTTGAATAAATCGTGGTTATGCAAGACAAGATTGGTTTAAACAATCTTTACTACTTTAAGTTTTACTAATCTTACAGGTATTAGCTGATAACCTCATTGAGAGTCTGTCAGTGCATTTGGGAAAACTACAATCTCTAAAAATCATGATCCTTGATGGGAATAGAATTACTTCCTTGCCTGATGAATGTAATTCTCTTCTCTAAATAAATAATTTAAAATCTTTTTTACTATTGGGAAAATGCATAATTTTAGTTGTTTCTATGACACATGCTCAATGTAAGTTTAATTTATTGCACTTTATAACTTAAGGTATATCTTTCTGTCCAGTGGGCCAGTTGGTGAAGCTTGAGCAGTTATCCATCTCAGGGAATTTGTTAACATGCTTGCCCATGACTATTGGCAGCTTGCGAAGTGTAAGTAAATATACATATTGAGAACTGAATGCGATGCAGCTTACCACTTCTGTGGTTTGGGCATATTTGGAGTATCATTGCTACATGATTGAAGAATATGAAGTGAAGATTTAGTTCCTGTTAAGTGTTAACATTGGTCTTAACTTGTCTTAGAAAAAATTGTTCTCCTTTTGGCATTTCAGCTGACGCTTTTAAATGTATCAAGCAACAAGTTAAAATATCTTCCTGAATCTATTGGAAGTTGTTTTTCTCTGGAAGAATTACAGGCCAATGGTATACTTCCTAATCCACTCTCTTTATACAAGCATTGCATGAACATGCTCATGGGGATATGCTTTTTACTTCTCTCTGTGTGTGAGCTCAATAGAGTGAGTTCTTCCTTGTATTGAAAGCAAAGAGCTTGGAGGCTTTGTAAATCTATGTTACATTGTAGGATGGTTTATCCTCCTTTTTGTACTCTTTTTTTTCATCCATCAAATTTATTTCCTGATGCATGCTTACTCAAGAATCTTGTGCTTCGCAATATTGCTCTCAGTCATAGTTGAAACTTCTGATTTTACACCAAATCATTCCAAATGAAGTGCCTAAGCTTTTCAGTTTCTTATGACTTTGCCTTAACTATAGGCCCCTAGGATTGATTCTTTGTGCTTGATCAATTCTTGATTATCTACTCTGGATCTGTAGAACAATGTGTCATCTATCTAATTTTTGGGTTTTGTGAGGTGGACTGAAGCTAACTTAGTAATTTTGTCAATTTATCAGATAATCTTATTGAAGATCTACCCTCTTCAGTGTGCAATCTCAGCCGCTTGAAGTCACTTTGCTTAGATAACAATGAAGTGGAGTTGGTATTGCTTTGCAATCTCAAGACTTTAGTTTGGTGGATTTTATCTGTGATTTAATGCTAAACATGATTAAACATTATTGTGTTGTATTGTATTGTTTCTCTTTATTTCTTTGGTTTCTCATTATTATTATTTTTTTGTATGGTCATATGTGGACATTTTGGCTTGCCCTCTCTCCCCTCGAGAAAATGACAGCTGACTGTACAATTCTAATGTAAAATTTGGAAATCGCTAAAAGATAATTACCAAGAATTTCAAACATCTAAGTGTGTCATAAAAAGTAGATAGATTTTACTCAATGATTATGGTGATAAATTGCCATGGGATTATGGTGAATTATAAATTATGAATCACACAAATCCATAGTTGTTATCCAGTTTCTTCTATTTTAGACAATTCTTAATTTGTTTTTTTAATCAATCACTATCCATTTTTCACTTACTCTCTAAGGAGTAACCAACACTTTAGAGGACTTATCCCTGTTAGATTATAATGTTAGCCTATAATGTGTTTGTATATATATTATTTTATCAGTATTGCATTCATTAGTCTCTTTCTGTTAACACTCTCATGGCTCACAGCTGCAGCATACGTGATTTAGCCTGTTAGTGCGTCTCAAAAATTTATGGTTATAGATTCTAAGAGAGGGACAGCTGTCACCTCATCGCATGTTATGTATTAACCACCTGATGTATGTAATGCTTGTATCTGGTCTTTGCCCAAGCACTTGAGCAAGAGGAGCTACGCCATCAGCAAGCTCTCTTCTTACTTATCCTTTCTTTGACTATCAGCTAAACTTTTTTCTTCCTTATCTTTTCTTGACTATCCCCTGCTCGCATAGGCCGCTTATATGAAACATTTTAAGAGGTGAATGCATGAAACAACAATTACCATGCTGATTATGGAAGTCAAAAAAAAAAAAAAAAGACCTTGCTGATTATGGAAGACATTAGTACTTAATATTTCCCTTATGTTCTGAATCTTATTCTTGACCGATCTGGAATAACATAAATTGTATAGCCACCACATTGGGATCTATGTTCTTGATAGTCGTTACTGACAGTCTCTAGTTTGAACTTTTCAGATGTTGATTAGATCTTTTATGCTGTAGACCTTGTTGCTGTGCAATTTTTGTATTATTTTCCCTTTTTCCCTCCCTTTCGTTCTTCATTCCCATACGTTTGGAACCATACCCTTGGATTGCAAATACCTACGTAACTCTATGGTCTGTTTTTGAACAGATACCGTTGAACCTATTAAAGGATTGTAAAGCTTTGCAGAACATATCTCTTCACAACAACCCTATATCAGTGGATCAGTTTCAGCAGGTATGGTTATGATCTCTTACATTCTGTTTTGGTCCCTGGCCTGAGAGGAATAGAGTTGTTCAAGAATTAATACAATCTAACTACGGTGAATACTGTAGATGGATGGTTTTGAAGAGTTTGAAGCGAGGAGGAGAAAGAAGTTTGACAAACAAATTGATTCAAATGTGATGATCAGTTCCAAAGGTCTTGATGAGGGTGTTGATGTATGAGATATTTTCTGCCTAGTTAAAGCCACTTTGCAAATCGAATGGGCTTTGGCAGCTGTATAGTCTTTTGAGTTTTGATGTAACTTGGAAAATCCCACGCATTTGCCTGCAAATTTGCTGGCTTCGGTACGATTCTACTCTCTGCCATTCAGCTGAATGCATATAGAGATTTTGAATCGAAGCCATTGTCATGATAATAAATCGTATCATCTTTTTTTCCCGGTGTCTTCAAATTTATAATTGATACTAAAATAATTTGTTGGAACATTGTTCTCCTTGAAACTCTGCTATTTGTGAAATACCGTTGTCATCTATCGATTTTTTTTTTTTGACCAGGCGTTGTCATCTATCGATTGTAAGAACGTAGCTCGTCTTGTATTTTGTTAAACAAAACACCTTAAGTTTTTGTTGTTGAGATATTTCCTCAATTTCAAGATGATATCAATTTTGTTGTTTAATTTGACCTCGCAAACGTATGAGAAAAAAAATCCTATGTACTCAAAAAAAGTAGTGAAAAAAAAATGCCATGCATTAAATGACAATTTTATGGTGAATATTAGTTTTGATAATGAATAATAGGTACAATTATCTTGCATTTTCATGAGAGAATAATTTGTTAGGAACAAGAGAAGCAACGACCAACCAAACTCCTGAATCCTATTTTTGAGCTGTGTTTTTTTTTTTAACATACATCTTGAATTGCTAAACCAATAAATAGAATCAAATCCTGACGTGCTTCCTAATAAAAAAATAAAACAAAACATATTTATGATAGTTAGATCTAATAAAAGAATATAATACTTGTTTGAAAAAAAATGTTCATATTTGACATTGAGCGGTGTCTGAAACTGAATTATCTTTTATAAACGAGTACTTATATATTTTTTATTTTATTATTCATATTACTTAATACTCCTCTTGTCCTTAATATAGGATCTAATTATTGAGTTGATTTTAGTCCTGAATATAAGATTTATTTCTCAAATTTATCAATTTTTTTAAATTATCCCTATGGATACTCTCTCAACCATAATCAAGTAAAAGAGGGAACGAGAATATTAAAGAAGATGATTATGGTGTTTTAGAGAAAACATATCATATTTCTTATAATTAACTAACTTACCTAATTTCTTTAATCTAATCAAATTAGTTAAATATGTGTTATATTAAGGATTGGAGGAGTATTATTTTTTGTAAATTAAACTAAAACTAATAAGATGGTACAACAGTATTGCAATCCAACTTTTGTATCTCATTAAATGTTAATTAGCAAAATCAAAATGAAATTCAACTCCTTTTTTTCCCCCTCAATAAACAAGCGAAATCGGACCTATGGGGCCGCATTTGAGTACTACGTGTTTTTACCTGATTGGCCAGATAAATAGTGTACAGTAACCTGTACAGAACATATTAGAATCTACCATCATTATTGCCTCCGAGATTCCCCACCCACAGAATTCACGTCGGGCCCCAAAAAGAGCGAAAACAAAACAATTCACACAATCTTCCCTCTTATCGCACGCCACGTGTCAGAACCTCCTCGCGCTATCATATGATTCAGAATCTGCCCTCAAATTCCCGTTCCAAACTGTCCCTTATATATCGCCCTAGCATTCTTCCCTCCTTCCTCAGAGTGATAAGGGCATTTCCCGTAATTAAGAGAAGATACGTGCCCTTTGTTTATTCGTCACGTCGTTTCCTTTTTCCGACCAAAAAAAAAAAGAGCTTTGCCCTTTTTGGTCTTTTGCCGCGTCTCCGTCCGATCTCGGTTTTGTTCTTGCTTGATTCGATCACTAAATTCGTTGTGGATTCTTGTAATTGAATACCAGCTTTCATCAGATCTTTTTTTTCTGCACCGATCGATTCCGATTTTCGCTTGTATCGGTTGTCTTATCCAATCTTAGGGTTTCGTTGTGGAATATTCTCGATCTGTCTTTACCATGCCGGATCTGAGAAACTCCTTTCATTTATGTTCGATTTGAGTTATGGATGTCTCTCATATCTTTGTATCGTTTCCGTTTTTGTAAATTACTTGCATCGCTTCGGACTTTCACGACTTATAGATATAGATCCGTTGATAGTTTGTTCGGATTATAAGATCCCACACTGCGTAGTCTGATTAACCATAATCGTGTATTTTTTTCAAACAATAAGGGTTGATTCCTTTTTCTTGATTTCCTTCGTGCCGTAATATTTAGATCTAGGGTTAGGGTTTTCTGAAATTGGGACTTCTACCTGTTTGAATAAATTTCCTTGGGGAAAGTTGAATTTCTGTCTGAAATTAGGGTTAACTTGCCTGACTACTCCGAACTAAAGCCATTATTGTCGGCTTCACGGTTAGCGATAAAGTTCTACGGGGGACTGGATAAAGGTATATATGGTTTCTCTTTTGGTAATTTCGTACAAATTGTACTTTTGTTGTTATGGTAATTTATTTTCAAATTGCTGGAGAAAGTTTTGGCAATCTAAGGACTATGTTGTTATTTGGGGAGGGTCATTGCGTATGCTTGCAAAATTGATGCTTTCCAGGCTCCATTAAGCAAGGTTGCCATGAGAAACGGGCCCACTATCTTGATGATATTAATTAATTATTAATATTATTAATATTAATAAACTAAATCCAGAGTCTTTGTTTCGTTGATTGCAATTTCCCCTTTTGGAGTTGGGAATTTTGTTTGATAATTAGCATGCTGCGTTCTACAGAGCTCAAGTTGCTTCTTTCTTTATCATTCCTCAGTTCTGATGTGATTGTTTATTCTTTCTTTTGCTTTCTTCCTTTATTGGCAACTAAAGTGTCGTCTGATATGAGTGCACGCGGGCGTCTGGTCTTGCTGTTTCAAGGGTTTACTTATTAAGAAAAGGAAGCATGGGATTTTCTAGTCATTTACTACCGCGTGTGTCTGTTATATTTATAACACTTTGATGTTTAGGAGAGTAACAGTGTATGTATGAGTGTGTATATGATATTTGACTGCTGTTAAATTGTTTTAGTAGCACTTTGGCATATGCTTCTTTGTTTTTTGTTATGGTTTGAACATGTGCTTGATTTTAGTTTAAGCATGGGGTGCTTAAATTCGTATTATCTTACTTTGGATAATATCTGGGGATGCGAATGCAACTATAGTTAGTGTTTTGCTCTTTCATTTGAGGTTGGATAATGGAACTTAGTAGTGTCCATGCTTAATCTATTTCGTTAATGTTAACTAGACAGTTCATATTGAGATAAAAAGGGGAAAGCAAGAATATGGGAACAGTTGTCCTGGAAAATCCTATAGAAATCGCATGGTTATAAATATTAGTGAGAGGAGTTTAGGGTTTAGGATTGATATTATTTGGTAATTTGCTGGCGAAGGTTGTTAAATGCCCCTATCCCTCTGAAAAAAACCTTCATTATCTATTAATGAGTTATCTTATTTGATCTTTTGATTCATTATTAGAAGACAAGTTACTTTGACAGTTATAAAGTGAGTCCAGCTTGCCTTCTTACTTGTTTTAAACTCTTTCCTGCAGGTAAACATGGTTCAGAAACGCCCTTTTGATGCTGAGGAAATGCTTGAGGTTCCTTTTAAACACCCAAAACAAGCTGGACCCAGCAATCAGCTTGTATCATTTTCAGAATCGGTATTTCCTGAGAATTCTTCCCAGCATCTTGAAACATCAGGTGTGGGTTTGGTTGGCGATCCCCCATGTTTAGAATTAAATTTGTTTTCTAAAAAATAAAGCTGGTGCTCATTTAGTGGATTGAAGTTTCAGATCAAGTAAATTTCTATTGCAACTTGTATTGATAAAATGTGGTTTAGTTGTCAACTAACTCTTACCTATAGATGAAGTTATTATTGTGTATATCTATTCCCTTTTTCTAACTCAGTTACTGTTTCTCTTTTAGGTTGTATTAACTTGGTACGAATCTTTTATTTCTGATGTTCTGCCTAACATATCTGTCATGGTATCTTTTTTTCCTTTAAAAAATTCCTAGTGGTAATAAGAGGCATTTGAGCATTATTGTCTTCTGATTCTGACTGTAACTAGCACTACCAGGAGATGGGTAAATCAGATGACAATATGATATTTGTTATATTTCCTCATAATGTATCCTCATCTAAAAAAAAAAAAGAAGCTTTTTGACCCGGTTTACTTTGTGATTGGTTAGAGTCTGGATGCAGACAAGTTAACAATGAAGGTGATGAGAAGCTTGCTAGTGATATTTTTGTTGAACATCCTGGAGGTGCTGGGGACATTGAAACAAGCTTTCCAGGAAGTATCTCTGTTTCTTCTTGGGCTCCTAGTACCAGTGAAGATGTCCGGTCAGATATTCCTGTCCATTTCTCTTTTTATCCTGAGTATTTTAGTCCAGAACGTCCGGTGAGGGCATTAACACGCTATGAGGACATCTATTCCATACTCCTTGAACACCCTCCGCGCAAACTTGTCCCCATTGGAGCTGATCATCAAGCTGATGTTCCAGCATGGGTCGTACCAGGTTCCACTAGTGGACTGGATACCTCTTCAAGTTCCATCTCTGTTGTTGGGGATAAATCTGAGGAAAGGTGGGCGGGAACATGTATAATCCCTATGCCTAATATGGAATTATCTACCTGTGATAGTAAAGTTGGAAGGGGCAGAACTGATTGTAGTTGTGAAGATAGGGGATCTGTGAGATGTGTAAGACAGCATATTGTAGAAGCAAGAGAGGAACTTGCAAAAACAATTGAACTAGCTAGATTTGCTGATTTGGGCCTGTGTGACGTGGGAGAGCAAGTGGCTGAAAAATGGAATGCAGAAGATGAACAACTCTTTCACGAGGTTGTCTTCAATTATCCGGCTTCCCTGGGCAAGAATTTCTGGAACACTTTCCCAATTGCATTTCCTTCACGATCTAGAAGGGAGATAGTGAGCTACTACTTTAACGTGTTCATGCTTCGAAAGCGGGCAGAGCAGAACAGAAATGACCATTTGAATGTCGACAGTGATAATGATGAATGGCAAGGTAGTGATGACAATGAAATTGCGACTCTAGGGGAAGACGAGGACTCTGTTGCTGAGTCCCCCTTCTATCAAGATGATACTGGTCATAGTAACTGTCAAGAAAATGATCTGCAAGATTATGATGAGTATGCTCAAGATGAAACCTGTGATACTAGTGGAGTTGTAGACTTTACCAAGAGAGACATTAGCGATGATTTAAAATATGATCCTGAAGAGATGCCGCGGTCCAACAGTTCCCCGCAGCATGTTCAGTCTCAGGATAAAATCATTTGTCAAGAGAGGTGTGAGGAAGAAGTACTGGATGGATCATGCACATCCTCGGAACTGGGAGTTAGTTCACAGGAGATCAAGGGGAAGACTGAGAATGATGATCTTTGCCCTGATAACCTCAACGGTATAAACCGTGGCTTTAGCCCAGGATATGTTACGGAATCTTGTGACACAAAAGCCTGGGATTCTGGTTTTATGTCTTGCGCAAAAGATAAAATTGATTTCTTACCTACTTGCAGCATGATTGAAGAGGTTTTTGGAGATGGGCTGAGGCAAGAAATGAGGAGAGTTTGAGCTCAGTATTGTGCTAGCTTAGACTCTTCCTCAATCACAATTTTGGGAATAATCGATGTCCGGGGCCTTTTATGTTGAGTCAATCTCAGCTAGCACTCTGGGCTAAGCATAATAAGAGTGATTCCAACTTGTCTTGTGTATATTTGACGTGAAATTGGCAATGTAACTATGTATAATATAGTTTTGGCAGATGAGTTTGGTTATCGAGTTGGGTCCCATTTATGTTGGTTATCGAGTTCTGTCAACTTTATTTTTCTCAAGCCCCCTTCGGAATTATGAAATTCCTTGTTTCTTAATTTTAGCGTAGTAGTGTACACTTAAGGTGGGGAGGAGAAGATGATTGGTAAACAATTGGGGTTGCAGTGTTGCTTTGTACTATCCAATCCGTGAAAGATCATTCTTACTCCAATGGCCGCTTTGGCATTTTATTGATGGTTCACTGGATCATTATTACTGGGAAAGCGAAGAGCCTGTCTCAAATAAAATGAGGAGTGCTGATATTTGATGCTGTTTTGTCAAATTGATCTTTCATAGTTTTATCTCGTTTCAATGGTCCATAGTAGATTTTTATATTTTATCAAAGGACAAAATTTGCATTCAAATCGAATTTTGAAGGGAAAATTGCATTAAGTTAGGTCTCATTCAAGAAATTTAAATTAAAAAAAAAGTCCTCATTGCAAGTCATCAAATTAATCTAAATTTTAAAGGATTTCATTGTAAGAGATTTTACTTGTTTAATTATTAAATTATTTTTATTTTTTAAAAAAATGCATTGACAAATGAAAAGGTAGTTATTAATTTAAAGCGCGACGATTAATAATTATCGGGGCGGACATTAAAAACTTATACATTAAATCTTTGTAATGTACTATGAAAATGTATTGTTAATACTTGTTGTGATAATTATTAATTGTTGCACAAGTTGTTAATGACTACTCTTTCAATTCTTAACACGTACTTAGAAAAAAAGTGAGGGTGGTTTAGTAATTGGACAAGTAAAATCTCTAGGGAGTTTAAATATAAATCCCATTTGGTGACATCTAAGTTATAATTTTTTTAATTTATCAAATTTTTACATTTAAAAGTAAGAGAATGAGGTTATTCTATTAACCATGAAAAATTTCGTAATTTTTTTTTGGCAATTTCAATTACTTAATCCTTCTCAAGGGAGTATAAATAGCTAAGATCAAATGACATATTCCCTCCTATTTGCTTAGAAATGGAAAAGTTAAATTACATTAAGGTCTCATCCAAGAATTAAATTAAAAAGAAAAAAAAAGACTAGCAGAGTATTTATTTATGAACCATGCATTGGATGGATTATATTTAAGGTAAGGTAGGTTGAACCAAGTTGGCTGCCAACGTGAGGCCTAACTCGTAGACTTTGTGAGGGGTGTATCTAGCTAGAGAGGCGTCGGGCCATCGTGCTTTTGAAGCTATCAGCTACCATGTTCTGATTCCCCTTAATGTGAAGGCGAGGGTGAGATTTAGGCATATGTTGTAACCCAGATAATTTCATTTAGTAAGCTTTTCTTCCATTCCAACAGCATGATTTTGACTCGGAGATTATTACCATAATTTTGTGGTGTCATCGTTCTAGACTTCAAGCGAACATCAAAATAAAACTGCTAACCAATTATAGCTTTCCAAGTTGGCGCATATACATACTAAAACAAAAACAAAATAAACTGATATGAAAGTATATATCAAAGCTATGTTATTTATAAACAATGGTGCCTGCAATTTTTCCCTTTCAATCTTTCTCTACATATCTGATCGGATATTAAAATTATTATTTATATCTACTTAGGATAAACAAAACAGAGCAGCTTCTTTTAACTGAAGTAGAAGTCATTGTCTCAGAATAATATGTGTAAGCAATTATATTGTAATATTCATAAATGGGTATTGTGGCCCATATAAATTGATCTCATATGGCCAGTTGCGTAAAATTTTTCTATAAGGAGAAGGTTACATATTCGATCTTGCTGGTAAACTCAGATTTTTTTTTTAATTCCAAAAAAAACGAAAAGAAAGATCCAATATTTATATATCATCATCTTCTTTTCCTGTCTTGCTTTACAAACATGAGAACTAGAGTTGGCATAAATGTTAGCCTTCCCATAGCATGATTGAACTTTGCTTTGCCTACATTGCAAGATTCAAGCTTTGGGAATTGAGTGTCCAGAAAGCATACCACTTACCAACTTTTCTAGCTTTATCCCAACTCACACCTAGTGAATTTGAGGCACCCAATTCTCTTTTTGTAATCACTTACCATCCCACAGCACTTTCACTTTCACTTTCTGTATCTTCATCCTAAACTTGCAACCCCATCACATTCAGTGTCACCCAAAACTGACCTTCCTATCTTATTGATTTACCTCGACAATCCATATATCTATTCCTTTGTTTTTTCCTGTTCCTAAGTACTTTATTCATGAGTTGCTGTCGCTTAAATTCTTAATCTTGAGCTCACCTATTAGTCTTATTGATTTCAGATGCTAAGGACCGGGGAGGGCATATCCAAGATCCACAGTGAAAGTGGTGAGTGGTAGCTGCTTTGGACACAACCTACAAAGTGGTCCCTTGTTAGGGTCACCACAAAATGAACAGTCGAATCACATATTCTCTGTTTTGGCTCTACTCGCTTTGCATCTTCCCAACTTCCTCTTGAAAATTCTAATCACATTACGACAAACCATAATCTGATACTCCCGCCGCCATGAGGGCAACAAACTAATAATCACACACTTCCTTCTCTTGTTTTTGTGTGATATAAGTGTGGCCGGCCTTGTCAATGAGCTTGCAAGGCTGGCCCATCTATGACCTTCTTAGTTGTACTATGCTATACAGTAAGCTGAACAACCAAAGCACCTCCTTTGTCTTCAAATAAAAAGTTTTGATTTGGCTAAGGAGTGCCAAGGTGTAAAAAGATTTCTTTTTTTATTTTCATCATAATCAAAGGACATAAACTTTGAATACTGCATATATTCTTATCATCTGAGCTAGTTCTAAATAGCATAATGTTCATCCAACATATCCCTGGGATTCCAAAACCATAATTGAAGCAATAAGTTTTTGGAGGAGCTTGTGACAGGAATAATACTGTAATTCACAGGAATTGGCGCTGCCCAATTGGTTGGTTTGCCACAACCCCTCTCTACCTCCCACTTAATTTGCCTTCCATACTTCCACGGAGGCTAACTCCAGGACCCACTTAAGGTTCATTTTCTAACAAATACTTGATATCTTATTCTATTAAAGTCAAGTGAATAAGATAATGTAATACATCCTCTACTATAAAATAGTTATATAAAGTTACACTTTATTCTCATATAAACTTCTGTGAAAGGCTAGTTTAGTTGAAGTGCACTATCCTGCTCATAATTTGTTTAGATGTCATTGAGCCGAATAGTAGTATTTTTAGAAGTAAATTATACAACAACTTCTAAATTTTGTAAATTATATATTTTCTATTTAAAAATAAATATAATTTTCCCTTGAAATACAGGAAAGCTTATAATAGACGCGCCATAGTGTTTTGTTAAATGACCTTAAAAAAATCAGGTTGAGGAATTAATTTTGTCTTTATAATTAACGCAATGTGGCAGGGAAGCTTTCAGTTGGAAAGCGTGGGAGAGAGAAGAAGAAAAGGAGTGAACAAGAACGAGCAAGGAAGGAAAGAATAGTTGTGGATTCAGTTATGTAGTTTCAAGATTACAAAGCTGTGATTCATTTTTATTATTACGATTGGCTTGTGCTTGCCGTTGGATTTTGTGAAGCCTCGCCGGACTCTCCTCTTATCGCTACACGTGCTTCTTTTCTATCCCCTCCCTCTTGCTTCCTCTTTGCTTACCTCCATGGATTTCTCTTCCATTTTTAGCTTCCTTTCTTCTTCCCCACCCCTATCACCAAACCTTTGATTTTTTCTCCCAACCCTATTAAGCTCTACTCTTATGCGCACACTTGGCTTGATCTGATTCTATGGCCTGATCCTCCTTACTCGATTTCACCTTCTTCATCTTTTCTACGGCTTCTGATCGATCGTCTTGTTACATCCTCGGTTTCTTCTGATCTGTGCGTTCAATGGAAGAATCCAAGCATGTGTGCAAGTTCTGCAGGAAAATCTTCCCGTGCGGAAGATCCTTGGGGGGTCACATGAGGTCCCACGTCTCCGGCAATCATTCAGCTGAAACAGAGGATTCACTTGCAGCGACGAAGCTCTCGCGTGTCGAGAAGGAGAATGGCGAAGCAGCGGCTTCTGCTACTGGCTATGATCTGAGAGAGCAGAGGAAGAAGACTTGGAGAGTCGCTGATTCGAGTGACGGCACTAAGGCATCAGAAAAGTTGTGCAAGCAGTGTGGTAAAGGGTTTCGCTCTTGGAAGGCTCTGTTTGGTCACATGAAATGTCACTCCCAGAAAGAAAGAGCTTCTGTTACTGATGATGATCATAATCATAATAGCTTGGAAGATCAAGATTCATGGACTGTCATGGATAGCCAGTCTGACAATGAACCTCCCAGGCCAAGAACAAGAATAAGATCCAAGAGAACAAGAACGACTACAACCTCGTCTCTGTCCTTCTCCAACCTTTCCTCTTCTGTTTCTGAAATTGAGCAAGAGCAAGAAGAGGTCGCTTTGAGCTTGATGATGCTTAGCAGGGGCGTGGCTTCACGGGGATCTCGAGAAATGGGGTCCGAGAAGAAACCAAAAAGATCAGAGCTTTTGACCCCTGATCACTTTCCAAGAAGTGGGTCTAGCAAGAGCAAGACAAGGATGATAGATTTTCAGTCTGCAATGGAGGATTCTGAGGAAGATGATAAAGAGCAAGGGAAGAGGAATTTCAAGTTCTTAGGTTCAGAATTGAACTCAAATCCTTCCAGGAGTTCTGACAGAAGAAGCAAGTTCGAGTGTGCTACTTGCAACAAGGTCTTCCGTTCTTACCAAGCTCTTGGTGGCCATAGAGCCAGCCATAAGAAGATCGCCAGAGACTGCTTTGTTCCAATAGATGAGACCAGTGATAACTCTATAAAACCTGATCTGTCTCACCATGAAGCAATTTCTGGTTCGGATCTTCATGAAGATGCAGAGTTGGACAAGAGCAAAGATCATGAACGCTCAATCAGCCTCAAGAGTTTTCCATCTGGGCAAGCAATGGATGGGCATAAAAGATCCCATTCAACTGAGGCACCTGAGAGTAGAAAAGCAGAAAGTACAGATTTGATTGAGGAACCAGTTGAGAAAATTAGGGATTTGATTGATCTTAATCTTCCAGCTGATGCGGATGCTGCAGAGGAAGAAGACAGCAACAATAATAGCAATTCTGAGTGTTACAGATCATCACCCTGGTGGGTGAGAAGCATCCACAACAAGCAGGAAGCTCTAGTAGGCCTATTGTCTAACTAATCATATCATACTTCCAGATTTCTCAGTGAAGATTCAAAATGTATAGAACAATGCTTCTTTTTTTTTTTTTTTGGGCTTCATTTCTTTGGTTAATTCTTTACGGGGTCCATGTCTGATGTTTTCTTCTGCTCATGTTCTTCAAGGAGCTTACAAGATGAACTTGAGATGATATGGTAGTTCATTAGTACTTTTCTCCTGAACAATTTGCTTCTCATTGAAAAAGCGAATCTACTTTTTGTTCTTTTTTGGTGGAGAATTCCAAAAGTGAAATGGAAGGGGGTGGTTCTTAGTGACGAGTGACTAGAAAGAGGTGAGGTTTGGTGGTTGTTTATTAGTCAACTACCAGAAAAAACAGAATAACACAAGTGGCGTGTTATCAAATCCTTCTCACTAATCTCTATGCGCCACTTTCAACAGCAATTAGCATATTAATTCTTTTTAATATAGAATTAATTATCATGATAATCACAGATAATACTAACATCATGAAACAGACTATGGGTATGACTGCCTCCACCGCTAACTTTTGAAAGCCAAAAACGGCAATTACAAGAGCGAATACTTTAATTAAGATATTTAATTAATTAGTTCATAATTAAATGATTATTTTTATATATAAAAGTTAAAAAAATTAAAATCCAAATTTCATAAATCAAATTTGCATCTGGTAAAATTATTAATTCAGATTAATGGTTTAAATACAAATTATAATTCTTCCTGCCATTGTTTTTTTAAGACTGCAGCTAACAGATAAAAATATATGCTCTTTGAGAGTCATTTATTATGGAACAAGCTCCATATTCTTATTTTCAAAAGATGTAGAGGAATGACGGTAGAGAGTTTGGCACAAGAGAATCTAAATTATGAACGGGAGACGCGTATTCACCTAAGAAAAAAACTAAATAAAAATTCAGCAAAATTATATTTAATATTTTTTTTAAAAAATCGAGGGTCAAATTTTTCTAATAGAATTAAAAATTGGTTTTTTTTTTTTTGCTAAAGCATAGGTATCCTCCTATTGGAGACAATCCCTATTCGAGACACTGTCGGGCACTAAATGTAAGTACCTCTCCCAACAGGAATTCAAATCTTGATTTGCCACGTTATAAGGGATTAACCTATTCTGTTAAACCCAATCTCAGTTGGTATTAAAAATTGGTTTTTGCTCAACGTGAATTGGCATTATCTCCGTGTGCTGTGTTGAAGCCCAGTATTTTTAACATTTCTTACCCACTTTTTATTGGGCCTCTAGCCCAACCCTTTTATGGCAGAGTGGTTTTCTCCACCGTCCTTTGGGGCCACATAATGAAACAGGACCTTGCCAAGCGGATCCTCTTAATTGGGAAATTTGATTAATTAGGTCGTTCATCTAAAGTTTATCTTTTTATTCAAAAAAAGAAAAAGTGATTTTGTCTTTATATGAAATATAAATAATCTTTAATTCATGATCAAAAGCTCTCTTACTTGTTTTTTAATTATACTTTCCTAAAAATTTATCCAAACACCCCATGCTTAAGATGTTCATAAATCAATTTAATAAGTTTTGTTTTGTCCAACAATAATTTAAATGCACTCAGAATATGTGGGGCTGCCCATGAAAGACATTATTAGAAATTAAAATATGAATATTTGGTCGGGATGTCATAATTGATTTTAATCAAACATTTATATTGGTGCACGTAAGTGAGTATTTTTCTCTCTTTATTTTTTATACAAATTTTTCCTCTGTATTATTCTATCCGTTCATTCATATGGAATAATTTGGATCTCTTTTTTTTTTTTTTGGGTCCAGCGGAATAATTGGGATGATGGTTGACTATGCGGGGCCGAGCGTCACATAAGTCGGAATCCGAGTGGTATGGGCGGAAAAGCAAAGTAAAGAACCAGAGATTGTCAAAATCGCAAGCTTTTTGGTCTGCAAAGGATCCCACCAAAGCGCTTCATCAACTCGGAAAAACAAAGCTGTCCCTATAGGGCGAAAGAGGTGCGAGAGCGTTCAGATCCTACTTTTTAAACTGCGTCTTGCATCTTCACTGTATTTTTCTCTTCCGTGCTCTCCTTGGTTTCCTTGCGGTTTCCACTTCTCTGACCTTTCTTAACGCTGTTTCGTTAGCTTTTACGGCTTCTAGTTCTTATATTTGGTCGTTGAAACAGCTCCGCTTGATCCCCACTTCATTTACTTTTCGGTTCTTTATATCAACTCGGACTTTTGAAAAGTCTATTGAATATTCCCCATTTTGTGGCTTTATCCAGGTACTAGCGTCCTTTATCTTCTACAATTATTTGATTTTGAGGGTTTTGTTAGGCGGTGAAGCACTTCATCCATCTTGGATTTCTGAGATTTACCCCTTTCTTGCTTGGTTTTCTGCATCTCTTGTGATCACCTAATGGTCAAGTTCACTACCATCTTCTCTCTATTGATGGGCGCTTCATCTATCCTTGGAGACCTCGTGTTCCTTTTGCTGTTAAGAGCCTAGGATTTGTTTTCCCCATTTTCTTGGCACCCAAACGACGCGATTCGGGTGTCTGCTTCAATGTAAACTTTTTTTATCCTGCGTTATAACGCCTTTTTTTTTTTTTTTCTGGTTTCTCATTAGCCTTGAAACGCGTCTCATGTAAACTGTGTGTTGTTTTGTAATGGTCGCTTTTGTTCATTCTCTACTTTAGGTTGTCTTATAACCATTTTCTCTAGAAGAGGCAATTTTATCGTAGTTTTTGAATTGATATATCTAGGGTTTCTTTCGGTGTTAGGAGAAGATTAATGAATCGTGACAAGTCCGCCACGAAATATTGGTTTTTGCTGGTTCGGCTATGTTAAACAGGGACTGAATAGTATTGCTTTCTTTTTCAGGAACAATTTGCTTTCTCTTCAGGTTATATAGGATTGTTGTCTCTTATTTATTTATCAGTTTACCTGCAATCCATCTGCACTGACTGAATTCCTCAATTTCGCCCGGTCAGCTTGAAGATAGAGAATGCTTGGTTTGAGGAAATCTCCCCTAAAATTTGTTAAACACAGTTCTGCTGAACCTGTCTATCCTGTTAAATCGGGATCAAATCCATTTGATTCTGATGATGATGAGCCAAAGGAAAACCCAAAAAATAATTCCTCGAATAGGACTCGTTCGGACCCTTCCCTAGTTTTACAGGGAGGAAAAACTAATCCCTTTGATGATGATGGAGGCGATAGGAACACTACTTCATCTTCTTATGCCCTTCAGTCAGCAAACCAAAACAACTATAGGAATGATTTTCGTGACTCAGGAGGAATAGAGAATCAATCAGTGCAAGAATTGGAGAATTATGCTGTTTACAAGGCTGAAGAGACTACAAAATCGGTCAAAAATTGTTTGAAGATAGCAGAGAACATAAGAGAGGAAGGTACCAAGACTTTGGTCACTCTACACCAACAGGGTGAGCAAATTACCAGGTCTCACCATGTTGCAGTTGACATCGACCAAGATCTTAGTCGGGTATTGATCATGTTTGTTAAGAGTTATCTAATACAGTTCTTTTACTATTCCTTGGAAAACATTCTGTCGCATCTTTCACTATGAAGCCCTCTATGAAGAACATCCAATTTTTATTATGGACTAAAAAAGATGAAGTTGTGACTTTTTTAATTCTGCTTACAGGGAGAAAAGCTTTTAGGAAGTCTTGGTGGTGTCTTCTCCAAAACTTGGAAACCAAAGAAGACACGATCAATTACAGGGCCTGTTATTGTTGGAGGTTAAATTTTTTTCTTCTTTTATCTCTTGTTATTTGGATTTTTCTTTCAGCACTATCATATGCATGATGGACTCCATAACACAGACGATCAGGTCCGAAGAAAGGGCAGCCACTTGGAGCAGAGAGAGAAATTGGGATTGACTTCTGCACCCAGAGGGAAGTCAAACATGCGAACATCGCCTCCTGAACCAACCAATGCTCTTGAAAAAGTTGAGGTTTGTATTTAATTAGGTGAACAATAGTTACGCCATTTAAAAATGCAAAAGTTGCTGTTTTGTATTGCCATTAGCAAGCGATTATGAGTTATAGTTTATCCCTAATTTTCAAATCACTGCTTGAGTTTTTTTTTAATTAATACATATATATATATATCTGTGGGTGACTGTCAATGGTATGCAATACCTTGTTAAAAGGCCTCTTAATCCTTGTTTGGAGTGCCCAGTGCGCTGTAGTTCCAACACTGAAGTGCGTTACACATTATTAAATGAACCAATATAACAACATTCTCAATTAAAACTAGCAGCATAGATGAAAAGCTTAAATAATGCTAAAATCATCAAGATCCATCTCAATAAATCATAAATTGTAGTTTTATCATATAATGTAATGAGTTGTGACAATAAAACTATGTTGAAAGAAATCTTGCAGGAACTTTTAATTGAAGGGATCTTTATCAGCAGATTCTTTGTAGGTCTTAGTTATTTGCAATCGGTACAGAGAAGTTTAAGCTGCTACTCTTTGAATTGTGTATCATGGAAATGTAAATTAGGCTGGTCTAGAGTTTTTGCCTTATTCTCATGTGCTGATTTAAATTTTGCAACGCCACAAGGTTTGCATGGCCCAACGTTCTTTCATCGCACCATACGCCATGGCATGCCATTAATAATTATGATCAACAATAATATTATATATACCTCAGCTAAGGTTTATTTCTTATTTTCTTCTATTTCACATAAACCTTTACCTTAAGGATAGGGAATTGTAGCTATTGCTATTTGTAGCTTTTGAAGCTCCAAATTCCAGTTCTTTACTCTCAGATAGTGAATGTTAAGAGGAAAAATGAGAAGGCTGGATTGACTTTTATGTGTGAATGTGTTGGCACACCAGATTACAATATCTTGATGTTTTCGCAACTCTCCATCTTTCTCTTTTTCCTGTTAAGCACATGTAGTCTCTAATAATTATCAATCCGACTCGGATATTGTAATTGTCATGTGATTTTCTCCATCTCTTCACATTGTGGTATATTTAATGCTTGATGTGGAATTTGGCTATTGTCCTGAACAGATTGAAAAGGGGAAACAAGATGATGCATTGTCAGATTTAAGCGATCTCTTGGGAGAGCTGAAACATATGGCTGTTGACATGGGATCTGAAATTGAGAGGTTAGTTGATTGGATTATATGTCTTTTAAGTTTAGCCTCAATAAATAACAAGTTGACTTGGGAATTGGAATTTGTTATCAAATTTTGCTTAGGACGAACTGATTGTGTAGTTATTGAGAACCACTTCATCTATTCAAATTTTCATAATTAATAGTGATTTTGGTAAAATTTCAGCCACAACAAGGCGCTGGGCCATATGTATAACGATGTGGACGAGCTGAATTACCGTGTGAAAGGGGCTAATCAACGTGGTCGCCGTTTACTGGGAAAATAAGTTTCACTAATTCCATTGAGCCATTCTCCTTCCTCATTTCAGGGTTGTTCTTACTTCTTATACAGTCAGGGAATGGGGGTTAATGCGTTGTTCTCCATTTGTATGACTCATTTTATAGTTCTATCACATAATTTTTATATTGGACCACCTTCAACAGTGGTCGTGTACGGCTGTGCTTGAAGAGAAGACCAATTCTTTATGGCTGTCCCATTTCAGAAGCTTGGTTCGCTTATGACCTTCTATAATCTATATGCTTGAAGGTCCGTGAATTAAAACGATTTACCCTTCTGGTTTAAAAAAAAAAGAGATTTACCCCTTCTCAACTGTACACCCACCGGCGCATAAGTTGTTGATTGTGTTAGCAGCGCTGCCTCTTCTCCTAGATATAAAAACCCAATTTATTTTATTTTTCATATTTATTATTTTTTAAGATAGTTTTTACAATGATTGGACATGGTAATTGTTTCATCGAATGCTAATTTTAACTAATTTATTGGATTAGTAATGGTATTTTTTAAAAAATAACATTTATTATAAATAATTAATTTAATTAATTTTTTTTAATCTACTTAAATTAATGGGTGTTTAGTAGCTTCTGTAAATGCTTTTCAAAAATATCTTTACACAAATTGAGATAATTGTTATCACATTTATTTAGAAAAATTGTAAATAAAGACCCTCCAAATATATATAAAATTATAATTTGGGATCCTGAATTTGAAAAATAGTAAATAAAGACCTGGTTTTATTTTTGTAAATATAAAATGTGAGTGAAATGTCTGAAATACCTCTCATTTAAATGATAAGTTGATTATAAGAAATGATAAGTTTAGTTTAGCAAATGACAACTTCAGTAGATTAAATCACAACTTGGCTGATGATATGTCAAATGACGAGTTGACTATGGGAAATGACAAGTTTATTTTAACGAATTACAACTTAAGTAGATCAAATTACAATTTGATTGAGGGACATTTCAGACATCTTACCACATTTCATATTTGCAAGAGTAAAACCAGTGCTTATTTGCTATTTTTCAAATTCAAGTTCCCAAATTATAATTTTACATATTCAGGGATTTTTATTTATAATTTCATATACCGTAAAATTATTTTTAAAAATCATAATTAGATTTTACCCAAACAACTCATATTAAAGAGGGAACATGCTAATATAATCAATCACCCAATGGGATGTTATAAAATATCATTCGCTCTCCAATTAAACTCAAGTATTGAAAAAAATAACTCGTCATTGAACCAATCAAACTATTAATTTACCATTGGCAATTGAATCAGTCATATTCAAAATTCAAATTAATATACGTTTGTTATATGCTAATTATTTTGGAGGAAAAGATTAAATATAGTACAAATATATAAAAATTAATTTCTAGCTAAGCAAGAGTAACATTTAAAAAAAAAAATAAATCCACTTTCCTTTCCCAGTTTCCAGTCACTATGCCACACGCAACAACAATAGAAGATCAAATCGAAAAAAAGATGAAACACTATCTCCGGTTTTTAATAAAAGTCTTTATTTAATTTTTATTTTGGTTCTAAATATGTTGTATGGTAGTGACTGTTAGGCAATAAAGGGAAAACAAGAGCACAAAGTTGGGGTGACAGAAATGAGGATGTTGAGATGGATGTGTGGTCATACAAAAAAAAAAAGGATTCGAAATGAAAATATCAGAATAAGAGTCAGTGTGACACCTATACAAGAGAAAATGGTTAAGAATCGCTTAAGATGATTTGGACATGTGCAGAGAAGGTCATTAGAGGCCCCGGTGAGGAGGATGGATCAGACAAGATGGAGTCCTATAAAAATGAACAGAGAAAGACCAAGAAGAACGCTTAATGAGGTCATTGAACGAAACCTCCTAGTCAACAATATATCTAAGAACTGGGTTGTTGACAAAATACGATGGTGTCGTGTGATTCATGTAGCCGACCCCACCTAGTGGGATAAGACTTGTTGTTGTTGTTGTATATAAAATTCTAATTCATTTTGTTTTTCATATTTATGCAATTTTTTTGAAAATAACCTTTCTAATAATTATAGTTTTAGCCAATACATTCGATTATTAAGGATATTTTAAGAAAGATAACACCTATTCATTACAAATAACTAATTTAATTTTTTTTTCATCTTATCAAATTATTTAACTGGTTCTTATAATTAGTAACAATTAGTAACAGAGCTAACCTCCCCAACAGACAGTAAGCTGCAGAGCCAGTGCAACGGAACATTGGCTATTGTCCTTTCGATCATGAAATCAGAAACCTCCAATTTTCAACGTCCATTCTGCCATTTGAGTATGAACCCATCACAATTATTACACGCTAGACTGCATTCTACGGAGGCCAACCCCGCCCCCCCTTCCCCCCTTCTTCCTATCTTTAAATTAGACAAACAAGAAACGGAGTCATGCTGAGATTTCATTCAGTCCTAGCAAAACGAAATGCTAACTTTGAAACCAGCCTACTCGCCTACTGGGCTACCAAAAAGTACCAATCCTAAAAAATGCTTTGAATTTGATCAGTCAGAAAAATGAAATCCATTGTAAAGGCTCAATCATAGAACAGAATGAAACAACAAAATAATACCTTATAGCCAAAATCAAGAACGAGAGTGCAAAACCAAGATACAGAAACCAATTATTATACAGGAATCCGCCTCTCAGAAACCCTAATCATGAATAGGAAGGAAAAAACCCTTGAAACCAAAAATGGAGAGCAACAAGAGCGGTGAATCATTGCTTTAAGTCCATGACGCTCTTGACCACAGGGGCGTAAAGCGATTGCACGATTGCCTGCCTCTTCGCAATCTCGAGCTGGGTCTTGCCTTCAGAATAAGCGGAAGCAATGGAAGCTTGGTCGGTGAGGTTTTGGTTGTGCCGAAAGGCGTCAATGGTTCGGCGCTTGGTGTATTCCCTGATGTTGTAATCGGGGAACTGGCGAGCCGTGCGGAGGAGAGAGCGGAAGAGACAAAGAAGTTGCGCTCTTGACGGAATATTCGCTGATAAACCCGCAGAAGCCATCTCCCCTCCCTCACCCACAAACCATAGCCTTAAAACCCTTTCTGTTTCAGTATTTTTGTTTTATACTGATCCGCAAACAGAGTCAAAGGGCGCGTTTGGTAAGAAAAAAATGTTATGAAAATGGAATGAGCGTGGTCAATGGCATTTTTTTAAAAAAAAATATATATACACAGTTACACACATACAATGTGCATTATTTACATTTGATTTGTTTTATGTTTTCATAGATAAATGACTTGATTGGCAAAAAAAAAATAGATACTACCTCTGATTCTAATTATACGAGCTAGTTGACTAATTTGAGGAGATTAAAGAAATAAGTTAAATTAGTTATTTGTAATAAATAGGTGTTGTCTTTTCTAAAATATTCTTGCTAGTCAAAAATTTATTGGCTAGAACTATCATTATTAGAGGGACTATTTTGGAAAATAATGTATAAATATAAGAGACAAAGTGGATTAGGATCTTATAATTAGAACCAACATAAAAATCAAACAAGGGCTTATATTAAGGACCAGAGGTAGTAAATGATTTGATTTGATGATTTAGTTTTTATTCTATTTTTAATTAGAAAACGTTCATGCTTGGAACTATTCGTTTTTACCTTACGTTTTTAAATTTCAGCACACAAAAAATTATACTTCTCAGTCCTAAATATAAGATCTTTCTTGTAGTGTAATTTATACTCTAAAAAAAGTCTTATATTTAGGACCGGAGAAGTATTATTTAAATCAAAGCATCCTTGGTCTAAATTTGTAAGAAAAGACAACAGGTATTGAGGAAAAAAAATACAACTATAACGCAAAGGAGTAACAGTTGCGTGTTGAATATGAATGAAGTGAAGGGGAGGAAACTTTGGTTCACTAAATTAATGGGTAGATGGAAATTAATACATTAATGGAAAATAATGCAGAGAAAGAAAAATTATTGGTAGTTTGTTTGCATTTGGACTTCCTTCTTTCATATCTCAATCTGTTGGCAACACAAACCACGATTCCTCTCCTAAAGAGGGAATAGCAACATATTAACTTCGTTTCTTAATATAAAAAAATTTGTTAGATTTTTATTTTGATCTTAAATATAAGACTCTAATTCATTTTGTTTCTCATATTTATCTGTTTTTCTAAAAATAGTCTTTATAATAATAGTAGTCCTAGCTAATATAATTGATTGGGAGGGATATTTTATGAAAGACAATATTTATTTATTAAAAATAATTAAATTAACTAGGTTTTTTAATATATACAAATTATTTAATTAACTCTTATATGAAGTACCGGAGGCCGTATTAAAAAACTGGTTTTTTTTTTTTTTGGGGTGTCAGACGTGTTTGCAGTTTGAAGTTAAGAAAGCCGGAAGGCAAACGATGGGTGGTAAGTTAATTGTTGAGATTAAGTGCATGTGGGTGTGGATATGTGATTGACAGAAACAGAGAGAGATGCTTTACGTGGTTTATAGGCAGCTTGTGAAGCAGATTTTGCTTTGCTTGTTTGCATTTTCTGTTCATAAAGTTTTAATCTTTTAGCTGCACTTTCAATTGTATATATAACATCTGATTCTGTTCATCTTCACATCAATCGTTCAAGTTAACCCACAAGTTTAGGACGGCACCAAATTGGCCACACATATTTCCGTTTCAAGTTATGGAAAATAGGCTCAAGCAAAGGTAGCCAACTTCCCAAACTGGATTTGTTTTATCCTTTTAATTTTAACGTTAATTATTCGTGTATTATAAAGGGGGTGTTTAGTTTAACTTCAATCTTGTGTTGTATGAGGTAAATATGTGGAAGCAGTTCTATTTCATAAAGGAAATGAATCCAAACCGCCATGTAGCATGTGACCTGTTTACACCAAAGTAATCTTGATTTTTGAACGCTAATGCAATCTGAATAATGAAACTGAAACAACATTTCAAAAGTTTTGCCCTCTTAATATTTACATAATTATTTTTAGCGTTTAAATAAACTAGACATGTCGTGTCATTGACTTGCTCATCGTTGGATAAAATTAATGTTGTGGGTTATTATGTGAAAATGGAGTAAGAGACGAGGAGCACACAACTGCAGTTGCTGCTGCTGCATTTGCCATTTATTCACTGTATCTCCGCAGCTTGAAAGAGGTTCCCATTTCTTCTTCCAGAAATATCACCATAAGACAAGATTCAACTCCCACTTACGGTAGCCATTCATCAATCTTCCCTCAAACATGTTTCTTTCTCAATGTACAACGATAGTATAAATAACAGAGAGATATAGACAAGTAACGTATTTGGCTGTCTGTGTGTCTAGCAAGAGAAAATGCTTTCTCCGTTAGACCCTCTCCTCAGAACCAGAGGACTCCAATTCCACCACCCCCCAATGATTTCAAAACCAGAGCTGATGTTTGGGAAAAGGCCAACCTGCAGAAGATTCACAGACGGTATGCATTAGACTTTACTAAAGAAAAATCTTACTTTTAATTAGAACTCTCACCGACGGTGGCTTTATTACTGAAATAAATCAAGTAGTACTTGACATGATCGCTTGAACTGTGAGAAAAATTTACAGGTATGAGAAGATAAAGTCCAAAATTCTTTCCTG
Organism: Neltuma alba; assembly: GCF_004799145.2. Taxonomy (NCBI): domain Eukaryota; kingdom Viridiplantae; phylum Streptophyta; class Magnoliopsida; order Fabales; family Fabaceae; genus Neltuma; species Neltuma alba. The sequence continues at coordinate 278,544 of NW_021636631.1, read as the reverse complement.
GGAGACTGAGCAGAAGACGCAGGCCAAACTTCACTTGGAGAGGAAGGTTTGCGTCGGATCTTGGAAATCTGTTACGGTTTACCGTCTTATGAATATCATTATCTCATGGTTTATGGAACAACAGAACTTGATGGATCCCACCACGAGGGCAGTGGAACAACAACGTTACCAGAACAAAATAGCAAGGGTTGATATGATAGCACGAACAGCTAAAGCGCAGTTAGAGGAGAAGCGGAGGAAAGAAGAGTCTCAGGTCAGAGAAACAGCAAAACAAATCAGAGAGACAGGCAGGGTCCCCGTCAAATGTTTCTGCTGCTTCATATTTTAATCAGAACAAAATATTAAGTTTTACATGTGCTGGTTTCACCTTGTTTTCTAATCTTGATTTAGAAATTTAATAACTTTGTGCAAAACGAAGATTGGATATGTAATGCCACCGTAGTGTGCTGTTCAAATTGTTCATATTGCAATATACTTCACTTGCAAGATATTCTAGATAACTAGCCTCAGGCCTCAGCTTGTTGTTTGTTATATGCTACACACACACACACACACACAGGTAATGTAATGACAAGCTACTCAAGATGTTTGGCGTGTAAGTCACGTATTATTTGAGCAAGGATACCACTAAAATTATCGTCAAGCTTGCATTAGACCAAAAAAAAGATTATGCTAAGCCATTTACCTCAGAGTGCCAGTGCGCTCTCTGATAGATAATATTCTAATTTACCTTAGAGGATCATGTACCTTATTGCCTTCAAATTCAATATCAACTTAATTATTATATCATTATATGAGTCAAACTTAGCAAATTCTTGCCCGCTCCTCTGTCTAGTGTTTCCCCCTCTGTTTGGCTTTTGCTTGTTCAGATTAGCATAAATTCGTCTTGATCCCTCAAAAATCAGTGCACAAGATAAAATATATGGCAAGTGTTAAAATAATCGTAGCTATAAAAAGGTTTTGCAGACGAAAAAACTTGGCCGCAAAAGACAACGTCTATCTAATAATATAACTAATCCTGATCATCCCTTTAACTTTGGCCTTGCGCTTTGATGCTTGCGATGCCCTAAGTACAAGAGAACCCATCTTATGTGTTTGAACATGTCAAATGTCTCCCATCCCATATGATATAAGCCCCCTACGGTTAATTTTCATGGGACGGTTATCACAAGTATCCACAACTATTCAATACACATACAAGTTAGCAACGACTATTGAGAATGCTGACGCATGTGCCACCAACAAAATCTCCTCAATTTCCAAATATTCACACTTTAACATCAAGGTAAATACACGAAACAACATCAACAATCCGATCCACAACACTCACAGTTGCGTTTCAGAAAGCTTAAAAATAAAGCCATCACTTTCTGAACCGTGCTCTTCCTTCTAGTCTGATTCTCATACATAAATTTACCATTTTTTACATAAAAGTTATATTTTCAACATGCTCTGTTCTTATTTACGTGGGTGTGGCCTCCAGACCAGGAGAATCAAGAGATATTACTGTCTCAAATGCACCAACCAAAGCCTTGACCTTGCTCTGTCTGAGTTCAGCAAGCTTGGTTGCGGTCTCTTCAATCACATTATTGTATAAACGCCGGGTAACTTCCTTCCCAAGCAAATTTTGGTGTCTTAAAACAACTTGCTGAGATCCTGATGCTGAACCATCAATCTTGCTTCCGTCTACAACTTTTCTCCCAAAATTTCTCCTTTTATTTCTTTCCACAATTTGGACCCTGGGCATAACATTTTCAGATTTTGTTTTTGCATCATTTGATTCACCTTTGTCAGCTTCTTTCCATCTCCTGATCCATTTTCTACTTTCAATCTTTTCTCTTTCAGTGTCACTAAGCAAGCGTGCAGGACGAAATTTGAGTCTTCGAGGAACAGGAACATTGTCTTGAGGCTGAAGTTCAATCACCTTTCCCCTTCTGAAACTCAATTTACGGGCCGGAATTACTTTATCTCCTGCCCCACCTATTGCACTCATCTTCGGCCTGATTTTGAACCCAACCTTTACATTTTCACCTGGATACTGGTTTCCTCTTTTGCTGCTCTTAAAAGTGGCACCATTTTGTTTTCCAATGAAAGAGTTGGGTGCAGGAATAGATGATTCTGTTGCTGATGGCAATGATGAGGATGATGAAACACTATGTATTATATGCTGCATTCGTCTCTTGACTTTAACCCCCGAAGGCAGGGGAGAGGGTTTCAGAGATGTGGTTAGACGGTTTCCATTGTCAGCATGTTTAAAGGTCCTCCTTGAAGATCGTAACCGTGACAATGAAGATGGGTCTGATGAAGTATTATGCTTTGTATTCTGTGCCTTTCTATTGACTTCGATCCCAGAAACCGAAGGAAAAGAAGCTGTAGATTTAGTTTGATGATTTCCTTGGTCACCATGTCTGAAGATCCTCCTTGAAGATGCTGATTGTGACGGTGGTGATAAAGATGATGAGGCAAGGGTTGTTTTCTGCGTGTGTCTCTTGTCCTTAATCCCAGAAGATTGAGGATAGGGTGCCAGAGATTTAGTTGGATGAATTCCATGGGTAGCATGTTTAATGCTCTTCTTCGAAGATGCAGGAGATCCACACTCACTGATTTTCTCAGAGTCTTGCTCCGAGCTTTTTTCCCCAAGTGATGGTGAGACCAAAGACAGGTTAGGAGGATCACAAGCCAGAGTAGGCTCCATAGATTTCTCAACAGTGGTAGGCTCATCCACATTCAAAATTTTTTCTTGTGAATTATCGCTGCTGGTTGGCTCAGGTATGACTTCTTCAACATTCTTTTGAATTTTTAGATTAGCCCCTTCCTTCAGGTTCTTGGCAGTCTTAGAAGTTGTGCTTGAAGATTTCTTTACATAGCGCTTTGAAGATAAGGGGCTGCTAGTTGGTACTGATCTCCTATTGCCACCAACTGGAGATGCCCTTATCTCTTTGATTCTTCCTTCGCTTGTATTCTTGCTGCCAGAACCAAAAGGACTTCTGCTTTTCTCTACTTCCCTGCTCGTTTGACTCTTAGAAGATTCCTGCACTGGCAGAGCAGGTTGCCCTGATTGTTCTTTCTTTATATCAATGGGATTATGGTCCATGGAAACATTGGTTTCCACAAAGGACATTAATGTTTTATCTGCAGGGACAATTCCACCCTTTGGCAATTGATCCTTCATGGTTGTTTCAGGCTTTCCCAATTTTAAAGTTGGAGAATCATTCAAACCGCTTGCTGATTTCTTCATCCCTGCCACAGAAATAACGATTTCTTCAGAAGCTTTGGTTTTTCTACCACTGGCTATGAATTTTTTCCCTGCGGCACTCCGTGGCTTAGCTTCAGCAGAATGTTGGATGCCATATTTGCAATAATCATGGCAGGAAGGAATCCGACTACTTAGATAACGAGAAGGAATCTTGGGTGCACCTTTTACAACAACCGGCGTGTCGTTAGAATTTGCTATCTCATAACCATCTTCAACCCCATTTTTCTCACCATTGATTTGGGCATCAATACCTTCCGCCATCATTACTGATCAAGATGAAGAAACTTCAGAGCCCCTGCAACAGATGAAAGCCTTCTGAGAGATGTTAAAACAAAAGGGGGAGGGGGGAATTCTTGTCAGAACAACATGATACCACAACTTCTTTCTTATTTGATTTTACATCTAAGGTCAATGTTCATTGAGAAGCAAGGGAATCCAGTCCATTGGCACGGTGCGAAGTTCCTATTTCAATCTTGAGCCAGACCATCTATAAAGGAAATGATGGGGAAGAGGGAGGCAAAACTAGATTCTCATGACACATTGTGAGTGAGAGTGCTTGTTCAACAACCTAAAAAATTTCAAAGAGGATAACTTAGGTGTAGCACGCGTAATGGTTAATCTCCATGAAGAATCTTATCCGGTTTATTGAGAACTTCTAGTGAAACATAAACACTAGACAGCAATATGTATAAAAAGAAAAAAGAAAACATAAATGAGCCCCATTGATTCTTGATAAATACAAACCAAACTATTAAAAAAATGAAAATTTTACCCAGATCACAAGACGGATAATATCCTTGAAGCACACTTTTCTTGGCAAAGAATATCAATCGCATGTCAACGCAATGAATTTCGAAATAAGGACGCAGCTCAAATAGACTCCAAAGTTGATGACAAAGTGTAATACAAGGTTAATGTCATTATCAAATCATTGCAGAGGGTGAATTGTGTAAGAAAAACAAAAATAGAAGAAAGACTCGTCCGTACGAAATTAGAAAGTTTACAAACATCTCAAATACACCCAGAAGAAAAAAAATTTCTTTTTTTTTTTGGGGGGGTGGTTTGCGTGCTGGAGAAGAACCGATTTCTAAATGGAAGACAGAATTCAGTCTCACCCGGGAAAAGAATATGATCTCGGAAGAACACGAGACCAATGAACATAAGAGCACAAGCCTTTGGACTAGCCGATAAAATCAATAATTCTAATCAAGAGAAGGAACCAGAACATGCGCAGACGATATCATTAACATTCCAAAATCGGAAAGTCCGATAGAAATTGACCATGATATAGTTTGTCCAAGCAGAAAGCACGTTATATGGCGCGAAACAATCAGGAAAAAGGAGTGAAAGAGCGCATACCTTCTCTCTGGGATTGAAGAAAGAAAGAAAGAACAAAACAACGAAGGTCTGGGCGATTGGGCGTCTGAGAAATGGTCGGACGGAATTCAAAACTCAGAAGGAGGAATTCATTAGTTGGGTTGATCGTTGACTCGGAGCGCAAACGCGTTTGAAGCGACAAAGTAACCGACTGCCCAGGGGGAAGGGAGAGAGAGAGAGCCAGCGGGAAGAAAGAATAATAACAGTCTGTCTAGGGAACCATCATCCAACCATGCAACATGATTGCAAAGGCACAGCCACACTGGACCAGGGAAGAAGGAGGCACGTCAACATCCATATCCATCCCCCTTCCCACTTCACCTTTTTCTCTCTGCTTTCGCTTCTTTTTTCCTGCCACCAACTTTTCCCTCTTATTACAGTCATCGTCCCGCGAGCCACCATTGATTCCCAATCACATGCACGCAATCGACTTCAAAGGGCTGCTCCTTATATTCTTTTCGTCGGAAATTCAATAATTCTTTTTTTTTCCATTATTGGAAATTCAATAATTTACTGCTATGATATGAGTGGTTCATCATATTAATCATATATATAGGTCCAGGTCAAAAAAAAAAATCATATATATAGGGTTGTTATTAGAACAGTGCTTCTTAAGCACGTAAAGGTAAAATTATTTTGACTCTCTTATATAAAAACTTTTGTTCCTTATGTCTTGTGAGTAATTTTCATTTGCTAAAAATTGATAAATAAGGTGTTCACCCAAAAAAAAATTGATAAATAAGTTACTACATGTGTTTCTTAATATAACAGCTAGTTGACTAATTTAAATAGATTAATAAAGTTTATTAAGTTAGTTATTTGTAATAAATAAGTATTGTCTTTCTTAAAATATCTTTGCTAATCAAGTATATTGGTTAGAACTACAATTATTATAAGGACTGCCTTAAAAAAAAGGAAAAAGATAAGAGACAATGTGAATTGGGATCTTATATTTAAGATCAGAATAAAAATCAAACAAGTTCTTATATTAGGGTTGAAGGTAGCATTATATTAAGAATGCATAATTCGTTATATTTACACCAAGCTACTGTGAAAAACTAAAAATATGCACTATACAATACAAAATGTGCGATTGAATTAGTTGTGGAGAAATTATTATGGGAAAAAAATTTTATCCCATAAAATATAAAGGTAAATGACTTTTTTTCAGTTAATACAAACTTTGACTCTTTAAATTTATTTTTATTTTCGTTTTGATCCTTTTTCATTTAAAATATTAGTCATTATAATCTAATAAAAACTTAAACCATTTTGTTCATTAAAAAAGCAAGCCTATAGTTTGAAACGTTATAAACCAAAATCAAAATAAAAAAAATTTAAGAGATAAAAATTATATTAAATTTTTTTCCCAGTCATCCAATCTTGCCACCTTATGGCACATGGAAAAGCTATTGAAGATTAATATTTACTACATCCGGTCCTTATTATAAGACCCCGTTTGACTTTTTATTTGGTCCTAATTATAAGACCCCAATTCATTTTGTCTCTCATATTTATACATTTTTTTTCAAGATACTCCTTCTAATAATAATAGTTATAGCCAATATACTTAATTAGCAAGGATATTTTAGGAATGACAACACTTATTTATTACAAATAACTAACTTAGCTTACTTCCTTAATCTCCTCAAATAAGTTAACGGGGTCTTATAATTAGGACCGGAGGTAGTAATATCCATACTCTTTCTTTTGTTTTGTTGTTGCTGAGCGTAATGCTCTTAATGGGTTGCCATTCTCTTTAGTCCTTAGCCCTGTCATGTTAAAACTTTATGTAAATTGAGGCAACAAAATTTTCACAACTTATTATCTCATATTCTGATTAAAAAATTATTTATAAATTATTCCAAACAGATTTTAATTCCCAAGGATATGCTGTCATATTTACAAGCACGTTTGCTGCCATTATAGTGGTTTTAGCTGTCTAGCTTCTCCCATAATATTCATAATTTCATAAAGAAAATAGTTTGACTCAACTTTAGATTTTATTAACATTGTACTCCCTCGTCTTGCATATGGGAGTTAATTGTTGGCAACAAAAAATAAAGAGTTAATTGAGATATTTATTTTGATCATAGCTCTAAGGTCTTGATTCCATTTATCTCCAAACTTTATAATTTTTTCTTAAATTACATTCCTTGATTTCATGTATTAAAAATGTTTTTCTCGCTCATGTAATTTTCAATACACATAATTAAAGATTGTAATTTTTTTTGGTGAGGTTAAAGAGTGTATATAAAGAAACCTAACACATATTTTTTCATAAAATGGTTAATTTAACTAATTTTTCTAGTTTTTATAAATTATTTATTTAGCTCTTGGGAAAGAATATAATATATTTTTTTGAATACAATGTATACTACTTTTTTTTTTGGGTGAAACAGGGAACTGAAATAGAAAGTGAGTTTGGGCATAGAGTACGAAGAAACGAACTGTATTCATTTTCCTGGGCTGGGCCTATACTCATTCTGAGCTCTGTCTTCTTAATGGACCCACTCCCTCATTCTTCCCTTTGGGTTTTGCTTCCAATCTCCACTGCTATTTTCTTATTGGCCCATAATCTCAAATGCGTTATTGTTATTCGTTAATCTTCCTGTTTGGTGGGTTGGTTGTTTGATTTTGAATAAAAGTACAAGGGAAAATTAATTTGGAGGTCCTTATAGTTTTCTTTAATTTTGAATCAGGTCCTTGAGGTTTTTTGTCTTTTTATTAGGTCCTTTAACTTTTTATCATTAAATTTATGAGTCCTTGCCGTTAAAGAAAGCAAACACCGTTACATCTTTCTTCTCTGTCGTGCTTGAACTCACTGTTCCTGCTCAAAACCAAAGGAGCATCAAAAGCCAAGCAATCAATCCATTCATTTATAGCTCCTTCTAACTCGTATCTCTGGCATCCATATCCTTCCCGCCACTTCCAAGTTGGGCCTCTTCAGCTTCTCTCCTCCACTTTCCTCCGTAGAATCAGAAAGCATGGAGAGTTTGATAAGACCACATCAAACTAATCATGACTTTCACTACCAGACTCATCATCATCTTCAACAATATCATTAGTTTGATTCAAACTCTAGTTTCTCAAATGGATTTGGGACATGAGGGCTCTTGGACTGGCTCTCTTCATGCTCATTTTGTTCTCACCGTCGAGCTCCTTGGAGGCCATGAAAGTCCATCTCTCTCGTCTTTCTCTACTGATTCATTGTGTTGTCTCTTTTTCATGTGGGTTTGATGAACAAACTCGTTTCATAGTTAGAGTAATGAGCCTTCTTGCTTTTCAAGAGACGTGATATCGTAGAAGAACTGGGAAGCAACGATGAGATCACAGGACGTTGAAGGTGTAATGGCAATTTTTAACAGTGTTTGCTCTATTTAACAGCAAGGACCAATAGATCTAAAAGTAAAAAGTTAAAGGACCTAATAAAAAGGAAAAAAAAGCTCAAGGACCTGATTTAAAATTGAGAAAAACTATAAGGACCTCCAAATTAGTTTTTCCAAAGTACAATATAAACCCACAAGTAAGCAAATTAGGCATAAGTCAGATGTGAGGGGCGGGGGGAAAAACAAATCCAACTTCCACTGAGAGGGAAACAGTTCTAAAAAGGCTGCGGAATATCTCTATCATATCATGCAATGAATACTTGAACCTCCGAGATTTTCGTGGAGATGAAGCATTCCCAGAATGTGCCTGTGATTGATTGGTCCTGGACCGTCGGGCCAAGTGGAAGAGATCTCTGACATTCATCCTTAAATGGCTCCAAAACACGGAACTCGGTCGTTATTCTCTCAACAAGTACTTGCCGATATCAATTTAATGATATAAAATCTTCAACAAGCATATTTCTTCGTGATACAAATTTGGAACAGTATATTTCTTCAGATTCCGCACATGTGGGACTCATGGGGAAGAAGTTCATACAATTTCTTAATGTGTTCTTAGCAGTATAGTCTGAGAAATGCATTCAACGGCACAAACTGCAACATCCATCATGCAAGAAACTAAAATAAACAGAAGATAACTGTCATTTCTATTGGGAACAAAGAGGCCGGACTATCAGTTCCAACGATGTTTTCGTATACAAATTCACAACGATTCTTTCTCTATCCTACACATTGCCATGTATTACTGTTTAACAAAACAGTTATAAAACGATCCTGTAATTCATAAGGAATAAAACCCCCATTAAAAATCCATACACAGTTATGGAATCAATCATATACATACCCTTGAGAAAAACTCTGGGTTACTGGTTGGATATCTGTGCCCCCTTCTCTTCTTACATGTTCTCTCCCAACTCACTAGAAGGCCCCTTTTCTCAATTCTCAAATCAGTGTCATCAGTTAGATGCTTCAACAATGAGTCTGAAACCTTGGAAGCTAAAGTACGAGACCTCTTCCTCCCCCTACCTGCACTTCTTAGAGAAACCGTTTCCAAGTGAGTGCCAGCAGCGTCCATGAGACCTTCTATAATTTGAAGATCCTCTGTCACCTCACACCTTGACAATGCAGCAACGCTCGGAAGGATTTCGCTCCGAAAGTTCCTCTGCCGCCTACCCCTTTTAGTAGCTTGGCCCTTCCTTGGGTGGCTCAGTGAAGAGCCACCTTCTTTCCCATTTTGATCAGTGATCTTATTACAACAGCAATCTAGGTTCTCTGCCTCAGTCAACTTCAAGGTCATGGCCTCAAAGTAATCAATGCCAGCAGGCAGAAACTCCTCAAGATCATCAGCGGTCTTACCATTGCAATCCACCTTTGCCTCATTCTTGGGGTGATCCTTTATTGAAGAGACAATTTTGGCAAACCAGTGAAGAGGACCATCCCTGGAAGATTCAGACGGGCGGAAATCAGTCATTTGGGGATCATTAGGGACCACAAACGCTGATATAGAAACCAGAGCCTCTGCTGCAATTCTAACTTCATGCTCTTGCCCCTGTGGGTCCTCTTGCCCTGAAAATTGGTAAGGCATTTCAAGCTGCTTTTCATCAGATTCTCCCCTGGCTGGGGAACACTCACTGTTCTGCTGCAGACTCTGCGGTGCCTGGAAATGGTCATCTACTGGAATATCCACATCTTCATTCAAGCAAGAATTAAGATCAATGATTCTTGTCAGACAATTACGTTTCTTGTCATGTTCATTCTTCTTGTCACCCCCAGGCATCTGTCCTCCCAAGTCAGGCAGATTACAAGAACTATTTACACTAAGCACACAATCCCTCCCAATTTCCTCAATCTTTTGATTGTCAGATTGGATCTGACAGATGTTGGAAGGGGAGGCATGAGAAGAAGGTAGATCAAATGGAGTACAAGGCTTTCCATTAACAGGAATCACAAGAATCTTGTCCTTACACAAGTCACTTCCCCCAACTTTCTTAATCTCAAAACCATGTATACCTCCCAAATAATGTTTTAAAATGACAGGTTCCTGTTGGGTAGAAATTTTACTATCTTCTCCATCGAGTTGTCTCTTGGGTACAGGCTTTTCTAGAAGCCAGGGCAACCCCTGCCTTGAATCTTGAAACTTGTTCTGTTTATCATTAACCCAAATGCTTTGAAATGCCATTGTTTCAGAACAAACAGCTGGCGTAACATTCAAGTTAGTGTTCTTGGGATCCTCCACACCTTCAGAAACAGGTTGAGCACTGCTTGGTCCAGGCACCAAGCCATCCCTGCTAGGACCTTGAGTTCCTAGAGGTATCTTGTCAACAGAATTCTTTTCTTTACTCCAAGTTCCAAGGTTAATTTGATCTGATGAACGAAAGCCTGGAAGGTCATTAACATGTTCGGGCTTCTTATTTAATGCTTCACATTGAGAAAATATTTTATCTGCATCAACAACTTTAGCAACAGAATCCAAATCAGCACCACGCTTCTCTGAAAAAGGAGGGATTACCATATCAGAACAAAGGGTGACAAACATACTAAGAGTAAATTGCAAACAGCTCCACTGAGTTTTTTCCTTCCTTCTTTCTTTTTTTTTTTTAGGCCAAACTATGTGGAAAAAAAATATACATTCTTTCTTTATTATTATTTTCGCATATTGCATATAAAATCTACTTGTGTATGGTTTTATATATTTGGATATATATTACATATTAGTATTTAGATTAATGAAAGACTATTTAGCCAAAATATTTAAATTTGGACTTGAGAATATATTTTGAAAGTAGAAGTGTGTAATTGTAGAAATATAAAATATTCACGAAAGACTTGTGAAATTTACTTAAAAACTAAAAGTGAAAACAAGAAGCACTACAATAACCAGAATGCAAGTAATCTCACCATTTGAAGTATAAACTGACACCTCAGCCACTCTGGAAACCCTCTCGTCTTCCACAGAGTCACCTTCTTCACAATCAATGTACTCATCAGCAGGAAGTTCAAGATCCAAAATTTTTTTACCGACTTTCTTGTAGTTGCAATTTGATGGTTTGGGGTCTTTCAATAATCCTCCAACTAGAGATACACCAGGACCAGGATCAATGCATAATTGCCTGATCTTTTCTTGCACAGAACCCAAAGGCAACAGAGTGCTTTCAGCAACTAAAACAGATGATTCACCAGCTGCCAAAGCTAACTTCGGTGAGCAGCACCCCTTTGGGGCATTTTCAGATGATACATGAGACAAAGCACCCGACCATGATATCTCTATGCGTAAATTATTATGTTTATATAACTCATTCCTTCTAAGTTCATCCATTAATTCCCTCTGCTTCCGGTAAAGGCGGTGAAGCTCATGAATCTGAACAGCAATGTGCAGTTAACAGAAATAGAAAGTAATTAAGAACTTGATGATGGTACATGAATACTAATTAATTACTGCAAATGACAACTTACCCCAACTATAATTTACTATACATGAACTAAGAATACAATAATATTCAATCAAAGATATGAAATTTATAATTAAAATATTACCATTAATGGTGCTAATCTTTTATATATCTCATTCATTCAAATCAGTAAACTTGTCATCCGCTTTGTCAGTGTCATGAAGCAACATAAAAATCAGACCCAAATATTTGCTATGAGAAATTTTCTCTTACATCTCAATGTATTGTAGATTCCAATACATCCTCAGGATGCCAGCAAACAGCAGGTCCTTAAGACACTTGTCCCTCATGTTTATAAAAAGATAAATAAGAAGGATAAAGAAATTTGTCCATTTATTCAGACTATAGTCAACTCTTACACAGAAAGATATAGTACATGTAGAGTATAAAACAAGCATTTGAAGAAAACACAAAGCACAAGGTCTTCAAGACAGGCAGAAAGGATTAATACAGATAACACAGGAAGAACCAAGTTAATATTTGATATCATGAATCCTATGTATCCAGAAGTGAAAATGGAACATACTTGGTCCTTAAACATGGCTTCGTGCTTGAGTATTGTCTGTTTCACTAGTTCCTTGTCATATCCAAGAATGTGAGTGGGTGAAGGTACTGACAAGGAATAGTGGTGGTGACAATCATTAATCAGTTTGCCTTTACCATTAGAAGAGGTCCAATTGTTGCCTTCAGTACCAAAGATGAAATTCCTTGCGGAATAAAATCTGGAGGGGCACCCATTAGTTTGCACATTTGCACCCATTTCCAACAAGGCCATATAAGATAAATGTAGAGGTTGCAATTAACCAAAATATGGCATAATAAGCTCAGTTTCCATGGAAGGAAGGCCTGCAATCAGATCAAGAGTAGGTTACTTTTCTTAACTCTCTTTTTTTTTTTTTTGGGGGGGGGGGGTTATTCTGAAAAGTCCTTTCAAGCCACCAAAGAAAATAGGCCACCTGTTTGACAGACGCATGTATGCTTTGACACCAGAAATAAAAGACTGACAGTTATTATTAAAGCAATCCTTCAAGGTAAGGTATCTGTGTGCACAAAGAAACAAGTATCAATTAATTAATAAAATTGGATGATTCTTATCCATGACTGCCATACTTGCACAGCTAAACCAACACCGAATTTGCAATCAGGGCATAATTCAAGATCAACAGGACTTCGAAATGTAGAAATGCAAGTCAATCTGCATGACAACAAAATTAAAAGGGCAACATCCATCCACAACTTGCCAATCACAATCATTTGCCCAACTGATTTGTGCAAATATATTGCTGGAAAGCATCACTGCTTCAGGGCAGACGAGTCTATTATAGTTTTATCGAGAAACCTTAACAAACAAAAACAGCGAGATCATCAAGAGACTTTCATTCCAAGTAGTAAATAAAATGAGCATTGAAGTCCAAATGGACCAAATCCCGTCCTTCTGATTGTGGGGAGGGAGTCACTAAAAATAATAATAATAATAATAATAATAATATAGGAAAAAAATTTGACTGCCGTCAAGCCACTCGATAATCTCAGCAGAAAATCAATCTTCTCAATGAGAATCAGATATCTAAAAGTATGAAATCCTAGGCCAATCATCAAGCGAGGAAAAATGTCAGGAGTTATTCTCGCATTCTATGACAAAGGAATGTGCAGTATCTTTCACTGCCGACAGCTGAAAGAAGTTCAATCTTTTCATTTGATATCCAAAAGAATAACAGAACGAACGAAGGGAGGACTTGAGTACCGCATTCGTAGCTAGAATTTTCAGAGAACCCAAACGAATATCACAAATTGGGAGAAGCGAAGTACTCTACTCACTGACACAAACTGATACCGACCCTCAAAAACTATCCAAATACGATAAAGTATCGATTAAAACCATCAAAATCAACGATAATAAACTGATGAACTACGGAGAACAAGGAACATGAAAATCAACTAAACCCATTTCCAAACTGACAAAAATGTTCCACAAGAATGGCACCGATAGAAACATACACGAAGAAGAAAAAACTAACGCCCGCCACCCCAACAAAACCCGATGAAAGAATCGCTCATTGTTCGTCGACACTTGCTATGAGGCAGAACAGAGCAAAACAACAACCTGAAGAAAGCCAGAAGCCTGGAAAGGAAAACACAGTGACCCAGAAGAGTTGAAAAATCAAAAAGTAAACCTTTCCAAAGGACCAGTGAAAGAAGATAAAACGGGGATTTGGATCTACTGGGCCATTCTCTCAAGGACGATTTCAGAGGCAGAGAGAGATAGCAAGAGAAAAGACCCCAAGAATAAAATCCGAACGACGAAACGAGACTTACATGAAGAAAGGACATCAAAGTTGTCAACACCACTATCGTCTCTTGTTCGTCGCTTTCTCATTTACGTTTGTTTTTGGATTTCTTTTTCTTTTTTAATTTTTTGGGAGATTGAGATAATATGCATGTCTTTCATCCCCTAGATTCTCTCTCCCGATATTTGTTTCTGAATAAACATAGGAGTACTAAATAAATTTCGCAGCCAACAATCCAATAATTCCAAAATAAAAAACAGACAAGAAGTGCTGCTCGGTCCATACCCCGGACTTCCGCAGCGAGAATCAGAAAGTTCCACTTTTTAACCCACCTTGATGCTTCCAATTATTATTATTACTTATTTTATTTGGATTTGTCGTTAGGACAGTGATATGGGTCCCACTCCTGTAATTTCCACTCTCTTAACTGGTAAGTTTTCGTCTGAGGAAGCGTTTCCCCCATCTTGCCGCCCCATCAACGAGGCACCGTTTAATCCGTGAAGTGTGGTGAAGAGTGTTTTTCATTTTATAGCTTTTTGTTGGGATAATAGAAAGAAAAGCGTACCCAAAAACGTATAACTGATGGATTTTTTTTAAGTTAAAATTTTCACGTAAATAAATACTGCATCCGGTCCTAATTATAAGAGCTAGCTCACTAATTTAAAGAAATTAAAAAAAGTTAAATTAGCTATTTGTAATAAATAGGTGTTGTCTTTTCTAAAATATCTTTGCTAATCAAGTATATTGGTTAGAACTACTATTATTAAAAGGATTATCTTGAAAAAAATACATAAATATTAGAGACAAAGTGGATTGGAATCTCATATTTAGGATCAAAATAAAAGTCAAATAAACTCTTATACTACCTTCGGTCCTTAATATAAAACCCTGTTTGACTTTTATTTTGGTCCTAAATATAAGACCTCAATCCACTTTGTCTCTTATATTTATGCATTTTTTTCCAAGATAGTTCTTATAATAATTATAGTCCTAGCCAATATAGTTTATTAGTAATGATATTTTAGGAAAGACAACACCTATTTATTACAAATAACTAACTTAACTTCTTTTCTTAATCTCTTCAAATTAGTCAACTGGATCTTATAATTAGGATCGGAGGTAGTATTAAAATATTTTTATGTGGACTAGATAAAAATCCTCCCATTTTCAAGCAGGACCCGTATCATAATTTGTTTGTAAATATAAAATTTAATTATTATGCTATTATGAGTTGAGTTGTTAAGCTTCTCTAGAATTATATTAGAAGGACATTTTGAAAATCTAACAAACAATATTCTAAGCATGTCTTGACATCTGCCATATATCATATTCAAACGTGTCCTAGATATAAGATTCTGTCAATTCTCATACTAAACACGTGTAACTGTAATAAATATAGAATATGATTACATTAATTATATATTGCATATCATAATCACAATATATAAGAAAATTGCTAGTGCCGAGAATGTGGAAGCTTTTTTTTCCCCCCCCCCCTTCTTTTTTAAGCAAAATCATCCAATATTCTAAGTATGTCTTGAATTAGAAGATTTTCATCAAAACTGAAGCTAATCCAGATTTCAGTCAAGTTGGGGTCCTTTCAAGTAGAAAACTCTATACTAATGTTGCTACGTTTCTGAATTTAAATTAAAAAAATTCTGATTAAATTGGATTAACTCTCTTATATAGCAAATTTGGATGTGAAAATTCAAATTTGAGAGTAAAAGGGAAAAAAGTGTTGCATTGTTTTGTGGTAAGAAAATACAAGATATAGCCTCTCTTGGTTATGAGGAGATGTTTTTGTGAATAGTTTAATTGCTCATTTAGCTTCTACAAAATAAAGTGCAATCTTTTTCGTACTTGGATTTTTGTTTTTGGCCACACCTTTTCAGTTCCCACCCATCGTTAAAATTTATGATTTTTAATATAATATTTATTTATTTTTACAATTTCACACATGCATTTGTGCTCAGTATAATTTGGCTCATGCCGCAAAAAATATTTATGAAAGCTTACTTTTCATATGGGAAAAAAAATTAAATAATTACACTTGTGGGGGGGAAAACACGTTAGGTGTTATTGGAAAAAAATTGAGAGAATTTATCCAGCTTTTTAGAGAAAATAAATAACACTTAAAATATAGAACCATGATAAACAATATTCTATTTTACAACAGAGATGATGAAGCCTGCAAAATGCATCAGATATATTTCACCAGGAAAAAAAAAAAACATCAGACATAATCTGATGGCATAGCAGGCGTAAAATTTAAGCGATCAGATGAGGAAGATGGGATTTCACTGAACAAGGACTTTATATTAAGAAAATTTAGAACTGGCTTAAGAAAAGGCAAAATGAAAAATAATATTTTTATGGTATTTATTGTATTTTTTTTATAAGACTGTATTTATTATTTGGGTTAATATAATCTTTAGTCCATCAAGTTTGCGCTCATTTCGGTTTTAGTCAATCAAGTTTTAAATAATAGGTTTTGGTCTTTTAATAGGTAAAATAATCTAAATTTTTATTAGATTATAAGGACTAATGTTTTAAATGAAAAGAAACTTGAGGAATCAAAACATGTTGTTTGAGACCTTGGGGACCAAAATCAAAATGTAAGTAAATTTAAAAAAGCAAAGTTTGTATTAACCCTTATTATTTTTTGATATAACATATTAACAACACTGTTCATGTGACTCGTCTCAAGTTTATTTTTATGTATGAAAATGTCTGTTTGTTCTTAATTCAATGTTTCAAGAGTTGTTAAATTGAAGTGGACCACTCTTAATTTTGAATCTCTCCATCCAATGCATATTCCATTGTGCTAATTATACACTTAAACACTTTAAATTTTATATAGATAAATACTTCAGATCGATTTAATATGTTTCTAATTTAAAACAATTATTTCTAGGAAAAAATAGTGACATTGACAATTGAAAACTACTTTTATTTTTGTGTTTTAAAATTTTTTTGAAAATAAAATCATCAAAATATAAAAACAAATATATGCCAACTTAAATTTTTCTTACTTGAAGGGCTTCTTTCTGAATCAGCATCAACTTATTAACCAAAAAATACAATAATAAAATCAACCCATCAAGTTTACCTAGCTTTGAGAGAAAATATATAACACCTGAAGTATAAAACTAAAACCAGAATAAACAATCTTCTGGTATAAAACACAAAAGATGAAGCCTGCAAGATGCATCAGATACAATCTGATGCCTTAGCAGACCTAAAATTCTCGTAAACACAAGATGAAGAATATGGGATTTGAATGATTTCAGGTGGAAGAGGGTTTGGTGGCTGTGTAGGCAGTGACTGGGTATTTCTTAGCATTCTTGACAAGTTTTGTGAGAGCGGCTTGTCCAAGATCAAGCCCACACACATCAGCAAGACGCACTAAATACAACAAAACGTCTGAAAGCTCTTCTTCCAAATGCTCTTTATCATCACTGCTCCAATTTGGTAATCCCTTCCCCACTTCTCCTTTCCACTGAAATATCTCAGATAGCTCCCCCACCTCTCCCACCTGCATCATTAATACACCATCAGAAACAAATATCCATCTCCATTTCAGTTTGAGAAAGACAAGGAAACGAGTTTAAAGAATCTGGAAGCAGAATGGATGGTTAGGTGATGATTTCATTTTCTCTGAGATCTTCTCTTTTCCGATAATTACAAACACAGTGTTTAATAAGAGCTCACAGAGGGCTTACAAGAGCTAGAAGGAGATTTCTGGGACTGTGATATTGATCCCACCCTCTCACTTCAGCAAACTCAGCAAGCCTTTTGCTCAGTTCCTGAAGGGAAACATCCCTTGATGTCTTAGGGAATCTGTGAGGGCACTCCATATATCTGATTATTACGCTTCATCCACAGGCTCATGCATGTCCAATTTATAGACAACTTGTGAGGGGGAAGGGTTGTGATAGCGGCAGATAGCGATAACAAAAGAATCGAGATGATTCTATTTTTTGTTCTTCTTTTTAATAATTTTACTTTTCTTCCTTCTATCATATTTTGTCACTAATGCATGCACTAAAGTGTTATAGTGGACGGGCACTCGAGTGTTCTTGCTGTAGGACAATGATCATGTGGGTGTGTCTCTTTCTTTTCATTCATGACTTCAGGTCACTCACTAAGACCCACCTGAAATATTTTTGGACTATTATAGACATCCACTATTGGCCCCCATTCCCCAGATTTATTTAATACTCAACTGTAGACATAAATCTCTGCAGAATCCAGGTGTGCTTTCTCTCTAGAGAATCCAATCTTATTCCTTAGCCTATTGGGATGCATCTTCCTTCCACCAAGTTAGCAGAGAAGATTTGCAAAATCTAGCCTACCCCATCCACAAGAAAGCAAGCACCTAATGGAGGGACGTCACTTTTGCAGATTAAGTATATTGATTTGAACTCTAAATCTATACGTGTAAGAATTTGACAAAATGGGTCAAGAGTTTGGTATTAATGTAACAGAGTCTGTCAGGTGAAACCATAATTTCTGTACAGAAACAATTTGACAGAATGGGTTGAAGGTTTGATTCTTCTGGCCTCCATTTCTTTCTGCGTAAAGTATGATGTGCATATGTGTGGACTTTGCAATCCAAAGAACAAATATTGGATGTGTGAAAGATAATAATAAAGCACTTCATACAACTTGAAACTTTTGGGGTTATGCTTTGCATGTTGGCATGCACCTAGATGATTGTGCTTGTACTGACAGCCTCCCTAGCCTCCCCATCCATCATTTTCTTGGAACAATCAAACTTGATACAGTTGGATGAAGGGGTGTGCAGCTATCTCCTGCTACTTTCCACAATCATAAGGAGAGCAATAAAGTAAAAAAAGCTCACATGTAACCTTTATCAAGTCCTTATAATTTCCATTCCATCTGTCTGGCTCAGACAGTTTCACAGCTGTACAACTAAGCAATAATGAGGCTTAAACCAAGTGAACTGATGTAAGAAAAAGTATTCTGAGAATGCGGCATGAAAATTAAGCTTAAGCTATCTTATGTATCTATCTCTAAATTGAATACTAACCAATTTTGAAAGGAAAACAGTGAGTTGCTTGGGCTACAGGTTTGAGGTTATGCGGCCGGGGAAACCGACAGGTATCACAGAAGGCAGAGATAAATATAGCCTTTGCTGTATTGGAAAGAAATCTTTTTTAAAAGTTAAAAAGCATATTGCTTTCTTGAAAGAAATTTCTTACATGTAAGGGAAGTTTTATACTTTTATTCATTATAATGGGAAGTTATTTTTCTGCCCGATGTAAACTGCAAAGTAGTGTTTTCTAAAGTGTTTCAAATATTATAAATCAAACAAGACGCGGAGGCCCACATTTAATTATCACTAATTGCATCGCATAATTAAGAGCAAGAATGGAGAGATAACGAAGTGTGAAAGGAGCTTTAAAGGATCTGTAATGTAAGAGGTGGGGAACAGAGAAAGGAGAAAAGTACGGAACGGCCTCTACAGAGCATGCCTTCTTGTCGGTGTTTTACCTCTCATTTATTCATCCAACCTCATCATTGTCATCATCTTACCTTTTATATTCCTTGATCTCAGAAAACACTCAAATTCAACCAGGTTCAGATTCAACAGCCTCCCGAAACATGTGTAATCTTGTTTTTTTTAACTATTTGCAATTCTGTCCTTCGGCCAACAAAAAAAAACTATTTGCAATTCTGTCTTTTGATGTTTCAGTTCGCTTCATACGCTTTAAGTTAATGAAAAATCACTCTTCTTTCTCTGGCAGGTGCGTTCATTCATACATTCTTCCAAACTTATTCTTCAATCACCTGTATTGAATACGAATATGATTATAATAATACCCTGATTGTGTTTTAACTTTACATGCAAATTTTCATAATTAGACATCCATATAAGGCCAAAGAAAATAATATCATCCCGTAAAAAGCCATGCTAGAGTCATATTATCATCCCCTATAATGGGAATCTATATGAGCTAAAGAAAGCACCTTTGATAGCTATGCCTCCTCTTTTATGTTCAGTTCATACCTTTTTATTATAACCTCTCTGGTTCAGGCCATGTTATTACTGTACCACTATATCCTGCGAAGGAAGACGACAAGTAACATATCTGACTCTTAACCTGTGAAGACAAAAACGGTAAGATGTTGATATATATTCCTGGGCTGCACAGAAAAGCCATGCGTATCAATCCCAAGATTGAAGCTAATGAAGCAAAACTAGACACTAGACACTAGGCTCTAGAGCTAAGCCAAACCCTCATTTCTCATTTATCTCGGAATTCCTACAAGTAATTCTCGGAAAACCCCACATGCTTTCATGATGATGATCGTGAGGGCTTGCTAATAATGACTAATTCATAATGATTAGCCCGCCGTCCATCCATAGCCACAATCCCCATTTAGGCTCCGGAAACAGAGGAGGGGGAGTGTGTTCTAAAATTATATAATATTATCCAGCCTTTTACACCGCCGAATCTTTTTCATCTTTGGAAATTAAGAATCATGATGAATTTCCAATTCCAAAATAGCTTTTATTGTTATTGAAATATCATCCACATGAGACAGCATAATGTGAATAAATTGACTTAGAAAATGCTGTTTTTCCACGAAATGACACTGAGATATACTAGGTCCAACCTATACCTCACTATTTTAAGGCAATATGAGATGTTACACAAGTTCACACATCAGTAACAATAACCAGCATTGTATAATTTTAAACTTAAATCTTAATACCACTCTGTATTATTGGCTGCAGAACCAGCTTGTATTTGATATAAACAAACCGTATTTAATTATCTAATGGATGCCATTTTATTCTTCTCTATAGCCTGTGTCAAGAAAATAACAATACAGCAAAGAAATAGCCAATTTACGGGAGTTTTGCTAGCTGCTAATAAATCCCTTTCCTTGATCACAGAGTAACAGCCAAGTCTTGAGCATCAAGTACAGCCCACAACATATCAGAGACACAGAACATAACTAAATCATATAGAAACAACAATAAACGACAGTAAACAGTGAATGACAATTGCACAGACGAGAAAAGAGAGGATATCAGGGTAAAGAGAGAAAATGATTCAGGCAAGAAGACGTCAAAATTCTCCACTCCCATCTCAGTATAGCAAACCACGCACGCATATATAGCTATACATTCATTAATCTCTGGACTTAAATGACTTCTCCCGTACTCTGGTACTCCTCCGCAAAGCATATTGTGCTTGGTCCATATTTCTAGCCTCGTTCACCATCTCATCAGCGTGGGACCGAATGGAATTTGGCCGCAACATATCAGGACGTTCCTTATTCTTCTCCATAATATGCATTTGGAACAGGTGCTTTTTGCCTTCAAGATGCTGCTTGAAAGCAGACATATCAATGCACCATATTTTGCATAGCTCACACCATTTTCTCTGACTAGGGATCTCTCCACCTTTTTCCTTGCTCATTTCAAACTTCTGTAGTTCAGCCCTATGCTTTTTACCCTTAAAGTGCAGATTGAGCAAGTCTTCAGTCATGCATGGAACTTTACACAGGTCACACCATTTCATTTGATTCCTTCTCCCCTCCATTCCTTTCTTCTGATGATGTTCCGAATCTTGCTCTTTTAGCTTTGACTTGTGCTTTCGACCCATCAAGTGTTGTGTTAGATTGAAGGGACTTGAGCATGACAATTCGCAGATTTTGCAGTATAACTTATCTGGGTTCTGACATTCTAGTGGCAGATCATGTGGATTGACTAGTTCTTTTCGCTTGGTACCTGAAAGGCATGGACTTGAACTTAGAAGGCTTGATAATGGCGATTGCTGGAGAGTTTGAATTGAGGATGAAGTGACCTGAAAATGCAAGAGAGCATTCAGACAAACCCTAAACGTGCAAAAAAAAAAAAAATACAATACCATAACATGATTTTCAAGTTTTAGAGCATCCCATATTTGTCTCTGAACACAAAGGAGAATCCTCAACATGCCTAGCAGTTTTACTAGATGCAAAAACATGGCTAGTCTACTAAGTTTTATACGATACTCCAAAAAAATACTATTCACAAATATCAATAATAAAATAAAATTATATTTTCAAACATTTAGAAGACCACAAAAGAGAATAAAAAATTGAATTGAACAAAGATATGACAAAGCCAGAGTGGCCAAGGTATGACAAGATAACAGGCTAAATATCAAACTGCAGAGGAAGAGGCTCGTTAATGGAGTCATTATTAATTAGAACGCAGATGATACCTTCCTCCGATATATCAGCTCCTTCTGAATTGCAATCTCCAAGGGTATTGTTCTTTGCTCCTTCTCCCCACCACCCATATCTCGACGAGAGATTCTTCTTCTTCAATTAAAATATCATTGATATGGTATAAACATGCTTAACAGAACTGTTTAGAGAATGGAAGCCAAGCTAGAATTGGAAGAGACCCCATAGAAAGTCACTAGGCAATGAGCATCTGAAGAAACCCCTTAGTTCTTCTCTTCCTCCAATAAATTGATTCCAAATATGAAGAAAAAATCAAACAGAGCCCCAACGATGTCATTTAGCAATGTCTTGCCTGAAGCAAAACTGGTTGAAGAACATGTTTGAGTGTTGAGAGAAAGGTTCCTTGACAGTATAACAAGTGTCTATGAGGATTTTGGAGGAATATCACAGGAAAATCTGTTATGACTTACGAGTACCGAATCAAAATCGGTAGCTGGTGGGGGCATTTTAGTAAATGACCAAGCGTCCTTTACCGGGGTGAAAACCGCATGACAAGCTTTCATGTATAAAATTATTCCCGGAGTGAAAAAAAAATGTAATAATAATGAAGAAGAAGAAGAAGAAAGGCTATAAAAGTCGAACAAAAACTAGAATTTCAACGAACAGTGTAAACGGTAAAAGCATCAAAATTGAGCAGCTTCTTCAACGTTAGGAATGATACAAAAAGTTCACTTTTCTGTATACGAAAGAAAAATCACCTGTGCAATAACAACAAAAGTATTTCACACTAAACTATGCCCCACAATATACACATTTTTTTTATCATATTATTTTTTCATCCCCCTTTTGGGTTCAATGTGTTAACCAGCATAGACAAAACCTCCTTCATATTGGGCCTGGCCTGCGGTGCCTCCGCCGTGCACTTTATCCCTATCCGCAACAACTCACCCATCTCCTCCGCGCCCTCTCCGAGCCCGGAGCCCATCAACAAGACCGGTATGATGGGCCGACTTAGCCCAGGACCATGCCCATATCCATAGCCCGTGACTCGTCGAGCCCACTCCAACAGGCACTCCTCCCCGCCATCAACAGCCTTCCTCCCGGTGGCTAACTCCATAGCCACCACTCCAAAGCTGTACACATCACCTTTCGTTGTCGCCTTCCATGTCTGACCATACTCAGGTGCCACGTAGCCCACCGTCCCGGCGACCATGGTGGTCACGTGACTCACTCCATTTTCTACCACTCTTGCTAGCCCGAAGTCTGTGACTTTAGCCTTCCCGTGTTTATCCAAGAGCACGTTGCTAGCCTTGACGTCTCTGTGAACAATTGGAGGGAAGCATTCATGGTGCAAATAGACCAATGCTCGAGCCACGTCAATGGCGATCTCTAGCCTTCTCTTCCACGTGAGTCTTGTTCGGTCTGTAACAACATCTTCCAAGCTTCCTCCTTCCATGTATTCGTAAACTAGGATTTTCTCCGACCCGTTTAGGCACCACCCGTATAGCGTGACTAAATTCGGGTGTGGCCACCCGAAGCCGTATCCGCTTAGAACCTCCATTTCTGCTCTGAACTCTCTTTCTCCTTCCAGCCCTTCCCTTTGAAGCTTCTTCACTGCGACTTCTATTCCGTCGGGGAATACTCCTCTGTACACGGTGCCAAAACCGCCTTTTCCTATGACTCTGTTGTCAGAGAAGTTTCCGGTGGCTTTGAGAATGTCGTCGTGCGTGAATGCTATCTTGTTCAAATGGATAACCTTAATTAGTTCAGACGACCATCGTGACGAATTGTCGGAGTTATGTTGGTTTTTTGTGTCTTCCAATAGGTATCCTTCTGGGTCGTGTGAACGGGTTTTCGCTAATGAACATAATATGAAAGAGAGGAGCCCGAATACCAATAGAGCGAGTGTGACAGCTAGAAACGCCAAGAACATTGACAGTTTCTTGGGGTTTCTGTTTCTGATTTCGTGGTCTCTGCGAGAGGTCGTGTTTTCTGTGTCGTCTGGAACGCTATCGATGAAGCTTGGTAGGGTCAAGAGTGGGTCTCCCAAATACGAATCTTTATCGAATGTGGCTAATTGTCCTGTTGGTGGGATTGTCCCAGAAATAAAGGCGTTGTAAGAAATGTTGAATTTACTGAGCTCTGTCAAGTTGTTCAAGCTTGTCGGGAATGTCCCAGAGAAATTGTTGTAGGACAAATCCAGATTCCGAAGACATTTAAGGTTTCCAATGTCCCATGGAATCTCACCTGAAAAGTTGTTTCTTGTTATGTTCAACACCACAAGTGGCAGATCTCCTATCACCGCAGGGATTTTCCCGGAAAATTTGTTCAACCCCAAGTGCAGCATGCTGAAATTTTGCATGTTCCCAATTTCTGAAGGAACTTCTCCGATGAGATTATTCCCGCTTAACTGCACATACCCAGAAATCTCCTTTAAACGAAAAAAGGAACCTGATGAGCAAATCGGGAAAATTCCATACCCTTTGAGTAATCTATCCCAAATGCTTATGCAATTTTTCCTTGTGAGGATGCTGTACACAAAGCTAAAAGGAGGGTAATCGGCAGGTATCCATCTCTTCATTGCCAAACATTCAACAGAACCGGCAGGGATTCCATTGACTTCATTTCGATTCAATTCGAACGTGGCCGTGGCGTTTCTTCCAATGTTGGTCAATTCAGGAGGGAAATTCCCAGTGAGATTATTGTTTTCAAGGTTTAGCCACAGCAGGCTTGTGCATTTTCCGAGCTCTTTTGGGATTTCTCCGGTCAATGAATTGTTCGCAAGCATTAACCATAAGAGAGAACTCAAGTTTCCCAGGCTTGGTGGGATTGGCCCTGTTAAATTGTTGAAAGAGATATCAAGTGCTTGAAGCTGAGCCAAATTTCCAAACTCAGCAGGAATAGTACCGGTGAATTGATTATAGGCCAACATTAAGAACTTCAGAGAAGTCATCCTAGAGATTTCAATAGGTAATGGACCTGAAAAACTGTTGTTACTAAGGTCTAAGCGAGAGATGTTGGGTAATTTGAGAATCCCCGATGAATTTAATCCTCCTGTGTAAGCATTTGAATACGAGAGGAGGAACTTCACTTGCTTGAGCTTCCCTAGTGTGTCTTGTATCTCCCCCCCAAAACCGTTTCCGCTCAAATCCAAGAAATTTAGAGTTGTCAAGTTTAAAAGTGTCTCTGGGATGCTTCTTGAAAATGTATTGTTGGCTAAGTACAATGCTTGGAGGCCTGAGATGGATCCCAATTCAACGGGGATATCCCCAGAAAATTTGTTACTTGAAAGATTGAGAATCGCTAGATTCTTACATTTACTGACATTCTTCGGTGCATTTCCTGTAAACCCATTGTATGAAACATCGAGTACTTCGAGGTTACAGTTTTCTGGGAATGCTTGTTCATACAGGGGACCAGTGAGATAGTTCTCTGAAACTGAAAACTCCTTCAGCCTCGCAAATCCCATCCAAATACTCCCACTGAGATTGTTGGTGCTCAAATCCAAGTACTGCAATTTTAAGCACTGATCGAAACAATGATCGATCGAACCAGTGAAGTTATTCCCAGAAACATTCAAAGTAACTAAGTTATCACAAATGGCAGGAAAATTCAATCCTATATCCCCATGAAGCCTGTTTCCCGACAAGTCCAGCGTCTCTAACCTCGTCAATCCAGTTAAATCTATCTCCCCCTCGAGAAGATTATGGGAGAGATTGAGATGTACGAGGTTACTGCATCGCCTTAGATCCGCTGGGATTTCTCCGGTGATGGTGTTCGTGGAAAGGTCAAGGTGCGTGAGCTCGGTAAGCTGCGAGAAATTCTGGAAAATCTCGCCAGCGATGCTGCTGTCGGAAAGGTCTATGCCGACCACTCTCGCCGCCGAGGTTGTCCCCGTATGGCTGCATGAAATTCCTGGCCATTCACATAGACTTGTGCTGTTCGCGTTCCAGAGTCTGTATCTTCCTCGATCTGTTCGAGTTTGATTATCCAGATGAGTTCTCAGCTCCAGCAGAATTTGTCTCTCTGTGTCCAGAATATCTTGGGCAGCGATTTTACCTGTGGGATCGACGAAAGAAAAAGAGAGAGAATCAAATTTCGCCTTGGAAAATGAAGTAGGGAATAACAGCCTACTAGACAGAATCAATAAACTTCAAAAACCCAGAATAAAATAGTAGTCAAACTGTTCAGAGAATCTAAAAGCACACTGACAAAGGACAGGGATGATATAAATATAGTATGTTGTGTCAGCGGCCATGACTATAAAGTAGTTCTGATACAGATGAAGAAAAGGATTATGATGAGAATCTGGTATCATGCCAAAACCCAGACGGAGAATTGAACCCAAAACATTAGACCTTTTTTGAGCTAGTACCTGCAGAAAAAAGGACTAAGAAACAGACGATCATGAAGCCCCGTGAGTGGGTTTCCTGCTCTGACATTTATGTCGTCTTCGAACCTTTCCTCCTCCGCTTCTGCTGGTTGCTTTTTTTCCTTTTGCAAAATTCATACACAGATGTTTTCCAGGATAAGATAATATGAACAAGAGAGGAGCTTCAAAGTGAGGAGGAGGAGGAAGGAGAAGCCACCGGATGTGCGTTGGGAGTGATCATGCTGGCAGGAAGGAAATGTAAAGCAAGAATAGAAACAGAGTGGTTCACATCCTCGTTTTCCTGTTCTCTTTTGGACTTGAAGAAGGATTATAATAAATGAATCATTAATAGATGTTGCTTAAAGCTGTTTATATTCAAGAATGTCAAATCCTAGTGATGGGTTTCTACTTTGGGTGTACTTGTTTAATGGTTTTCAAAGTGTGCGCGAGAGAGAGAGGTTCAGAAGCAAGGGAAGTGTTGAGCCGCAGTTGCTGACCGGTTTAGTGCGAGGAAACTGAAGTGGCGTGAAGTCTCAAAGGTTTGATGTTTGTGTTACTTTCGGGGAAGATTGAGTTGCAGAAGAAAGAAGAGCAGGTTGCTTAGTTTGGAACATCGGGTTTTAAAATAGATTGACAGAGAGCAGGCAGGTTTTGGGAATCCAAGGAAAAACGAACACACTTGGACGGACACGGTTTTTGAATCTGCTGAGCCGAAGTTGGACCAAAATGCTTCTGTTTTCCGTTTCTTAATTTCTTACGAAACTTCATTAATAAAGTGGTTGCCGCCTTTTACCCGCTAAGTCACGCGAGCGGGGGAACATGATTTCCTTTAAATAAATGTGGTGGATTTTTAGGTCCCTCGTTATTTAATTGTTCTTCATTACTTATATAAATCGTAAATGTTGTCACATCTTTTAATATTGATTTTAGTCTTCATAGTTGATATTATCCTAATATAAAATATTTTAATTGGACATGATAATGATCGAATTTGATGCATTAGCTATTATATTAAAAAAATATTTTAATCCACACCAGGATTTTATACATTGCTTGGTAATTTTAAAATGCATATTATTTAAAAAAATAAATTATGGTAATTTGTTTTGAACTTATTAGCATAAAGCTATACATATCAGATGGGGAAACCAGAGTTTTTGACCAAGGAAAAGGAAAAAGAAAACAAACAAACAAACAAAGAAACGAGGGAGGGAGACAAAGTTAGAATACAAAAGGGCAAAGACGAAGACCACAAACAGCTTCTTTGCCCCTTGCCCTGCGCCAAATGGATTCACACCACATGCACACATTGGTCTACCATAGTTTAGTTGGGCCCTACAATTTATTAAAATTGCAACACTTAGGGTTTGGTTAAAATTGCGGTTGGAAGTTTTATTTTGGCCTACATGAATATGTTTATAAATAATTATCATAAGTCGTTTTAAACAAGTGTTCAATTCTTCTAAAACATACTTATATACTACCTCCGGTCCTAATTATAAGAGCTAGTTAACTAATTTGAAGAGATTAAAGAAAGAAATTAAATTAGTTATTTGTAATAAATAAGTATTATGTTTTCTAAAATATCCTTGCTAATTAAGTATATTGGTTATAACTACCACTGTTAAAAGGACTATCTTGAAAAAAATACATAAATATGAGAGACAACATGGATTGAGATCTTATATTTAAGACCAAAATAAAAGTCAAACAAGATCTTATATTAAAAACCGGGGGTAATATATATTACTCGTAAAAAAAAGGCATTTACAAATTATTTATTCATAATATTTTCATGCTAACATGAGATTATAGCCCACATTTTCGTAATGCATGGGTAAAGTCCTTATATTTTATATCAAACTTTATTGATTATACACACACACACGTTATTATAATACTAGTATATAGTGTATATGTGTGTATGGATGGTGCGTTTGAGGCGATGTTTGAAGACAAGTGATGCATATGAAAGAGGACATAATTAAAACTTGCCAATCAAATTGGTTGGCTTGCTAGGGACACTATTTAGACAACAATGTTTATAAATTTTGTTTTGTACGATCCATTAAAAACAAAAGATAAAGATTAGAAATATTGTAATTTTACGTATGAATTGAAGATTTACACAACACACAATTAAAAAAGGACTGCACCTGCTCAAAAACCAAAATCCCCAAACAAATTTTAGGTACTGTGAAGCAATAAATATTTCAATGGGGATCATTCCACAATTTCTCCTTAGAACACCCAAGATCATGAAGTTTAAGGGGGGAAGAAAGAAGCGTGAGTTAAAAGGAAAGACGGTCAAAGGAAAGTGATGTGTGCGGTTGGATTCCTTGATTTCCATTTTGCATTGGTTTGTTTGAGGGGGCACAAAATGCTATCTTGGCATATAATCAATCTCTCACTTTTCCGGTGGTCCCCACAGCACACACGCACGGACGCTTCGTATTTCTCTTTCACATTCGTCACCAATTATTAATGTAATCCTTTAGTTAAGTTAATTGATTAGCGCATCTTTGAACAAACCACCCCCCATGGTTGGTCACTAACGACACACGTGCCTCCTCAGTCCTCACCCTTCTTCCTTTTGTCTTCACCCCCCCGCCCAACCAAAATTTTTTGTCTTAATCAAATTGATTATTCATGTTATTTTTTAATTATTCATTTCATTTCTCGAATGGTTTTGATCTATTTAAAAAACAATTGCTCATGTTGTTTAATTAAATATCTCAACACTCAATTGACTTGATCTTTGCTGCTTGATTAATGAAATAAAGAACAAAAAAAAAAGGATTGAGATTGACCATGTCTGGTTTGGCCCCAAAAAAAATTGAGAATGTCTTTTCAGAGTTACATTATAAAGTTTTTTTCATAAATCATTAATAGCCAAGAGCATCAAGACTCCTGTTAGATTTCTTGCAAGTATGATTTTCGTCCGAACAGCCAAACAAATTTTGAAATGAATTGTGCGTATTTTTCAATTTAAAATTTTCAAAATTAATTTTTTGAAAACAGAAAAAGTCGGCCAAATCACTCTTGACGTTACATTTGTTTGTCTCTCCAATTGTTTTTCTCTGTACGGCACCATTTTTATTTCTATGATGTGTATATATAATTGAAAATCAATTATCATAACTTTAAAATGTTTATTGTATATCAAATACAATGCGACATTATGAATTAAGTATAAAAAATTCAACTTTTTTTTTTTAAAAAAAAGAGGAATAAAGTAAAACATAGACTCGGGGTGTTTGGTATCCAAAGAAGCATTTTTAAGTACTTTCACGTGATTTGAAATAAAAAAAATTTTTATATGCTTACTTCATATATTATAAAATTACTTTTAAAATTATAATTTTGTTTTCACCCAAACACTCCATTAGTTTTTTTTTTAAATTAAATCAAGCAGTTTCGTATACCTTCTTATAAGAACAAATAAAAAAAGGAGAATTATAATGAGATTCCAAAAAAATAAAATAATTACTAAAAAGTTTTATTCATAACATAAGCAGCTTGTAATGATAAGTTCTTAAATAAGAAATAACAATTTCTTAAACTTACTTTGTAATTATTTTTCTTTCTTATAATCTCATTTTAATTCTTCCAATAAAAAACGTGAGGATGATCAAAAGGTAAGTGACCTATTTATTATTTCTTCAACTCTAAATATAAGATCTTTATACATACTAATATAAGAGTTTTTATATTTAGAACTGAAGGAGTATTATGTACCGTCGATTTTTCTTAAATATCCCTTTTTTTGAAAGTCAAAGTAATAGGGTGAGGTTCGCCTGAAGTCTATGATTTATTAATGTATGGTTGAGATGTCCACATCTACAACTCTAGACTGTTGATTTGTTCTTATCGTTCACACACGCACATATAAATAAATATTCACATAACAATATTTACATGGAACCAGAAATCAATACATACACGTTTTAATATTGTTCTAAATTAAATGGAAGCTATTCAAAAGATAATGAGGTCACGTATTTGAATTATACACATATATATATAGTCACACTTGGAAAATTTTTTGCATTTCTACGCCGCGACGAGTTTTCGTTATCCTCAAGCCATCAATAAATCAAATCATAAAAGATACAAAATTAATGAAGTTTTAAATTTTAAAAAGGAGTAAAATTGAAAAAATATAATTAGCACGATGACCTATAATAATGCTCATTTATCTTTTTTTTTAAAGGTGTCTTATAATAAGAATACAAGGAAGTAATATATATCTTCAGTTACTTTGAAGTAGAGGAATCAAACACTAAGCCATATAATTTTAATTCAACATTTCAGTAGTTTGAATTGATTTATTTTTTTTTTGTTTTCATACCATTAACTGATTTAACTCTATCTTCTGAGCCAATGGTATATAATTACTTTACTTCTAACTCAGATGACCTTTTCAAAGATATATTATAGTTATACAATTCATTCTCACCGCATATACTGACGTACATCACACAACTATGAAAACATCGTAATTTAATCTAATCTAATTCATCCATTATTTCACGTCACTATAACCTTTAATATAAAATATATATCTACATTAACAACTTCAACATTATAATATTCCACTGCCTGCCCTTGGTGAACTCTTAAAAGTCAGATATATAGATGCCTTTTGCATACTCAGTGAATCCACCAACTGAAATAACAATCCAACCAAATATTTTCCTTTTTATCTTGCCTTTTTTAATTAAGTTTTTGTTTGAGTTGAGTGTATCCAGAGATAATCAAAGATTAGGATGGACTTGATAGCTCAAAAAGTACTTATCAACGCATTTATAAATTACCAATTACTACCTTAGTTCTTACTATAAAAATTAAATAATTAATTTGAAAAATTAAAAATGGGTTAATTTGAAATAAATATGTATTGACTTTTTTACACCATTCTACTACCTAATCATGATATGTTGAAACTATCCAAAAACTCCTTACAATTAATAAAGATATTTGAGAAAAAAACATCATAAATTTAAAAAATAAAATAGATTAAGATTTTATATTTATAATCAAATCTAATTTTTAATTTGTTCTTATAGTAAACTGGATCGTAATATATATACAAGGCACACGTTGTGTCTTTATCAATTAACCTGATCGATACTAACCGGCAACATTTGGCTTTTATTTATTTTTAATTCAGTGTGATAAAAAAGTTTTAATCTTCAAATCCAACACGTGTGCGTGATCCATTGATGAGTTAAGGGGAAGGCAGGCCAACGATTATGTGCCTAACCCAACTTTCAAGTGTAGCACTAGCACCAAACCCAACCATGACATCTTAAGTTGTGGGCCATCCCAGGTCCGCATATATTCCTGCAATTAGTTAATTCTTTTTCGGTTAACTAATAAAAATTATTGCTAAAAATCCGAGCTTTAAAAATTTTGGATTCTTTTTCCAACTTTGTACATTTTATTATGGCTAAATTATGCGAAATTTTCTGAATTTTATGTGGTGTGTAAATAATTGTTTTTTTTGGTCAAGTGTAAATAATTTGTATGATCGTTGAAACTCTGCAATAAATATCTATGAACTTCTACGTGTATGCAGAAATGCGTGTGCAGCTCAAGGGTTTATATGAATACAAAAATAAAATTTAAGAAGATACTCCTCTGGTCCTATTTATAAGGCAGGGAGAGACGACATTTTTTTTATCCTATTTATAGGGCATTGAGAAATTTTTTTTATATAGATGTACATAATGTATATTAAATAGGGATAAAATTAAAAAATTATTAAATTTTAAATAAAAGTTAATAAAGTTTAAAATTTTTATTAGTATGTATGAAACATACTGAAAGTGCTTTATAAATAGGACTAGAGAAAAATATAAGTTAAAAATTTGGAGGTTATCTATATATGAAAGAAATTTATTCTACGAAGCTAGATAAAGATTATAAACAATCACCACAAACGTAATGGATATGAGTACGGCTTCGTTATGGTCAGATATGGTCAGATATAGAAAAGTCTGTGATAAATGAGCATGGATCTATTTTACTTTGCCTCGCCATTTTTTATTGGGTTTGGCACTTTTAATGCCCGCCCTCTTTTTGTCGTGTCACAATCTCTTAATTGTTTTTTTTTCATTTTTTTAAGGATTATTAGTTTTTACCTAAAATGAGTTTTGATATTTTATGATAACAAAATGACACATTTTTACATTCTATACGTTTTTCAAAAAATACCGAAAATGCATAATTTTACACTTTTTGAAAAATCATATAAATTATAAACTGTATCGTTTCAGTATCACTATCATAAGACATGAAAATGTTTCTTATTTTATGTAGAATAAAATAAAAAAAAACAGAAAATTAAGACATTGTAAAAAAGTAGGATGTTAGAGATCCAAACTTTTGAGCTCTGTCGCTTGGCTGGTTAGAAAGGGCGCCCAAGGTGCGCGCCAGCCTCCAGGTCTCGGTTTTGACATCTCACACCATCTCGACTTAGAGGCAACTCCGGATTAGTCGGTCTCCTTTGGAGGGTCAGATACCGGAGGCCTTACACACAAAAAAAAGAGATCCAAACTTTTCTTTATTGGAGAAATGGGGACCAAAGACCACCAGGGCATGGAAGCACTTTTTGAGTGAGTTGCTTGAAACACCATTTTCCCCCCCTTAGCTCATCAAAGCACTTAACAAAAAGATTCCCCCAACAACACAGAAGCATGCAAATGCAATCCTCCACATATTTACATAATGGTAGTAAAGAAGGCTCCACACTTCAGAACCTGCCTTAAAGGACCAACATTGGATTTGCTTTGGTACCCAATTGAGCCAATTCCAATTTTGACCTACTTTCAACCGTCCTCTCCACCCCCTTTATGACCCCACTTTTATAACCCTCTCAAAGAAAGAGATTGCTCTATGTTGGCTGAGTTTTCAAGTCTTCAGTCCATGATTAAAGCACAAAGCATGGTACTTTATAAATGCTGAATTATACACAATTTTTAATTTTTAGTCATCAACAAAATAATTTATTTTAACTACTACCTCCGGTCCTTAATATAGGAATTAGTTTGATTTTTAATTTAGTTATAAATATAAGACTCAGATCTACTTTGTCTATCATATTTATCTATTTTTTTTAAAGCAGTTTTTGTAGTAGTTGTACATATTAAATGTTTTATCAAATGGTAGTTCTAACTAATACATATGTTTAGCAAAGTATTTTAGGAAAGATAATACCTATTTAGTATAAATAACTAACTTAATTAATTTTTTTAATTTTCTTTAATTAATCAACTAATTTTTATAAGTACGTGCAATTTCTAATTGCGTGGCAAATATGACTGGCAAATTCAAGTGTTACGTTTTAGGGGACAAAAGAAGGCAACGAAAAGCATTTTCACACAGCTAAAGCCTATCACAGGTTTTCAACAAGTCTGCAGCCCATTGGGCCATTGGGCTATAATTGATAAATCCTCAAAGAAAAACCCAAATCCTCAGCATCAGCCCCTCGGTACAGAATTCCAACACAATTCATCATCCATTATAGGCTTATAGCTCATGGATCAACCTGATATTTAAACAAAAAAAAAAAAAAAAACAAGAATAGCAGTGTTCTTCATAATTTACAACAACATAGTCTACACCCCTAATCCTCCTGCCTGCCGGATGGACACAGGCAAGAATGTAAATACATGCCATCATATTACTTACCAACCGACACACTAATCCTGGATTCAGTGCATATCAGAGGGACCTCTGAAACTTCAAATTGAGAACTTTATTCAACGGCTCACATATTTGGTATACTATAATATTACTTCCGGTTCTAATTATAAAACCTCGTTTGTAGTCTACAAACAAGATATTATAATTAGGACCGGAGGTAGTGTTATTGAACACCGACCAACTTGCTAATCCAAGATTTGGCGCATATTAAAAAGATATCTATAACTTCAAATTGAGAATCTTGCTCAACGGCTCATATACTTGAGGTGTTGCTCCAGAAGAAGAAGGACTAAATTGTGCGGGTGTGGATTCCTCTTCAAGTGCTGCCATAGCAGCCTTCCTTCTTTGCTGCTTATCACGATGTCTTTTCAGTTTTTGCTCTAAATCTGCTTTAGCTTTCTCTGCCAACTCAGCTCTGCTAAGAGCTTGTTCTGCACGAGCCCTGAGCTCCCCAATCTTTGCTGTTGCTGCTTCCAACTCTGTTTTCAACATTGCTGTTTCTGACAGGCTTCCACCTTCTGTCATTGATGCTTTAGCTTCATTTGCCTGTTCAACCTTCCTGATTAAGGACTCATATTCCTTCAATGGGATTGTGATATCATCAGTATTTTTCTCCTTGATCTTGTTCATTGCACCTGTGAGTGATTCAGCTTTCAGGCCATTTTCTTCTTTCTTTGCATTCACTAGTTCTTGTTTCAGCTTATTCAATTCAGTTTCCAGTGCTTCAACGTGTACAGTTTCGTCCATACTCTTTCTTTCCGTTTGTCCCTTGTCATTGTGATTCTCTCTTTGCTTCTCAACCTTGAGCTCCTCCAGTTGCTGTAAAATTTGTTGTTTCTCCTCCTTTTCAATGTTGAAGGCAATTTCCATCTCTTCTATTTTGGTCTGTGCCTTGAGCTCTGAATCTTTAGCAGCAAGAAGTTCGACTTCTTTGTTCAGCAGCATTCCCTCTCTGGTCTTCAATTCACTCAACAACCGTGAAATCTGCTCTCTGAACCTCGGATTCCCCAACTGATCATCTACCTCTTTCATCATGGATTCAAGCTCACCAATGCCAAACCCTCTGTCATTCCCTTCATTCATGTGCTTTTTTCTTTGGGAATCAAACTTCTTCAGCAGGCTGAACAACTCAGAGTTTAGCCTCTGATAATGTTCCCCCTTACGAAGTGCCTGCATATAAGCAGCATGTTTTGCTTCCAACTGTAACTTACAGCTCGCCGAGTCCTTCTTCAAGTCCTCAACCTCTTTTTCATACTCACGCTGGAGAACATGTATGGAAAGCAAAAACGATCACAGGAAAGCAATGGCTTTAGACATGTAATCTCTCCATTCAAGGAGGCCAAGACGAAAAAAACATCCAATTGATCACATGCTAGAAAGCATGAAGTAAAACTGAAAAAGAAATTCTATTTCCAACATCTGGCAATGACCCAGTTTTTATGAATTCATAAGTGGCCATTCGTATGCTCAATGTTTGTGGAAATCAGAACCAAGAGTTTCTCATCAATTCACAACTAGCATGTACTTTGAAGAATTGCTTTAGACTTTAAAGTGAATCCCAGGATAATTCAACCTCAAGAGCATGGATTGCTAATTCATGACACAACATTATTTAACCAGAAAAAAACTCTCAAGGTCTCTACTCCTCGGTTATCTTACCTTACTCCTCCGATGTTGATGTTTCTTCTGATGATCTTGTTCTCCAGACAAGGATATGCCACTCCAAACTGATTCAGATGCTGTTGTATGAGTCCCATCCATAGTTCTGTCCAATAAAAACCCCTAAAATCGGCGGCAAACAACCTGTCACATGGAAATCACCAAAAAATGATATCAGAGTCCGA
Source organism: Neltuma alba (assembly GCF_004799145.2). Classification (NCBI taxonomy): domain Eukaryota; kingdom Viridiplantae; phylum Streptophyta; class Magnoliopsida; order Fabales; family Fabaceae; genus Neltuma; species Neltuma alba. The sequence continues at coordinate 242,648 of NW_021636631.1, read as the reverse complement.
ATCCAGTTCGGGCATAATCACACTGAAGCAGTAATGTGCTTTCGCAGACAGGAGACATAAACGAAAGGCAAGTTTTTAACATGTAAGAAACAAAATGGTTCTAATTCCAAACCGTGTTCATTGATAACTGAAGCAGATTTTATATATAAAATATCAGTATGAACAAGATCGGAAAGATGCCTGTACTGAGAGGAAGAAGCAGAGAAAGTGGGATTGTAGAATATTTTGAAGACAAAGGAAGAAAGATGGCGTGAAAAATCATAGCGAAGGAAAGTAATGGGCATTAAGGAGGTGGTTTGAAGTGATTGCCTTCTTAGATATTAACGAGCATACGAAATTTGTCAGGTCGCTTGTGGATTGCTGCTATATAATCTCATTATATTCGCTTCTTCCTCGATGGGGTCGACGAAATTGGTTGAAAATCATATTCCCTCCTCTTTCTCATTTCTTTTTTTTTTTTCCTTTTTTAATATCATGTTATAGTTAAAAAAAAGGATTAAAAGGAGATAGATCATTTTTTATAGTCTTCGTATTCTATATATACGAGCTAATTAATATGTTTATTTTGATGTTAAAGATAAAACGTCAGTTACTCTGTCTCTCCCTCTCTCAATTCATAATGGTTAATGAAATATTTTAAAAAATTAATATACATATATTATAGATAATTAATTCAACTAATTTTTTTAAAACTCATAAATTAATTATTTAATTTTTATATTTAAAAACATAGAGGATCATATTGTTTGTGTTGCTGAATTCGTTAACAATTGAAATCAAATATTTGGACGCAAAATTCAAGTGAATACAACAAACGGATGAGTTGGCAATCCTCAAGTTCCTTTCTTATCTTTGGAAATATAGGACACTCGATAATAACACAAGTCATTTTTTATGGGGGAAAATTCCCCATGAGGCAGCGTGCTCTAAGCTCAGTCCTTGTAAAAAAAAAATTTCTACTAAATATAAGTGCTTCTCTTAGTAAGAATTTAAATATTAATTTATCACGTTATGAGAAATTAATTCCTTCCATTAGACTTAATCTTATTAGATTATTTGCAACTTCTACTTTTGAAACAGAAAAAAAGTCGGGTGAGGCAGATCAAGCATCATATTCATACAAACTTTTATTTCTTTTCCTTTTTTATAAAGGCAATCAATACATATGTTTTAAGATTTATTATACTTTTTTAAAATGTTTCATAATAATATATGTCATAGGCCAATATAGTTAAACCAAAAAAGTGTGTCTTCAATGAAATTTTTATGGTACTATATTGGTAGTTTTTTTAATTGGTGATTATTTAACACTAATAATCTGTTGCAATGTGTTTGAGAGCTTATTTAGAATCACTTTTAATTATAAGCATGTTTTATATAAATAAATAAAAAAAATTTCTCACATACTTATTTTTGTATTTCACAAATTATAATTGAAAAGCTGCTTTAAATTATTCCAAATGGCCCTTAGTATGTTGTTAGAAATTTATACTCATTTTCTATTGATTTATATTTATGAGATACTCTTCCGGTCTTCAATATAAGACTCTTTTTATAATATAATTTATATTATAAAAAAATATTACATTTAAAACCGAAAGAGTATTATATGTGCGCGCACGCAGTCCTCCTGTCTTCTGACAGAAGACGCCTAAATTAATTTGGGGATCAAGCTTGAAAACATCAGTAAAAATTGGGCCGTTGGGCCCATAAGTTTCGTTGGAATCGGGCTTTGCATTTTGTATTTTGGACTCCAGAGTACAGATTAGAGCCTGGCCCATAATCAATCATTGGGCTCTTTAATTTCGGCCCAGTTCTACCCTTGTGCTTAAGTTTTCCCCCTCTTCTGTTTGTTCAGATCTCAGACCCATCATTGTATCAAAAAAACAAAACTCAGAACTATCAAGCTAGGCGGATAGACTTACTGATCGATGGTTCAGACTAACGTTCAGTCAACTTATTAGCTTAAAAGCAGATTTTTTTTTATTTGAAAAAAGTGAAAAAAATGATATTGCGCTCATATAAAATAGAAAGAATTAAAATGACTCTCTGAGAAGGAAAAATAATTACAAAATAAGTATCAGAAATTGCTATTTTTATTCTGAAACTTATCATTACAAGCTGTTTAGGTTATTATTAGAATTTTTTAGTAATTATTTTTCTTCATTAGGATCTCATTATAATTCTCCTTATAAAATCAACAAAAGCCAGAACAGATACAAAAAAAGATGATCTGAAAAATATAATAGATCAATCTTAAAAAATTGTTAAATCTCCTACCCAACATTATTATATAGTACCTCAACTTCTTAATATAGAAGCTAATTAATTAATTTGAGTAGGTTAAAAAAGTTTGTTAAGTTACTTATTTATAATAAATAGTTGTTATTTTTCTTAAAATATCCTTACTAATCATGTGTATTAGCTAAAATTACTATTTAATAGAACTTTTAACATGTGTAACAGCTATAAGACTATTTTAAATATATATATATATATGAGAGATAAAATGTATTAAGTTCTTATATTTAGGAGAAAACTGAATATCAAAGTTAACTTTTATGTTAAAAACTTCAAATAGCACCTAATAGCATAAATCATATGCTTTTTTCTAGTTTGCATAAAAATATGCAGTCATACATAATCCATCAACTTTTATTTTCTCGATTCATACACTCGGGAAAGTGCCTCTTAATTTATTTTCGTCCATCTATCTGCACAAAATTGATTCAGTCATCACTTACGCAATCCAAAATTAACTTGCATGAGGTCGCCTTATTCTGAAAAACCATCTACCCCTTAAATTCTAATCCCTCCTTCTCCTTGGACTGACTTAAAATAGCTTTTGTTGCGTATAGTTCTACTCCTTAAATTCTAATCTATCCTTTTCATTGGACTGACTTAAAGTAGCTTTTGTTGCGTATAGTTATTTCCCCCCCCTTGGAGATCTAAATTATCTAATCCATCATGATTTTGTTTATATTAGAACAAATAACATTTACGTCCGCTACAAAAATAACATTCACCATATTTCTTATATCCTAATTTTAATGTGATGTAGTGGATTGGTTGTTAAAAAAAAGGAGTCACCACTTTTAATAATTCATGAATAATATAATTTATTAAGGTTGAAGGAAGGTACACGATGCTTTGTCAAAGGGGATGGGGTGTCATTGAAGGCTTGATGTAAGTTTATACCTCTAGCGTTAAAGCGTGATCATTGAAGTATCGCCCACATCTCTAACTAAATTGTCATCATAATAGAGACTCATATTTGGTTTACAAGTCAAGCTAACTGGCCAACCACATCCTTAAGTTAACCAGCCTACATATATATTGATATATTATGTGATTAAGCTAATTTTATGATCATATATATTGATATATTGTTTTATTATTCAGAGTTTAAATATTTTTTGGGATCACTGTAAAGGACTTGATGAGATTTTCTCCGTATCTCGCTGATGCCATTTCAAGCATGGTCTGAAACAATCCAAATATCCACGAATGCTCAAACAGGACTACCATTCTCTAAATAGGTTCAAGGCTTTGCCCATTCCTTACTTGCGTATTTTTCACCTTAATTATAATCATAATTCTTATATGTCAAGATCCCCCACATATTTTTATTGACTTAATTAATTATTGAATTATTGATTTTCCTATTGGACTTGGACAGTATTTCCCGATATTATATTGCCTCGTTGGCCGGGTTACTCAATGCGCGGAGCATGCTTATAGAATTGTCCAAGAGGAAATACTTAGTTTAACACAAACTTTGATATTACTTCCCACCAACAACATCCATTCAAAAACATAAAAGCTCTAAGATTAATTAATTTGTGAGAATTGTTTTGACGTGATTTGTGGACAACTGGTGGTAGGGTAGTAATTTTCCAATGTCCACATCAGTTTCTTTAACCTTTTTAGAAGAAATTACTTGTATATCGCAACGAGTCTATATATTCAGGATATTGACAACAAATATAATTAAAATATTGCATGGCCATGCTTAATGGTTATAGCATCACAATCAAGATAAAGTGTTAATTACAAAGATAATTAAAACCAATATCTCTAGAATAGGAAGTTGGAGTTGAAAAGATGGCTTTAATAAAGTGGAGATATGTAGGAAGAGAAAGTAGGAAGGAGGAGGACAGAAAATGGAGAAGGCTCTTACAACAGCGGGGAGCTTTTGGATCTCCAGGAAAGCCAAGCAAGAATTTTCCAATATCTCCCACGACATTTCTGTACGTTCCTCTCTCACTCTCTCTTTCTGAAAATCTGCATAATTTTTAGGCTCCCTTATGTTCTGGATCTTCTGTTTGCTTCTGAAATGCCAACATCATTACTGTCTCAGAATCATCCATCATAAATCTGGCTTTCTTGAACCTTCATTTAACTAACATGTATTTCCTCTCCATAGCATGACAAGCATTATCTCTTCTGAACGGGACTTGCTTGTTCTTCTTTCTTGCACTGATCACTGATATGCAGTTTCAACCTTATGGTGATGATTTGTTCCTGTTTCTCTTACTGTCGTTCTGAAATATCATGTGGTTGTAATTTCAGTCTCTCTCAAATTCTGTTGAAGACAAAGCAAAATGTTTACTCAACAAACTCAAAGGTATCTCTCTACCTTTAACTTTCACAACATTTCTAACGTCATAGTTTCAGTAGGAGTATTTTAAAACAACGTTCGGTATGTGTAAAGCTGTTTTTAAAAAGAAACTGGAAAATTGCGTTGCCCTACGAAACATTTTACATATTTGACTGCTGCTTCATGTTCCTGCTGCTTTAATTGATTAAAGAGGTATATTCCGGGCCTCAACGAGACATACAAGGCTAGAAGTGGGAAAGAAAAGAAGACAACATATAGCTAAACTGAAAAGTAATTATGGCAGATATATATGCCAAACCATTCAAATCACTTATCCCAATATATAGGACAAAATTAGCCATATGATTATGAAAGATTCACATGGGATGAAACACTAAACTGAGCCATTTTTTGCGGGGTAAATGAAATGAAAGGCAAATCAAAGAAGGAGATAGGAGATTCTGAGAGAGAACAATATACCAGGAGGAGTGTTTCCCAGCAACATAAAGTGTTACGAGTACGAGGAATCAAAGGGGAAGCTGACAGTGCATCTTCCCTATCCATGTGAGGTGTGTTTCAAGGACTCATCCCTTCTCAGGTACTCCACACGTGTGAAGGCCACCTTGTCGAGGGGCAAACTCACCGTTCTGGAGGGCATGAAGACGAAGCGTCTGGTTTGGGTGAAGGTGTCAAGTGTGAGCGTTGAAAGCTACAAGTCTGACAAAGTTTGCTTCACAGCTTCTGGTGTGAAGATAAGCAGACCCAGAGACGCCTATGACTTGCCTCGTCCAGCCATTCAAGTCCATGACTTTTGACTCCCTTTCAATAATAGTCTCACTCTAATCTCTCTGTTTCCTTTCAATCTTGTCCCTATTACCATATTAATAACCTGCCTAGCATGATCTCTTCGAACTTAACTTATTAGTATTTGCTGATGCCATATATCGTGGGAGGTTTGATGTTGGTTTTTACATTTTTCTGCACTGTTATGCTTAGACAGGAATTTGGTTAGTCCTTTTCAGCTCTTAACTACAATATGTGAGTCCTATTTGAGGATGTTTCTTTTTCTATTACCTTTCTTATGCATGTATATAAAGCCGAATCCATCCGATTTTTTAAACAGAGGGTTGGTAATCCTTAACCTTTAGAGGAATCCTCCATCAGTGACTGTAAATTAAATGACCACTTTTTCTCAATCAGTGGGTGGTTCGAGCATGAATCAAACTCTATTGAAATGTTTTGGTTGGCAATAAAATCAACATCATAATAATGATTTTGTTGTCTTCAGATATGGGCAATGATACCAGCATTAACATTTCATTCATTCTTATCTTTTTATCAGCAAGTCTGTATAATGGTGTGTTTCACCTTTGTGCATTTCAGAATGATGAATCCTACAATATTTTTTTCTATATCATTTCTCTTTTTTACTTGAGATATGATGCTAACTACTATTTCTGGTCATAAATATAAGAGTTAATTAGAGATTTAATTTAGTGTAAAATATAAAATCCCATCTCATTTTGTTTTCTATATTTATTTATTTTGCTCTAAAGTAATCCCTGTGATAAATGCACATATTGAAGGGTTTTCATTCTAATACACTTGATTAATAAAGTTATTTTAATGAAGACAACGATATTTATTATAAATAAATAATTTAATTAATTTTTCTAATGTTTGTAAGTTAATTTCTAGCTTTATATTAAGAATTATCAATTTCAATTGCCAAGCTCCTACAGCTATTATGAGATTCAAAAATCAACTTGAATAGCTAGTTAATTTCATCATCAATGTTAATTTTGATATATATATATATGTCGAATTCCCATTCTCTAAGCCAAAGGAAGACCATCTCATCTCTAAAACCCCACAGCTTAGTTTTCAGATTAGCTACAGCACAATATATATCCCTACAAGTAAGCCCAATCCTTTTTATGATTAATAGGCACAATAAACATTAAGATAAAATTTTATATGACCTAATTTGAGGGTTGATATTGAATCTATATATAAGATTTATTTCATATATTTATTAATTTTTTAAATTAACTTTATTAATATTCTTCTAATAATAGTCAACCAGGAGAGGAAGGGGGCAATTAAAGAAAATATTTGGGGTATTTTAAAAAAACATATCATATTTACTAATTTAACTAACATTCTTAATTTACATAAATTAGTTAATTGCATTTTACATTAAGGACCAAGAAGAGTACAATGAAACACTTACCCTTTTTATGATTAATAGGCACAATAAACATTAACTCAACACAACAAGTGGCTTATATTTAGGAATAAATTTTTTTCTTACAAATAATTTATATATAGGAATGATATGTAATTTATCATATATTTTAGTACTTCATTACCTTCATTAATCTACTGTTAAACGCAATTAATCAAACGAGCAATTAGATTCCTGAAGATAGGGCCAGAGCCAGCCGCTCAGCCAGGACCACGGAATATTTATGACAGAGGTCCGTAGTCCTTTTAGGCCCGAGCAGCGGCGTAATCAAGCGGTAGCTTTGCTTTGACGCTGTATCGTGTAAAAGGAATCCAATGGTCAGCGCACCGGTGAATCCTACGGTCAGAATGACTCTGGTCCCACTGCGAAGATATTCTCTGCCCAACTGGAAACCCTAGTTGGGTTTAGGATATCTCTCAAAGGCACCCCAATCTTACATGTATATATATCTTTGTCCGCCTCTTCCTCGTCCTCTCCGTCCCTCGGGCTCTGCAATTCTGCTTCCCCTTTGTGAGTCGGTCGAGTCTGATACGGTGCGTTTTGCTTAGGGCAACGAATCCCACCATGTCGGACGAGGAACACCACTTTGAGTCCAAGGCCGATGCCGGAGCCTCCAAGACTTATCCTCAACAAGCCGGCACCATCCGTAAGAACGGCTACATCGTCATCAAGAACCGCCCTTGCAAGGTGTCTCTCTTTTACATCGATTCATTTTCCCTTTTGCCCCCTCGCTTTGTTGCCCGTGAAATCCTTCGTGGAATGATTGAGGCATTGTGGAAATTGAAAGTTGACTTTGCTGGGTTGATTTTGATGCGTGCTTGATTTGACTTATGGTCGTCTAACTATTCACAAATCTAGTCCTGATTAATGGGATGGTTTGTTTAATTGTTTTACCCTTATTTATCTTATTCTGTTGTTTCCGGAAGTTGGAGGTGCGACTTTTATGATTTATTGACTTTGGCGCGGTTTATGTATGATTTATGGGTTTTAATTTCTTTAATCACTTCATCTAAATGTTGATTGACTTAACCCTTATAGACGCTGTTGTGAAGTTTTGTTTTACTTATGCGTTTCCTTGTTGCAGGTTGTTGAAGTGTCGACCTCCAAGACCGGTAAGCACGGTCATGCTAAGTGCCACTTTGTTGCAATTGATATCTTCACTGCTAAGAAGCTTGAAGATATTGTGCCCTCTTCCCACAACTGTGATGTACGAGCTTAATTTCAATTTTCAATATTTTGATCTCTTTTTAACAGTCTTCCCTAAAGGTGTCTCTGAACCGCAATTTTTCTTTTCAGGTTCCCCATGTGAATCGTACTGATTATCAACTAATTGATATTTCTGAGGATGGATTTGTGAGTTCCTTTATCTAAGGATACCCTTTGTTCATAAATTCATTTTGCTTCCATATTCTGAATGGATGTTTGCTACTGAATAATGTCATAGGTGAGTCTGCTTACCGAAAATGGAAATACCAAGGATGACTTGAGGCTTCCTACCGATGAAAATCTGCTTAATCAGGTTTGTTTCCGGCTCTGTTGCATGTTAGCATATACTATAAAAGAACTTTGAGCATTTTTTCGATTTATTAATTTAAAAATACATACATTTGATATTATTTTTGACCAAGCAACAAGTAAAATTTAAAGCTTCATTATTTGCTGTAACCGAAGATATTACAATGCCTTTTCTGTAGTCGAGTTGTTGGGAAACCCTTTAGTTTCATCATTGGTTTGTGTTGTTTTCTCTAATTGGTTATCCACTCACTTTCCTCTGCAGATAAAGGAAGGATTTGCTGAGGGAAAGGACCTTGTTGTTTCTGTCATGTCGGCTATGGGGGAGGAGCAGATTTGCGCCTTAAAGGATATTGGGCCAAAGTAGTTGCTTCCATTGTATGCTGGTCGTTTGTTATCATTTATTTAATCTCAGATATTTTTGTAAGCTTTTTTAGTCTTCTCGGCGGATGGTTTCTGATGGTTTTATGAATGTGTTCAGATAAACTATGGGTCACTTTTTATGGTTTGTCCAGAAATTTTCATGAGAAATAGGAGCCCATTATTTAACTTTCCAATTCATGAGAGAGCAGTAAGATTTTGATAAAATTTATGGCTTGGGTTGCGTCGAGGATAAATATTGGTTTATCGTTGCCCATCACGGATAAAACATGGATGCATCGTCTTTAGTTGTTGAGTTTTGACTTCCATTGCTTTGGAAGTGCTCTTCGCTTCTGATAAAAGACACAATCCTCATGAGGCGTGGCGGCCTGACTATTAAAGGTTTGATTTTGGGCAAGTAAATCAACCATGGGTCTTTATTCCTTCAGTGATCTACCTACAGTTTTGTTTGAGAAGGTTAATACACAGTTATTATAATTAATTAATTAAACTAATTTTTTTAATATTCTTAAATTAGTTATTTATAGTACTAAAATACTAAATGCCGTGAATAAAGAATTCGTGGTGAAGCTGGAAAATCGCCATGAAGCAAAGAAAGCAGTTCCAGAAGTTTGAGTGGACTCCGCAAGGAACTTTTTGTATCTATTTTGAAGAATTATTTGGAGTGGTGGGATCTCTGCTCAGGAACGATGCAATTAAAGTGAGTTGGGTGGTTGTTTTGTGGAGTAAACAAATGCAATCTTGTGGAATTCAGAGTTCTGAATACAAACGAGCATCTCAAAGCAATGGTAGTTGTGAATATATATGCCTCCCCTTAAAACAAAACATAAGTGAAGTATCTCGAAACAGTTCCAATAGTTTTCAGCTAAATATTCCCATTGAACTTTTTGTTGTCAACATTATTCCAATTAAACACGGGGAAGGCCAACCTTTATCCCTGAGAATTAGCCTAATACTGCTACAATTTAAGTCTTTTAACTTCTGGTGAGAATGGCAATCATTAAAAAAATAAAAATTTCAAAAATTAATTTTGTTCAAGAATATGGGAACAACTGAAAAAGTATCATCAGGGGTATCTAAAATTATCATATATATTCCTTAAAAAATAGTTGCTAATTAATCTTATATATCAGGTAAAAATTAAATTCTAAAGCTTATCATAACTTCCAGAAAAACTGATTTTAACATCAAGAAAGTAAAACGGTAATATTGAAGTATTCATTACAATTTTTTTAAATTATAAAAATATATTATTTTAAATTTTTTTATTTGTAATTATGACAGATTATAAATTCTGAACCATACTTTTCTCAAATTCATCTTTCCCCACCCTTTTTTTTTTAATCTTTTTTAGTTTTTTATGATTCACCCTTTATTTTTATTTTTTTTTACCAGCCCTCTTCATTCTTTTATCCGTTTTCATTCGTGCCTGGTACCCCTCGAATAAAGAAATGTCAAATTCCTTTGCTTTTCTCTCTCTTTACTTGTTTTCAAAGCAAAGCAATCGGTGAGTCCTTCGAACGAAAGAGAGGAGGGATGAGTTCGTCGCCACATCGCTCTCGCGGAGGAGGCGGCGGCGGCGGCGGCGATGATAGGCCCAGGTTCTTCGACTCAAAGGCCAAGAGCCTCTGCTGGGCAAAGGCTGATATTGTGCCCGGCCGTCATCCCGAGAGGTGGCGCAAAGACGCCGCCGGCAACATTGTTTGCAAGCGCTTCGGCAACTGTCACGGCTGCCTCTGCTTCGAGTACGATCACATCCTTCCCTTTTCCAAAGGTTCCCCCCTTCCCTTTTCAACATTATTATCTACGCCCTCACTTCGAGTTTTAAGCCATTAATTTTTCTCTACTTGCCAGTTCCATTTATTCTGGGTTTTTGTTTTTGGATGTTTTCTAATTTTCAAGTAGAAATGTAGCCTCTTAAAGACCATCTGGTATATAATTTTGATTGGTCTTAGGATTGCGGAAAAGCTGAAGCAGCCGCATTCGCGGGATAAAACCAAGTGCCAGTGAGTAAACAAAGGATATAGTAAAATTTTGAATTGACTGGTAATTAAAAGATGGGTTGGGGAGGCTTATATAAAAATAATGCTTTCGGTCAAGTTGCGCATGGCGTCAGCATTTTTACGTGGCAATGAATGGAAATTTTATTATCTTTCTGTAGATTTTATCCTTTCAAAAGTTGATCTTGGCTGAAAAATGAGTGTCCTTTGTAGCTAAGGAGGTGGACTTATTTGAGCAAGCATATACATGTGGATCTACAAGTGATAATACTCAATACTTTTCTTTGTGGCCAATAGAAACGAACAGATGAGGGATCCTTTTAAAGAAAATAATAACTCATCTGAATAAGATTGTTTAGTTCACAATTGCGACGGATGACTATATGCGTTGGCTCTAATGATGCGAATGATCATACCGTTAAAGTAGCGTTAAGAATGATAATGTGCAGAATATGATGGAATCATCAATTTCGGTGACTTCTGCAGGATGTTACTCCATGTTGTTTCTGCCATTTTGTTTCGGAAGGGAATTAATTGATCAATCACATCCTCTGATTGAGGTTGAGTTGATGAGAAATGTAGTTACAAAATAATGTTCAATGACACAAAATAACATTGATGCTATTTGATTTCATTAAAATTGTTCTTTGGGGTTTTGGTGCCATCTGTGGACAGAATGCTTCTTTTAGTTATTCATTGTGAGATAAGACCTGTTTTTGGTTATTCCCTCTTTACTTTTTGTAGAGAGCGATAGATGAGCAGAGCATACAAGCTTGTGTCTCTACTTGGCAGTTTGGTATTGGTATTGGTATTGTGATAATCATTTTATCTGAGATGTAAGGTGCTGTTCCAGGTGGTGAATCCACAGCAGATAATTGTCAAATACTACAAACTAGAGTGAACAGATTCAAGTCGGACAAGGATCAGGTTGATCCAGCTCAGCTGAAGGGCTACTCATGTGACATTACTTTTTCTGGTATAATTTCTTGATCACTGATCTGTCTTTATCTTGAGGGTCATGTGACTTTATCCCTTCACTCATTATGCATTTTCCTTATCATATTCCTCAAGTTTTTCATCCCTTATTTGGTCCTGCTCTCCAATGGAAGACAAAATGTTATTCAGTGTCATTCGAATCTGAATTCGCTTAGCTTCCTTTTCTTCTACCTTCCTTTGAAGTTCCTCTTAGATGGAGGATCCATAGTTTGAAACTTCATAAATAATAGTCTTGATTTATTTCAACTGCAAATTCTCCCATGTTAGGGATTTCATCTGTCAAGCAATATCTGCTATATACTTAGCTGTTAATCTTCCTTGCTCGTGTTTGATGATAAGTTTGCTAAAGGACAATGGATGAATTTTTTACTTATTTGTTGCTCGGCCTTTCTTTAAACAAACCACATAGGTATTTTTTCTAGCTTTTCCGAATGTCATAATTTAATTGAAGAACCTGACGGCTAATACCTACAGCTATACATCTAAGTTCTTTCGTTTTCTGAACAGGTTTCAAGTTCATGTGCCTCATAAAGAGAGGATTAACTTTAGCGTTTCAGCTGCATGCTTGATGTACTCTTGGAACCATTCCCTTCTCTTTTTTGCCCCTCTTTTCTTTTCTTTCTTTACTTTTGGCAAAATTGAGAAATACAGAGTTCTTGTTAGTACCTTTGCACGAAATAATTTAAACATCTAGCTAGTAGCTAAAATGGTATTCCCTTTTTCTTGCTTTATATGATTTCTTTTGTGAAAGAACTTTGTGCAAATCTCAGGCGCTGATAATTCCGAGATAGGATGAATCAAAGATGAACTGACAATTAACCGCACGTACAAGTTTCGGTCCCACTCCCTCTTGACTTTAAACGTGACAATTCTGAATTCTGACCATGATCATGAATTATTGTATTGTTTGGCCAGAGATGCATATACTCATAAATCCAGGAGAGCTAGACTCAAAGCCAATGTGTGAGAAATACATATTATGACTGCTTATAACGAGAATTTCGGATATCAATGACTGGCAATCTGTTCTAGATGAATATTAGGGTGTGATTAGAATGAGAAAGGTCCGTGTTGACCCATAACTGACTTGCATGCATGAGACATATCACGCATTGTTTTATTGTTTATAAAGAAAAACAAGATGGTGCTCAAATGTTTCCCTTGTTCGTCACATAATTTTAACACTTGTGGAACAATTGACAGATAAGGAGCTCGATATAATAGAGATGGCTGTTTATGGGGACGTGATTAGGCCAGGAAATGAGTGTCGTTGCAGAACAGTAGCTGAAATGCTTGGCGTATACAAATCTAAAGACAATACAGCTGCGTGCAAGCTGCCACAGACAGGGGAATGAATCTCCAATGGACAGAAAATCGTAAGTATCAATATCATATAATCCACTGCATGCAATTGTTGATTCAATCTTCCTTTTATCAGGATTTGAGATCCACGTGTCAGATTGTTAAAATTGAATTCTGACCATTATTTGGCCATACATTATATGGTAGCTGAGATTTTCTTGGAAGAAACAAGTCAGGTTCTTTACTCTCCTTGAGAATTGACATATCCAGGCACGCACTTGGATAAGGGCACTGCTTTAAGCTGTTGTCTTCTGCCGTTATGAACTGGACTTTCGCCTAATTTCGGTGTCACTGATGAACTCTTTGGTTTATCACCACTTATTTCTTCAAAACCATGAAACATCCAAGATTTCGATATTTGATATGACACTAGTTAAGTCCAGAGGCACGAGGTGCCACCCTTTTTAAAGGGAGAATCCCTACCTAATGCCACCAACAAATGATATGTCAAAGTTCTGATTGCATTGACAAAATAAACAAAATCAAATCAAATATTCCCTCCAGTCCTAAATATAAGGTTTATTTGAAGGATTGAGTTTGATTTTAAATATAAAGTCTAGTTCTTTCTTATTTCTCATATAAAATTTTATGTAATGTCACTATTGAGGGAGAACCTTCACAAAAAAAAAATAAATAAATAAAATTACTAACTTCTAAATGAGATTTGGTATCAGCATTTTGATAGGTTTTGATAATGCTGAACTGATAAATGACAATTTATTTTTGTAAAAATTTATTTGAGATTTAGTAATTTTAAATTTTTTTCCTTCCTACTATTCATTAAGGCACTTTTATGCCCAAGCATTAAAAAAGAGCCATATTGTTTAAAAATCACAGATAATTTGATTTGAGATTGATATACTATCCTCACTCTTTGGTATGAGATGTATTTAACTAATTTAAATTGATTAAAAAATTAGTTAAATTATTTATTTATTAAAAATATGTGTTGTTTTTTTTAATAATATCCACATAAATTATTTATATTGACATTATTTTTTTAATGCAAACTTTTTTAATATATACAATCAATAAAAATACTTAAGGGGGAAAAAATAAGTATGAAAGATAAAATAGTTTTTTTAAGAGATAAAATAAATTAAAATATTATATTTTACGTTAAATTTAACTCTTAATTAACTTTTATGAAGCGTATGTAGTATTTACAAAAGATACACGTACTAAATGGCTCTTGGATGCTCCACAAACCCGAAGGGGAGGGTGTGTGTAAACTGACACAGACAAGGTAGGAATAATACTGGCATAAGGCGGTAATCAAATTGTAAAAAAAGAGAATGGAGTGGAGAGTACCTACAACCTCGTTTTTTTTTTTTTTTATATAAGAGTTAGTTGATTCATTTAAGTAAATTAAAAAAATTTGTTAAATTAGTTATTAGTAATAAATAAACGTTGTCTTCCTAAAAATATCATTACTAACTATATGTATTAGTTAAAACTACCATTTGATTAAATCTTTAACATATACAACTATTACAAAGATTATTTTAAAAAAATAGATAAATATAAAAGATAAAATAAATTGAATAGAAAATCAAACTGGTTTTTATATTAAGAACCAGAGATAGTACTACCTCCGGTCCTAATTATAAGAGCCAGTTGACTAATTTGAGGAGATTAAGGAAGTAAGTTGAGTTAGTTATTTGTCCTAAATAAGTTTTGTCTTTCCTAAAATATCCTTGCTAATCAAATGTATTGATTAGAACTATAATTATTAAAAGAACTATCTTAGAAAAAATTGAGTAAATATGAGAGACAATATGGATTGGGGTCTTATATTTAGGACCAAAATAAAAGTCAAATAAAATCTTATATTAAGAACCGGAGGTAGTATATCATATGGGTTTGATATATTAATATTATCATGTTTGCTGGTATTCAGCGTTAAACCAACTTAAGTTGACTTAGGAAGCTTTGTCGTCTTCGTCTAATATCATATCATGTCATAATCCCAATCATGTGGGATTGCCTGCCTTTGACATTTGCCTTACACTTCGAAGCCTCCCAAACACGCACATTGGAGGAAACTTCATTTTAGCTGACATTCAGGAAAACAACCAGACAAGGCACATGAAATTTACTTGATAAAACCAATAAAGGTAAGCTCTCTTTCTCTCTTATGTCTTTTCCCTCTGTGTCTCAATTGAAGGCCGCATGTTGTCCTGCTCCGTCAGATTTAACCTACTAATTAAAAAGGTATTTAGATAGAAACTAAATCATAATTTTAAAAATATTTTTACGGTACATGAAGTAAATATATAGAAGAATTTATCTCGTTTTACAGAAAAAAAATTTTTAAAAATATTTTTTTCATGTTACCAAACACCTCCTAAATGGTTTATCCCACTCCCATCACTTTGTTCGTTTGGTTTTTGAAGTCTTCTTTCATAAGAAATGTGAATGGAAATCGATTAAATGCACACTTATGGCCAGGGTAAAGAAATTGACAGGTTCCTACATGTATAGTGAGAGTTCCCTGTTCCGAACAAGGCGCTAGATATTGTCAGATGGAGTCAAATGCCAGCAATATTGGGGCCCATTTCTTCAATATATCTATTTTTAAACATTTATTCACCTCATATTTTATTTCTGACCAAGGGTGAGACTAATATTTGGTTATAAGGGAGGTTAACATGTATACATTTCTTAGAAGGACAAAAAACATGTAATATCTACCCTATACTATACTCTCTCTTGTCCTTAATCAATTTGAATAGGTTGAACAGATGAAATAAATTAGTTAATTATAATAAATATAACTTGATTTCTGTTTTTCTTTAATCTTAGATTATATATTAGTTTATAAATTAGGTAAACTGGCTTGAAAAATAAAATAAATTAAAGTCTTATATATAAGGTATAATTGTGTTTGAACTTTGAATAATAACTATTGGTAGAATGAATAGTATTTTCACTATTGGTAAATAGTACAGTTTATTAGAAAATGGATGCTTGATACGGGTTTTTTTCTTTTTTTGACCTGATTGATACGGGTTAAGTTGCCGGAAAGTTTGGGGAAAACTTATTTCCAGCAAATTTTAAATATAATAGGGGGAAAGAGATAATAAAAATATTTAACTGTTTTTTTTTGTTAAAAGAATCTTCAAAGTCTTTGTATTTTGGAGCCCCCTTTAATTTTGGAGGATTTAGGGAAAAAAATCTTGATATTAATCTCTTTCGTCTGATTGTTTTGCTTGATTTTTTTTTTTTGGGTCTTACCCCATACTTGGGAACACAAAAACATTGTCAAATCCCAATTAAATAGCATATATTCACGGGACGGATCGGGACCGGGACAGGTCCGTCCCGATTCTGTTCCGGTGAACAGTAACGGGACAGATTTTTTGTCCCGTATCCCGGCCCGTCCCGGGGTTGTCCCGGTCCCGGTCGGGACGGGACGGATCCGGGACGGGATCGGGACGTCCCGAAATTATTATTTTTTAATTTTTTAATTTTTTTAATTTTTTTTAAAAAATCTGATTTTTTAATTATATTTTTTTGAGCTTAAATCTTATAAAAACATCTTTTTTATTTGTTTGGGCACTCTTAAACAAAAGCTCAAAATATTACATATAATAGTTATTAAAAACTCTAAACAAAAGTGTAACATCCTAAGTTTGATCAGGTTTTAATAGCCTCTTTTGGGTTGATTTTGAGGATAGATTAGTGATTTAATCTTGATCTTGGTGTTTGGGTTGGATTTGAGGTTGGTTGGAGGCATAGGTGAACGTACCCCTCTCAGGGTATGTTCGCCGCGGCGAAGTTTACTTCGCCGCGGCGCACCGGGAGTTTCAGAGGGGAGTGTCTTCTCGGGAAGGTTTGGCCGCGGCGAAGTTTAGGGGACGCCGCGGCGAAGTTGTTCAGGTGAGCGAGGCTTCCCTTTCGGGAAGGGCACGCCGCGGCGAAGGTAAGG
Organism: Neltuma alba; assembly: GCF_004799145.2. Classification (NCBI taxonomy): domain Eukaryota; kingdom Viridiplantae; phylum Streptophyta; class Magnoliopsida; order Fabales; family Fabaceae; genus Neltuma; species Neltuma alba. Next base: position 225,618 of record NW_021636631.1, on the reverse strand, counting down.
GCACGCCGCGGCGAAGTTCTTCTGGGCGAGCGAGAGTTTCCTCTCGGGAAGCTTTCGCCGCGGCGAAGTCAGGTTTTCAGGCGAGTAATCCCTCTCGGGATTAGTTCGCCGCGGCGAAAGGTCGCGATTTTATATAATCGCTGGAGGGTTCAGTTGTGCGAAAATTAGAAAATCTGAAGGAGGAGAGAGGAGCTCTGCTAGGGTTTCGGTTTTAAGGCTTGGGGAAGACATTTCTAAGGATCCATTACCTCAAGTAAGTGATTTTAACCTCTAATCTTCTTTCTTTCTTGAAATTCCATGGAATTTATGAGGATTTTTGGTGGAACTCTAGGATTTTCTAGGTTGTGATGGAATTGAGGTTTTTGACCGATTGTTTTGAGTTTAATTGGTTGCATTTGGTTAGTTTAAGTTTTTAATCGGTGTGGTTTTCTTGGATTTAAAGAATCTTGAGTTTTGGAGTTAGGGTTTATGGAATTGGATGATTTGGGATTGAGGATGATAATGTAGAGATTGATTTTGAGTTTTGTGAATTGGGTTATGTTAAGGAGGGTTAAATTGGAGGTTTAATCGGTTTAGAATTGTTGTTGGAACCTTAATTGCTCAAATGGGATGTTGGAGGTTGAATTCCTATAGTGGATCCTTGAGGTTTGAACTCTAATTGATGCTTGGAAGGAGACTTGATGTTTTAATAGACTTTGAGGACTTTGGAGTGTTGTTTTGATAGTTATACCCTTTGAGTTGGGTAGAGTTTTGATGGGAGATAGGAATTTTGTGTCCCCAAGTGTTGTTTTGGCCACATTATTAGTTTGAAAGCTAATATATGATGGTTGTGTGTTTGTGTGCTTGTGTAGACCGGTTGTGAGTCTTGGCGGTGCACGGGGCCACATCTTGGTTTGTTGTTCCTTGCTCAGGCGAGAGGTAACCACTTTCCAATCCTTAGTACTTGCTTATGTGGTATTGTGAGTAGATTTGTGTTTTGTGCTCCAAATAGTAATTGTGTTCAAACTATATGTTGTATATAAAAAGGGAAAACCGTCTTGTGGGGTTTTGATTTATGATGAATGAATTTTGGAATTGTGAAAGATATGCCACTGAATGAGGTTTATTGTGAAATGATTGTTACTCTTGATTATGATTTGAGCATGATGCATAATTTGGGATTTGGTGAGAGTTTGATAGTTACTACCACGTGGTAAGGCCTCCATTAATGCATGATGGTTGGCTCTTTACGTCCCCCATAGTGAGGGATAGGCCTTCGGGCTCATTACGTCCCCCAGAGTGAGGGATAGGCCTTTATGGCTCCTTACGTCCCCCATAGTGAGGGATAGGCCGGGTTCGGCTCCTGAAAATCCCCCAAAGTGAGGGATTTGTTTGATGGGATTGCATCATTGCACTTGCATAAATTGTTGTGGCTATCAATATATATATATATATATAACTTGTGAACTGCCCCACTTGACACCTCACGAGCACCTTTTTAGTAGTACCTAGTATTGGAAAGGTTGGTTACTGGAACTTTGTCTCACCCCGTGGTTTACAATATTTTCAGGTGAAGGTTCTAGGCGTGCGCCTTCGGGAAGAGACGCAGAGGCTTGAGCTTGGTTAGCTTTAGGCCTCTAGCTTTAATTATGTATGGATAGTTGTATATTGCCACGTTTAGGGTCCTTTTAAACTATTTTGATTGCCCGGTTTATTCGTAAACTGGAGGAAGTGTATCTTCTTCTTATTTCAATTGGGCCGGAGGCCCCTTTTTATTGATTTTGTAAACTGGAGAATATATTATCTACTCATTTTGTTGGCCGGAGGCCATTCCTATTATTTTATGAAACTTTGTTATTCGTGGTTGAGATCTATTGGGATGGGCTGATTTTGATGTATGTCGTTACCCGGGCCGGAGGCTCGGAGGCCCAGTGATTGTGATTGAAAGATGATAGTTGCATGCAACTGCATTTGAGATGGAACCAAGTTTTAAATGTTAATTTTCTAAAATTACGCAATTTCTTTCTACTATGGTAGTTGTTGTGCATCTTTCCTTTTCTACCATAGTAGTGGTCTTATGAAGAGTTATAATGTTTTTGAGGTTAAGTCTCTTACAAAAAGCTTTTAACACAATAAAAACTTGCTAAAAATTCTAATCATCAATAATCTCAAATCATTAACAAATATAAAAACTCTAAATAAATATATCCATAGTTCCATACAATAGTCTCAAATCTTAAAAAAAAAATGAAAAAAATGATATTATATAAAAAATTAAAAAAATTAATTTTTTTTTTTAAAAAGGAACCGGGACGGGACGACCCCGTCCCGTGTCCCGTCCCGAAAAATTTCGGGACGGATCCGTCCCGTCCCAATAAGACCGGGACCGGGACGGGCCGGCCTTGAACACCCCTACATATAATGAGAAGTTTTAAGAAAAAATTCCAAAAAAAAAATGATTGTTGAATTTTAAAATTCCAAATCAGTATTAGTTACTACACTTGTAAAGAAAATGACTACATTCGAAAAGCAAATGACAACACATTTTTGTAGTAATTCTTGGTTTGGAATTTTAAAATTCAATAGTCATTTTTTTAAGGATTTTCCCAAGTTTTAATACAGGAAATAACATAAATTTTATGTTCTTTGCATGTTATTAGAATGTTTTAATTGTTATGTTTTTTAGTTGGGATCTCATAATGATTCTTCCTAAATCATTTCACTCTTAGAATTATACTTTATTGCTCATAATTTACTATCTTCGGTCTTAAAATAAAAGCTAGTTGACAAATTTGAATATATTTAAAAAAATTGTTAAGTTAGTTATTTATAATAAATAAGTATTGTCTTCTTTAGAATATCTTTGCTAGTCATTTGTATTAGCTATAACTACTATTTGATAAAATATTTAACATATACAACTATTATAAAGATTACCTTAAAAAAAATAAATATGAGAAACAAGATGGATTAGAATCTTAAATTTGAAACTAAATTGAAAATCAAACAAATTTTTGTATTAAAAACCAAAGATAGTATAAAAAAAAAAGGCAGAAATAGATGCAGATTGCATTGGGTAGCGTTTCAACACACGAAGATTAAATATTAATGAGTAGGTAATGTGTTTGCCAAAGTTGGTGCATAGACCATGTCACGGGTGATATTAAATGGTTTAATTGAGAGTGATGAGCTTTTCAAGAATCTAATGAACATATAAAGTAACATGTTACTAAGTTCTCCGCTTCCAAGGTATTAAGTTTCCTAAAATACTATCCAATTTGACTTAGGCAATTCATCATCACAACTTTGTTGAACCAAAAAAGGCATCTTCTAACATTGACTTCGCGGACTCTTGTAGCTTTTATTGACGCATGGCCAGTTTCACATGCGAAAGGGAAATTAATAAATGATAAATAAATAATTTTATAGATAAATAAAATAGTATCCATAGAAATAAAAATAAAGCCTGGTAATGATAAATATAATTGTAGTCACTAATTTTTTATTTGAGAGAATAAATATATTAACTACTCCCTCCACTCTATAATGTAAGTTACTTTTATAAGAATAGTTTAGTCTAAAATATAAGTCATTTGAAAAGTAGAGTAGTTGATATAATTTTTTTTCATTATTTTTCTCTCTTATTTATAATCCAAATTAACATAGGTAAAGTTGAAAAAAAAATTAATTTACAACAGACTTAACAACTGAAGTATTATCTCTAGTCCTTAATATAAAAATTAATTAAAAATCTAATTTGATTCTAAATATAAGACCTTAATTTATTTTGTCTCGTTAATTTGTAATTTACTCTCTAAAATAGTCATGTTGATTATACATATCTAAATGTTTTCATATAAAAATGGTTATAATTAAAAAGATATCTGAAACAGATAATTAATTTAATTAATTTTTTAATATACTCAACTTAGTTAAGTAGTAGTTCTTATATTAAAGAATAAAAGTAGTACTCATCCTGTCCTTAATATAAGACCTATTTAATTAATTTGATCAGATTAATGAAGTTAGATAAGTTAGTTAATTATAAAAAAAAATGACACATTTTTTCTATAACACCATAATCATCTTTCTTAATATCCCATTTTCCTTTTCTACTTAATTATGGTTGAGAGAGTATCTATAAAGGTAATTTAAAGAAAATTGATAAATATGAGAAATATGTTTTATATTTAGTATCAAAACAAACTTAATAATTGAGTCATATATTAAAAATAAGAGGAGTATTATTTATTGATTGTGGTGAATTAATTAAAACAACTTATACTATGTGGCGAGAGTACGTGAGATTATGAAGTGTAAACGGAGTGGAATTCGCAAGCCCCTCGTCACGAACCCATCCAAAACATTGATCTGAAAAAGCAGGGCCTGATAAATGTTGGTTGCCTCCGGTTTGAATTTGGCAAAGGGGGTCTAGCTAGAAGGCTACGAGGGTGAGTAAATAATAGGGCCTACTCCATTATTGGATTAAATAAATAAACTTGTGCTAAGTTGGCCAATTATTGAGGCAAGTACAAATATGAATGGGGAGGGCCTGCGAAGGTCGGGTCCGACTGGTCGCAAACGGGAACACAAGGCGCCTTCCCTATCACGTCATGGGCTTGATATCTGCGTGAGGCACCCTGGGATTAGTCTGGCCGATAAGCTGGGATATCCTGAGTTAGCGATACCATCCTACTAAAAAAAAAAATATATGAATGGGGGAGGGGACGCCATAATGGATAATGACTTGGCCACTTGGGGAGGGGTTGGCGAATGAATGTTTTGAATAATATTAGTATATCACTCACCACCATGGCTACTTAGGCTTAGTCGCCATTAGTCAACACACTAACAAACTTTTTTTTAATTTATTTATACAATTAAGACTTAATAATACAAAATAGCTTGAACAAGAGGTGTTTGGATGTAAATCCTTTTAAAAGTAATTTTACAGTATACGGAGTAAATTTGTAAAAAAAATTTGTCTCGATTTATAAAAAAGTACTTTTAGAATGCACTTTTAATGATATCCAAACATCCAATAATCAAATTAAATTAGCTTTCTTAAAACATCTTATGTTTCTAATTTATTTTAAAAGACTAGAACAGCTTAGTAAAAACTTCCACAATAATTTTCCACCTTAGTCCTCATACATCCAACATGTTTTACAGGTAATTAAAAAAATATTAAACCTTATTATCTCTATGTTGACATTTAATGACTTTTAACCATATTGTTTTACTTAATATATATATATATATATACATACCTGTAAATAAATTACCAGTCCGCAAAAAAAAAAAAGACCTGTATTAATGACAAAAGATACTTTTCCTTTTCCTCATCTGACTAGAAGCACTAAACATAAATAAAATATGATTAAAAATGAATATCACAAAAGTATCTAAGGGAGCCAAATATAACAGGAGCTATGAGGTGACGTGTGGTTTTAAATACCCCGAAGGGTAGCAATAATTAGCTAAGCTGGCCAACACAATTTGTCTTCGTGATGATTTGTAATTATATTCCTTTGTCAAGAGATCTCACTATAGACAACAAAATCAAAGTCAACATCACCATGGAATTGTATGCAAATGAGAAGCGAAGCCACCCAGTGGCTCTTTTCACGACAAAAATTGATTGCCAGTTATTAAAAATGAACGTTTATATTTCTGTATATCATGAATAATTTGCAACTTCTTTTAAATTCCATTTTCATTTTTATTCACAGTTATCTGCGTACAATTTTTTTAACTCCGTAATTTGATTACAGTGGGGAGAATTAATTCTAGTTTCACCGTATATGATGCAAAATATATACTATCTATTATGTTCTCGATATATTTTATTTTCATTAATTTGCTATGTTGATGTATAATATTATTTTCAATTCATAAAATTGATATGATCTTTAATATAAGAATTAGTATGTTGATAAAAAAAAAAGAGTTAACATTGAGGGTTAGATTTGGTTATAAGTATAATATCTCAATTTATTTTGTCTCTCAAATTTATAATTTTTTTTGTAAAATACTTTTATTTATTCTAAGAAGTTTTCACTGGGATGGTAGTTACAATACACAAGATTAAAGTGAATAATTTAGAAAAATTAACACATACTCATATCATTTTATTTATAAAGTACTCTTAACATGTTTCGCACAGACTAAAGAAAACCTTAGATTTTTTTAACTTTCATTTAAAATTCAATAACTTTATAACTTTATCTCTATTTAATATACAATGTACCTGATGTAAAAAAAGTTAACACAATAATAAATGAAGGGTCAAATTATACATCTATATAAAACATTTCTCTCAATGCCCTGTATATAGAATTAAAAAAAATATCTCCTTCCTCTGCTTTATAAATAGGACTAAAGAAATACTACTTCCTGTTATAGTTACAAGATATATAAACAAGGTGTTATAATTAGAATCAGAAATAGTATTTATTATAAGTAACTAATTTAATTAATTTTTTTACGTGTTCAAAATAGTGATTAAACTCTTCAGGATGGGAGGCAGTAGATTTTATTATTACGTTGTGTGATGCACGCTAAATGAAAACATCATTTTTCTCTCACTTTTGGGAAAGCAGAATTTCTGGTGCCGAATGAATGATCACACGCATTATTATTCCTGGAAAGGGTGTTCGGATCATTTGATAATTGACATTCCCCCTTTTTCATGGAACATGTCAACAATTTTAATTTTTAATTTTATGTTCCAGACATAATGCGCCATATAAATGTCATTACCCTGGGAGCTGACTTTTTTCCTAATATTATTAAATTAGAGTACTTCCTCTTTGTAATTATCTGAGGTAATTTAAATTGTTAAGAAAATAACTAAATAATTTTTTTTTGGAACAAAACTGAATTACACTAAGAAAACAAACGAAGCAAAAAGAAAACAAAACTCTAGTTGCCTTTATCAACCTCCTCTTGTAGCCTGGGAAATAACTTTATTTTGTAATATGATATATTAATATAATACTATGAAATAAGTATCAGGCATCAAATTTTAGCACTACGCGAATGAAAAAAAATAACATCATTAACAGAGCTACATTTTTGCCCATGGCACATGTTGGAAACTCGACAGGAAACATCACCTCACCAACTTTTGACCCACCTCACCCACCATATTTTCTTCATAATATTATTTCATAAGTTTTGAGAGAGATCGAGAAGGTTGATAAATGCTGGTCAAAAATAAAAAAAGAAGGTTGATAAATTACCCAAAAGTATTTATATTTATTATTTTTTAAAATTAATCTGTTACTCTTATAAATTAATATATAATTTTATGATGTATATAAGTATTTTAAAGGGATTATATAACATATATACTATAATTAAATAAGTTAGTAACTTTTTCAATCTTATCAAATTAGTTAACTGAACCGTATATAATGATCAGAGGTCATATTTCCTATTGTATGTGGAAAAAAAAAAATTATATTCACAGTTTTTAATATACCAATTAACCAAATTTTGAAAGTTATATTGAATCATTACTAATCTGAATTAAGTTATGTTAAACTCTATATATAAGTGTATAACTAAGGCTCTGTTTGGATAGCATCCCAAACCATGGTTTGGGGAAAATGCTACCCAAACAGCCTCTCCAAAAACCAAAACCATGGTTTTGGGTCAAAACCATGGTTTTGGAAAAAGCAAAATTTTTTTGCTTTTGGAGAAAAAAGGGAGAGTGTGAGGGCCTATATGATATGTATATTGTTATTTTTTTTATAAACATATTTTTTTATAAATATATTTAATCTTATATTTTATAAATATATATAGACATTAATTATTTATTAATTATATTATCTTATGTATTATTAATTATGTTGGTAAAAAACATATTATTAACAATTTTATTTCTTCAAATTAAAATATATCATAAAATCTATTTTTTCTGTAATTATCATATTAACTTATGTCTTTTTTTTAGTAATTTGTATATATAAAAAGTGCTTCTGATAACAACTATCCAAACACTCTCACTTCTCAGAATCACTTTTTTACAAAATCTATTCTTCACATAATCTATTTTTTCCAGAATCTATTCTCCAGAATCACTTTTTCAAACCACGGTTTGGTTTCATCCAAACACACCCTAAGTCCTATTTTCACATACAGAACTTATTTTAAGATGTTGGTTAAGGAGATGACGTGTGAAACCAAAAAGAGCAAGTGTCGTTGGTTTCGCGCGTAAATTGTCATATAATTATAGAAGACAATTAATAACTAGAAAATTATTTGTTGCGTGTTTGTTTAAATTCCAGTGATCATGTTTATAGGGGGCAAAAAAAGGATGATCATTGAATATGAACATCTGTGACATTTAATATTGGCTTTTAAATTATGAGATGAGATGGAGAAGGCCATTAATGGGAATCAAAATAGACCATCGATCGCATTTACTCTCCTGTCCCTCGTGAGATTTATTTCATATCTCAATTCAATTTCAGAAGCATTCCCTTGAAGTTTATAACTAAAAAAAAAGAAGAAAAAGTTGAAATTATTAGGATCATATAAAATGAATTAGAAATTAATGAGGGTTCAACCGGGAAAAGCAAAAGGTTAAAAGCAGCGAATTTATTATGATGGAGGCATGGAGCATTAAATCCAGGAAACACAGGAACGTGCCCAATCTGCTTTTGCTTTATAAAAGGAAGGGAGAAGTCGAGAACAGGCCAGCAGCTTGCTTCACGCTTTTGAACAGTGAGAGCGAAAAAACGGGGAAAAAAAAACACAGAGCTAAGTTGAAAAAAAAAATTAAGTGAAGAGAGAACCTTTTTTCCCCCGTCTCCAGTCTCCACTGCGTAACGTGACTTGGCACTGTTATTTTCTTTCTCTTTTTTTTTTTGGGTATGCTTCGTCCACTCCTTAATTTTAAATAATTAATTCATAAATACTAAATAATTAGTCAAAATTAGTTTAAAATAATAAATAGATTAAAAATAGACTTCTGTTTCTAAATATATTTTTATAATAAATGCAAAAAATAAGAAAAAATGTGTGAAAAATATAAGAAGAAAGAAATATTCAATAGTGACATTGAAAAAATACATTAAATGTTAAAAAAACTCAAATTAAAGCTTATAAAGTTGACCATATCCCTTTCTAAATTTGAAACTTATAAATAAAAATGAAAGAATTATGTGTGTGTGGGCATTTAAGAAAGGGAATATCCCAAAAAAAAAAATCACTTGAATATGAAAATTTCAAATCAGAAATTCATACTAAAATATATTATTATTTATTTTTCATTGTCAGTAAAATATAGAAAACAAGACTGATATGAAATTCTAAAATTTAAATAATACTTTTTGAAATTTTCGCTTTGAGAAGCATGGTGTAGGATAGTGACAAGTGCCTTACTCATATTTAGAAAATACTTATCATCTTCTGGTTGCATTCGTAAAGAAGGAAAAAAAGGATTTTTTTTTTTTTGGGTTCTTAACACAGGGGGTCTCAGTAAATTTATGGTATGAAATTAACGAGAGTCCTGGAAAAAAAAAAAAAGAGAGAGAGAGGAGGAAACAGGATGTGGGGTAAGAATAAATATTGAAATGAGAGTGGGAGGAAGCCATAATGGAAGGGGACTGCTCATTAATGATGAGATTGGTTTCCTTTTAGTTGCAGTGGTTAGGTATTGGCCTTGTGGTTGAAGAAGGCCCTATATATCCGCAGCCTATTCCATTTACATTATTACTCTCAAATTATTATCTTATCCCCTCCCATTACTCCTCCTTCCTAAACCATAACTGCATCATAATATTTTCGCCTTAATTTTGTTTTACACTAATTATAGTTGAAATATCAAAATCATATCCTCCGCCTGAAAGGTTATGGCTCATCTCATCCCTCGTACATCAGATAAAGTCCCACCTCTCCTCTCGCTATGTTTATTTTCTCTAAATCCAATATTTGTTTGCACTGTGTAGCTATACATTTATTTTATATTGATGACTTGGGAAAAAGTGTTTTATTTCTATAGCTCCAGTTTATATTTTCAACGGGTAAAAGCTTGTTTGGATTGTATTATAGAGATAATATTGGGAAAAAAATAGTTAATGATTCATATTATTTTATTTCATTGATACCTCGTTTTCTTTTTTTCTTTATTTATTTATTTCAGTTCATCCTGTCACCATGTATTTTAAGGGGCCTTCAAGGTTCAAATTGTTCATATTAGTTTTTCAATAAATTAAATTAATCTTAAAAATATATAAACTATTAGGGGGGCGGGTTAGACTTTAGAACTCTTGTTGACTTTTTCGAGTCCGTTCAGTTTAGGTTCCCATAACATCAAACTTAAATGATGAGAACAAATTGGTGAAGCAGCCACGAGTCTAGCCAAATAATTCTGACTTCCATAGTTTTCAGCAATTGCAGCTCCAAATTCACTAAATTAATGTGGCAAAATATAAACCGTTGTTTGATCAAAGGAAGAAAAAAAATTGTAAGTACTCTTACTCTTGACATCGCTTTTTTTTTTTCCTGTATAAAAAATATATAGAACATCTCTCAAATTTGAGATCTCGTTTACTATTTTCTTAGAAAGTCTTCTCATTTGTTAAAACTCCAAATTGCCAACAAATCCATACTTCTCGCAGAACACTGATTGATGTATAAAATCAAGGGGAAAAATTAAAAAAAAAAAAAAGTAAGCACAATGATATAAAATATCAGTAAAAGACGAAGAAAGTTTTTTTTTTTTGGTAAAAAAAATTCCCTTCCCCCGACGGAAATAAATATAATTGGATAAGGGGAGATCACTTGCAAGAACAAGGAAGCTCGCTAGACATGTTTAATGACATCTAAAATTCTAATTTGAGAAATTACGCTAAATAAAACCATGTATAACCAGAAAATTATGGGCAATAGTAAATTATGAGAGCTTAATAAATTGTAGATAAAACAATTACAAATTACGAAGTCTTGGTAGATTAGACAACAAAAACTTGGTTTTCAAATAATTCATTGTTGAGATTTCATAATTTATAGATACTTTGCATACAATTTATAACTATTTTTTTTATATAGTTTGGTAGTACCATTACGTTAAACACATTGTTCTTGGGTTATAAATGATTTATCATTGAGTTATCAAAACTTATGTACATTGTCCAAATCCAAACCAAATTTCCATAATTTACAAATGCCATGTCTGTGATTGGATAGATTATTTTATAATGTTTTTCTTCTTTGAGAATTACTTTGTTTGACAAAGGAAATTACATAAAGGATGATTGAGGTCCACATCTTAGTATGATGTCGCCCAAGGAAATGAAGTTTGGAGAGTAAGAAAACTGAGAGATTGGCAATTAGGGTCCAAAAAATGGGAGGAAATTTTGGGTCGAAATAATGGTTATCTTGGTCTAAATAATTTCGTGATCCAGTGACCTACAAGAAAAATTTTATCAATAAAAAACTGCAGACTCGATCCTATTTATAATTTCATGTAATTGGTGCATGCCTTTCAAATTAAAAAAATAATATGGAAAATCATTTTGAAGGAAGAAATGTAATTACCCAAAAATTACACAACAAGTAACAACATACAACCAACAAATAGTTAGTTTAACAGTATAAGACCTTGCTAGATCTCTTCTGGTCTCGAGTTTAAATCCTAGAGGAAACATTTTTTATAGAAAAGAAAGCCACGGGTCTTGAACTGAATTAGTCAATTGTTCAGATACCTGGTAATAGGATTTAGAAAAAACATCAGATACTAAACGATAATATAAAAAAATAAATAAAGTATTGGTACATGAAATGACAATCGATCCATGCTAGTAGTATTTATCTATTATGAGATTTTTTAATAATTACATTATTTTCTTGGTACCTCAGAGTAATTTTAACACAATAATAATGAGTTGGAGATAATGTAATGAAAATTGAGTGATGGGAGAAAAAGAGAAGGAGGAGGGTTGGGTCCGAAATAGAATAAAGCAAATAAGGCATTGTTGCCTTGTTGGTATTTTACTCTGCCCTCTGACGTACATGGTCCCAACATCTTAACCTAATAAGCACGCTTTCCTTTATTAGGCCACTCATTCATTTTTGAACTTCCATCCTCATTTCCATTTCTTTGACCATCCCTCAAGCATTCAAGAATGTTGCCAGTATGCAGAAAGCGGAGTCTCACAATTCAAACTTATAAAATTCATTGCCATTTTAAATATTTGAACATTTATCTTTTTAACTCGGAAACTTTCAATATTTATAATTTTTTTCCCTAAAATCTCTTGATGCTAGTAAAAAAAATAATTCGATCAATTCAAAATGATTCATTTATAATCAAATGGGTATAATTTGAATTTTTAACCCTCATATTGCATAACTTATTGTTTTTTTATATGCATAGATACTTATTTGAATTATGATCTCTCTGTGAATGAAGAAGGATCTTAGATTATTATTACTTTTGATTTAAATTATAAGACCTCATTTATAGACTATAAATAAGATTTTATAATTAGGAGCAGAGATAGTAATATTAAACAATATAGTTTCAAAGCTTTTTTTTGAGTACCGTTAAGGGCTTCCCCCAATTTGGTACATGTTTGGAAGCAGAAATTTCCAAATCATAATCTTAAAAATTTAAGCCTAAATAATTAAAAAAGAATAGGAAACATATTATTTTAAAAAAAAAAAAACTCAATACTAGCACGTCATTTCTCTTCTCTTTTTCCTTCTCATTGGATCAAATTTTCCACGAACAGTTGACGCGGATACGGTCCCTTTTATTGATATCTCCGTATCACGCGTTTGAACAGAACCATCTTCGAATTTTAAATTCAAACAAAGTGGAAATATTAAAAACACATTCAGACCCATTAGTCAAGATCACAACAACCCAATGCCAAGTGCGTAACGAATATTTAAACATCTCAACTAAAAAATGAGAGGGAGAGCCGGAAAAATTTTCTTAAAAAAAGAAAAAAAAAACCTCTGACGAGATCACGCGGCACACGCGCTTTTCAATTAGTCGTAATTGCCATTCCATTTCCCCTCCCGGCCAATTCCCCCGCCTGCACTGTTTCCTATTCTACTTGGCTTGGCTTAGCAATGGCGCACACAGTCACAAACAAACAAAGCTCATAATTAATGGCTTTCAAAACAAATTAGAAATCCAAAGTCCAAACAAAAACAGAGAATAAAAGGTCAGAAATCCAAAATGCCACTATCTTGATTTTGTGTTAAAATTTTCGTTTCTTCTCAAAAAGCCAGCATATAACAATTACACATTTCCATCTTTCCGTTGATTTCGCTCTTCTGTTTCCGGTTCAAACAAATCCCATTCAGCTTCATCTCCCGCAATTGCCGCTACAGAGGACGAAAACAAGCCAGAAAGCGAAAGAAAGCACTATAGAACATTCCAAATTTCCAATGCTTGCTCAATACGTAGTATAAAAACTCATTTCCTTCTACTGTTGTAATATTGCTCTGCAATTTTCAAACCAGCTGACTTGAGTCTGGAAGCGGCAGTCCCAGAATCTGAACGGATCTGGGCGGAACTCAGGTTCGTGCCTGGAAGTCGTCGCTGATCATATGCTTCTGCACTGCGGTGGCTGGTGACGCTGATTAATGGGTTGTGTGAATGCGAAGCAGGCGGTGTCGGTGACGCCTGCTATTGACCACTCCGGCGTGTTTCGTGGCAATGCTGGTACGGGTAATTCGGGAAGGAATTTAGGTGAGTCAGACAAGAAGAAGAAGAGCGAGTCAGTGGGGCTGAGTAGAAGCGAGGTGGGTGAGTCGGGAAGGGCGAGTTCAAATGGAGGTTGTGAGTCGTATAGTTTCAGATTGGGGAATCTGCAAAAGTATGTAGAAGGAGAGCAAGTAGCTGCGGGTTGGCCGGGTTGGCTTACCGCCGTCGCCGGTGAAGCCATTCAGGGTTGGGTGCCCCTCCGAGCTGATGCGTTTGAGAAACTTGAGAAGGTTGATTTGTTAATCCTATTCGCAATTCTGAGTTCGCTTCTGTTCTTTTTGTGGGTAGCGTTCTCAGATAAAATTTTATCCATAGAGTTTTTGTCTAGTAGTTGATTCGGAATATCCCCTTGTGGACTGTACGAAATAATTTTCAAGGATTCAATTTCTCAAGGTTGTCTGTATAATACTTCTCTTGTTATTTTCCAATACATCCACTTTTCTGTCCTGGTAAAGTAGAGAAAGAAGCTTCTGTGTTATGTATAAGAGGAATCACATTTACTGGTGTCGGAAAGTTAGGAGATTCGGCGGCGTCGTTATTGCACCTGTTATCGAAAAGGGAAAAATGATCATATGTCTACAAGAAATTGTTGTTTTGTGTAGATTTTTATGGATATAGATATACAATTAGTAAAGATGACTCCTCAGAATCAGTGTTAACTGAAAGAGTTATAGCCGACGGCTGATGAGGCTTTCTATGGTAAACTCCAGCAAAACTAAAGGATTTGCTTCCGTCATCTAAAGTTTGCTTCGATTTCTATTCAGACAATTGCATACTGTGTAACTGCTGGTTCTGCTACTTTTACTCATTTTTCTGACATTCATTGTATTTGCAAATTGCATGAATAGATCGGTCAAGGAACATACAGCAGTGTCTTCCGAGCGCGAGAACTTGAGACGGGGAAGATAGTAGCTCTGAAGAAGGTGCGGTTTGACAACTTTGAGCCGGAAAGCGTTCGGTTCATGGCTCGAGAAATTATGATTCTTAGAAGGCTTGATCATCCAAACATTATAAAATTGGAGGGCTTGATTACTTCAAAATTGTCCTGTAGCATATACCTTGTATTCGAGTATATGGAACATGACATTACGGGGCTCTTATCTTCCCCTGATATCAAGTTTAGTGAACCGCAGGTATGCCAACTTTCCGATATTATTCACCTGGAAATTCTATGGATGTGTCCGGAGACAAAAGGACTTCCTTATGTGTTTCTTTATTTATCATACATCATGTGAAGGATCAAGTGATCGTGACGTATTTACCATAAGCACATGGCCAACAAAATAAAAACGAAAATTATAAATGGAAAATTATGATTCAATCCTTTTGTTGCCTTATCTTATTGAACATGTCGTTTTGTCGGTACAGATTAAGTGCTACATGAAGCAGTTGTTATCTGGACTTGACCATTGTCATTCACGGGGTGTAATGCACCGTGACATCAAGGGATCTAATCTTCTAGTGAATAATGAAGGGATCCTAAAGGTGGCTGATTTTGGACTGGCGAACTTCTCAAATGCTGGGCACAGACAGCCCCTTACTAGCCGTGTAGTTACATTGTGGTACCGTCCTCCTGAACTTTTACTAGGTTCAACTGACTATGGTCCTTCTGTGGATCTCTGGAGCATCGGATGTGTGTTTGCTGAACTACTTGTTGGGAAGCCTATCCTTCAGGGGAGAACAGAGGTAGTGACATTTTCAATATGTCTGGGTTATTTACTCTCTTTTATTACTATATGTGATGATTCTGATCAGACTCCCCCTTCCACCCAACGACGAATCTTAGTGTTATTGTCCGGGAAGTTGTTGCAGTTCATACTTAACCCATCGCATATCAATACTCTTGCTTTGGTTGTGATGGTGTGCCTCTAATTTCACTTATGACATGGAATTGGATACAGAGGAAAAAAGAGTTATGCTAAAGATGGTAATAATTATTTGCTTTATCTTGTATTAAAAAAAGTAACAAATCCCAGGATCCCTTCTTTGAAGTTATTTAGATGAATCAGCTGATGGTCAATGATAAATAAAAAAAATTCCATGTTATGTTTTATTTTTTTCTGTCATTGCCATGCTCGATTCACTCTTATTTTTACATGTAGGTTGAACAATTGCACAAAATCTTTAAGCTTTGTGGCTCTCCACCTGAAGAATACTGGAAAAAGTCTAGACTCCCTCATGCAACGTTGTTTAGGCCACAGCAACCGTATAATAGTTGTCTCAGAGAGACTTTTAAAGATTTGCCTTCAACTAGTGTGAACTTGCTACAGACTCTTCTTTCCATCGAACCATACAAACGTGGAACTGCCTCTTCTGCTCTCTCATCACAGGTAGCTTAACCTGCAACTTCGTTGGCAGTTCTTGAAATGCGTTCGTCTGACATAATAGTTGGCATGGGAAACAAATACTGTCTTCAAATCATATGCACTGCAGAGCACAAGTTCTCTCTCTCTCTCTAATTTCTTACCTACCATTTTATTTTTGATCGTACATTCTGAGCATTGTGTTTTCATGCATCCTAGAATGCTATAATGTCAAATTCTTTCTCACATTGATTATGGAACAAATTCCTTCATCACGCTTACAAGCTCTGACTTTATGAAGCATTGACCCTGAATTTGGAGTATTCTAGCCTGATAAAATTATCATATTATTCAGTATTTCAAAACAAAGCCGTATGCTTGTGAACCATCAAGCTTGCCGGTATACCCACCTAGCAAGGAGATTGATGTGAAACAGCGGGAGGAGTCAAGGAGGTGAGATCTCATCCTCTTCGTATGTTCTATAAATAGTTATGGGAAACGAGAGGTTTATTTGGGTATGTATCAGCATGTGCTTTTAGCACTTGATGACCTCCTAGATGGTACGGTCAATCCAAGAGAGTATCTGCATGTACAGTCATTTGATATAGTACCTGGCATGACTCTATAAACTGCTGTATCAGAATAGCTACGAAGAAGTCTCCATTTAGTCTAGTTCTTGACGTTAGAATCGCTGGTATAATGGGTAGATTAGATTAGATCATTTCTTTTGTCTTATGTCATATGAATGTAAATATTTGAGCAGTAAATATCTTATGCAATCATTGAATTAAATCCGCTACTGCAAATATAAATTTATGCATTTGGTAGATGATGATGAAAAAGCTATGTTCTTCTCAAAATAACACAAAGTAACGGACAGTTTCAGTTCCGAGGCTGGAGCATTCGATAGTTTTACTTCTCTCTCCCTCTCCCTCTTGGAAGGGGTTTGTTTTGGGGAGATTTACCATCTAAGATTGTGAAGTTGACATGTAGTAGAACTTTCCTAGTTTTTATTCTATGCAGTTTCAATTACATTAGCATAGTCTGCTTGTCAGCTCTTATTTAAACAACTGCAATGAACTTGTAGGAAAAAGATTGGTGGAAGAGCGCGTGGACCTGAAACGAGAAAACCATCAAGGAAGCCACTAGGATTCAACAAATTAGTCCCAACAGAGGTCTATTCTACTCTCTCTCTTGCTTCATTGTGTTTCATCTCATATACGTGCACTATAATCCATGTGAAGGGTCTGGTTGCCCCTGGGAAAGTAAATTCTCATCGAATGTTTTAATGTCCTCTTACAGGATTTAGCAAGTCAAACCCAGAAGTTCCAAAGGGTAAATGGCAGGTCAGTCCACATCCTCAAGGAAGGGAGCACCAATGTAAGTAAGGAGGAAATAAAGCCATCTAGTGGCGAACCAGATGATGCTTCCCATACGAAAAATGCATCTCAAGGAGATATTCCCTTTTCTGGGCCTTTGCAAGTTTCCACATCAAGTGGCTTTGCATGGGCAAAAAGACGTAAAGATGACATTTCAATAAGATCCCACTGCCGATCTATTTCAAGGGGGCATATTGTCAATCCATTGGAGTCTGCTGTACCAAATTCGGTGAATAACTTTGATTCCAGAAACATGGAAAATAAGGATTGTCTGGGACGCTCCAACTCTCGGAATCATGATCCATTTGATATCCCCAAGCTTGCCATGCAAAATCAA
This sequence comes from Neltuma alba, assembly GCF_004799145.2. Lineage (NCBI taxonomy): Eukaryota > Viridiplantae > Streptophyta > Magnoliopsida > Fabales > Fabaceae > Neltuma > Neltuma alba. Next base: position 207,885 of record NW_021636631.1, on the reverse strand, counting down.
TGGAGCAAGTTTGATCGCCCAGATTCTTTTGATGCTTCTGACGAATACCACTCGCAGGAGCTATCTATGGCACTTTACCATAGAGAGGATTCAGTATCCAAGAGAAGTAACCTGGTAAGTTAAGCAGAAGCCGGATCACATTGATATATGAAATTCGTGTGCCTCTTTTCTGCAGATTATTCTGTCCCCCATTTAAAGATAGGGTATCTTGTGTTTCCATGAAAAATTTTCGAAGTGATATCTTAAGGTATAATTTTTGAAATTTAAAACCAAAAGAAAGCCTAAATTTATTGAAATAAATTTATTGTTTGAGACACGTGAATGACTTGATTTCTTGCTAACATGAGAATAAGTAAATGATCTCCTTCTTGGATAGTTAAGTGGCTAGTTAATGTCTTGACTGTTAACTGGACAACGGAAGAAGGCAATAGTAAAGAAAATGAATTTATTTGAGGATTGTTGATCATATTTTCTTTTGAAACCAAATTTTAACTTGTTTATTTAGCATTGTAAATGGATGAAAATGAGCATTTATTGACGTTAGAAATTTTACTTACAATCGGTACGTGGGTCAACTCGTTAGATGTGAATCCGAACTGAAATTTATACACGTCCTTACATATAAATTCTTATTCACCGCCTGCCTTGTAGAGTTATCAGGACCAAGGAGAGAAGGTTGAGTTTTCAGGACCGCTGCTATCTCAAATGCATACTGTTGATGAGCTCTTGGAAAAACATGAACGCCACATCCGCCGAACAGTCCGAAAAACCTGGTTTCAAAGAGGTGGGACAGCTAAATGAAGTAGCAATAGCCTTCACTTCCTCCACCCCCACAATGATTAAAAGAACAAAAAATTGCACAATTGGTTGGTTTTCAAAAATTATAATAGATATATCTACATTTGTTTTGTACTTATTGTTCCTAAATATCTTGTGAAAAACTACGAATCAAAAGCTAGTTGTCTGAAAACTCCACATGGATTGGACTAAGGCTATAAATTCTTAGATGGTAGCCACAACGTGAAACACCAACTTTAATGAATCTTCGTTGGCTTATTTTACAACCTACTGATATGTTATGTGTATCTAAGAATTCTTCTTAATAATGCTACATTTCTTCCTGACGTTATCTGTGGATTGCAGGTAAGAAGCAAGGGAAGCAAGTATAATGTTAATCACTTTTACTGAGGAAGGAAGTGGGCCAATTGCTTTGAGGAAGGAAAAGGAGAACACACATCCCTCCCCAACCCAGAAAAAGACTCTCCTCTTCCCGTTGCACATCATATCAGATGGCACAAGAAATCTCTTTCCTGTAAGAGAAGACCATCTCTCCATTCTCCAATCACATGGCTATGCGCAACAAATAAACTGCAGAATTGACGAAGAGCGGTTATCCGGCGGCATAATTAGCGCTTTGAGCCTTCAATTCGTCATTTGTACAACCTGAAACCGGGGGTCAAAATGGAAGAGAAAGGTTTTTGGCTATGGAAATATTATTCTTCTGATTTTTGGTCCGTTTTCCTGTATGATCGAAACCGCGTTCCTGACTTGCCTCTATTGACTTCACCATCTACTTGCAACTTTCATCCGGCAATGTATATATGGATCTGCCGTGACTGGATTGAGCTTTTGGAAGAAATCAATCTACTATTTAACCCAACGGCCACGGTATTCTTAAGAAATTTTGTTTTCGACAGTTTTATTGCCGTTGGTGAGGAGGTTAGAGTAAATCTATTTTTTTTCTTTTTCTTTTTCTTTGAGAACAATTATATGAGAGCATATGAAACTCTGCTGCTTTTTCTTGCTTCCTAATGCAACAGCCCTCACCTAAAAGTAATGATAGATAATATATGAGATCAATCATGTTATAATTTAGAAATTATACTCTTATAATGTTTTCATTAATAATTCTGAGGAAAAAAATTAAAAAAAAAACATATAAATGTATCATGAAATAAAATATCATGAATATGATCATCTCCGTGTGCAAAAAATAATATTGATAGTATTTCTATCAATAAGTTGGTCCATTGTATGTGTAATTATTCTGGTTTCTAGTTTTTGCATTTAATAGGAGCATAGAATTTTTGTCGTTTTGGTCTAAAACTAAACAAGTGCCTCCTAAAATAACGTTGTAACAATTTTAAATATAAATTATATATCCAGTGTTTAATATAAGAGTTATTTAACTAAATTGAATAAATTAAATAAACTAGGTAGATTATTTAATTATAACTAATATGATCCAATCTTTCCAAAATACTTTTGCATAACCTTAGATTATATACCACTTTATAACTTAAGCAAATTAACTTGGAAAAAAAAAAATCAAAGATAAAATTGGTTTGAGGTTTTTTATTTAAGACAAATACCAGCCTCCTAATGAACTCTTATAATTAGAATCGGATGAGTAAAATATAAAAATAAATTAAAATATACATAAAAATTTCAAGTTATCATAGTTTTAAAATATAATAAATTTTTAAAGTATTAACGTTGACTTTGCTTTATATGTGAATTCACTTGTTATGTTTATTCTTGTTACGCCTTTATGCAAATTGCATGAAATTCAATGAAAGTTGTATTGTTGTATTTGTGAAAAATAAATTATAAATAGTACAATTTATGTTTACTTTTATGACCAAAAAATTACTATTTTTTATTAGAAAACTTGCATTGAATGAGTTGCATGTTGCAAAAGAAACTAATGGAGATGCGGGGAAATGAACCCATACATGTAAACGAGTATATCTCCGTATTAAATGGGTTTTATATTTAAATGCGTGCAAAATATTTTAATCGCTCTTATATTTTATTGACAAGATCAAACTAAGAAAATAATTACTACTACCTCCGATCCTAATTTTAAAAGTTAGTTGACTAATTTGAAAAGATTAAAGAAATAAATTAAGTTAGTTATTTGTAATAAATAGGTATTGTTTTTCCTAAAATATTTTTATTAATCAAATTTATTAGTTAGAACTTCTATTATTAGAATGACTATCTTGAAAAAAATGCACAAATATAAGAGACAAAATGAATTGAAGTCTTATAATTAGAACCAAAATAAAAATTAAATAAGATTTTATATTAAGAATCGGTTGTTAGCTAGCAAAACAAAACTCAAACTTTTCGTATGTGTCCTTATGAGAAAGACTGGCCATTTATGTGGTTAGATGACGCCTGATGCATGATGCATATAATCAAGAAGGTTAGAAAATATGAATGGAGATGGCAGAGCAAGCCAATCCGACTTGTGCGTTGAGATGGGAGATGTCGGTGTGTAAGGGATGGAGTTGAGTCCCCCTTTATGGCGTTCTTATGCCTCTTAGAACGAGGAGAAATACTGACACATTCCTAGAATATCAGTTAATCTGAATTCTGACCAATAGAAATTTTCCAGCTCAAATAATTTTGATCAACGTGTCAATCTAATCATTCCCATTAATTTGCTGGTTTTCCAAAAATAAAAGTTCTCGAATCTGGTGATTTCCATTATTGCCCGTCTTCTCTCTCTCTCAATGCCTCTCTCAGCTCTCTCCCCTGCCCCTTCATCCGTCCGTTTTCTTATGTACAGGGGGCAACCGCCGCAGCATCTCTCGTTAGCGGCTGTGGCGGCGGCGGCATCTCCCGCCTTCGACAGTGGCGGTGACGATGTAGATCTGAGCCCATTCATAGAAATTCGTTTTGCTCCTTGTTTATTTTTCAACACTGAACTTGAGCCTTCATTTCCGATGTCTTCAGGGATCCCACCTTCTGTTTCTGATATCAAACTCCAGCGAAGTCCCGACCATTTCAGACGATGGCGATGTAAAGTCCATTCCTTTTATTGACATGCCTTGAACAGTGTAGCCTGGGCTTGAGGGTGGAAAATGAGGTAGAGAATGCCAGTAGCAATAGCAAGAAGGAGGATGAAGAGGAAGATGAGAGCAAGGCGGCGGCGGACGCAAGGTCCGCTTGGAGTTTGTAGGTGAGGTTGTTTTGGCATGAGCGTGCCGGTGAACTCATGAGGCCACTGAGAAACAAGATTTTCAGAAACCAAGGAAGGATAGGGAGGGTGAGTGTCGCCGCCGGTGGGGGATGCTGCTGGACATCTGAGAAATAAACGAGGACATGAAGGGAGAGGGGGAAGTACAGGTTTAAGGGGCATTTAAGGTTACCCCGTTTATAATATTTAGTTTTTTTGTTTTTTTGTTTCTTTTGGAGTTGAATATTGTTATGAGTACAGGGCCTTTTCATCCAAAAAACAAAACAAAAAGTTAAGTGGCCAAGGTTCAAAGAGTTCATACTTGTTATTCAATAAAATAAATTAGTCTTATAAACACAGACACTCCCCTTGTTGACTTTTCCGAATCTGTTCCGTTTGGGTTCCCAGTTCCTACAGCATCAAACTTCAAAGATGAGAACAAGCTGATGAAGTAGCCGCAAGTCTAGCCAAATAATTTTGACTTTCATGATTTTCACCAATTGTAGTTGCAGCTACAAAACCCACTAAAATAATGTGGGAAAAATATAACGTTGTTTGATTAACTCCGTGGCTCCATTTGTTGTTAACTCCTTATTTATTGCAGTTTTCATTCCAACTTGTGGGGCTTTGCGGAGTCAGAAGTGATGTCCCCCATCTCAAAATGTGTGAAGATTGCTCAGAAAATTTGTAGCTGCCAGCGTCCTCGACGATGGAAGACGGTGAACACGAGCTCACCCTTCGCCCTCCTCTCATGGTCATGGGGCCCATAAGCTCAAACAGAAATTAAAAATTAAAAATAAAAATAAAACTAAAGCTGAAGGGAAGGAAGTAAAAAGAAATTAAATGGAAAGAAATAAAATAATATAAAATAGAATAACTTAACACATGTTTAATATTTAAAATTATTTTAAAGTTACACTTAACTATTTTTATTATTTACATTAAAATATTCTACTCAATTCTCAAAATTAAGTTTTTAATTAGCTCTTATAAATTATTTAAAATTATGATAACTACCCTTTAGATATACCCAAAATATTCTTTAAATATATGAAACATGGAGACTTATTATTAAAAACAAACAGGTCGTTTGATCCCTTCAAGTATTAAAAATAGGTGAGTTTAATTAGTTTTTTTTGCAATGCACAATTTTTCTGGCCAAAGCAATCCACAACTCATTCAATGTTACTTTGAAAATAAATAGTATTTTTTGCCATAAAAGTAAATAATAAATTATACTATTTATATCTTTTGTATAATTCACCGCAATGTAGTTTTCATTGGATCTCACGCAATGTGCATAAACGGGTAGCAAGAATAATTGTAACAAATCAATTCACATATGAAGCAGAGCCACTATTAATATGTTAAATAATTTATTATAGCTGTAAACTATGACAACTTGAAGTTTTTTATTTATATTTTTATTATACTCCGGTTCTATTTGTAAAACCTTATTAGTGGTTCGTATATGTCTTAAATATAAAATTTAAATTAATTTTATATCTGATATTTATTATTTTTTTAAAGTTAATTTACTTAACTTATAGAGGTATATAATTTAATATTATACAAGGTTATTTTAAAAAAATTGAATCACATTTGTTATGATTAAGTAATCTATTCGACTTACTTATATTTGATTGGATGAAAATTAGTTACATAGTTTTTATATTTAAGATTGGATTAATAACATATATTTGAAGTTGTTAAAGCGGTATTTTAGGAAGTATTGTCACAATGGATTTAAGGATTAGTTGGAAAAATCATAGAAGAGGTAAATTTTAGGAGTCAATTTATTTTTATTACTTATATTTATTATTTTTTAATTGTTACCAACTATTGTGCAGTTGTTGACACTTATGATAAGTTATAGGGAATAGGTACTGGCCTAGTAACTACAAAGGCTGGATATGTGTACCATTTCAAAAAAGCATTTAGCTATTTTGATGAGTGGTTAAAATACATCAATTATTGCTTAAGGAAAAAACATATCAATGTTATTATATACTAAGCAACACTACCCAATCAACCAAGTTTGGGACAAAACTTATACATTTAGTTGTTGAAATTATCCTGATAGGATTGGATGAAAATGGGATGTCAAGTCTTTATGGATATGCACCTTGTGACAACTGCTCTTTCAAAACCATTTTAGATTAAATCCAACAATTTATTTGAATGATTAACCATGATAGAAAAGAAGAAAATCTTAAAATTTTAAAATCGCTATCATGGTTAAAAGAAATAAACTTATATTACGAGCCACATCAATTGTTCAATTGGGCCTTGGACTTTCAAAATCCAGAAATATCATTCAACCGTTGGCCCAAACCAAACTTACACTTTCAAACACACGAACTGATAAGACATTTTAATAGAAATCATAGAGCCCATTAGTCAAAAGTCAACACTATCAAATGAGCGTAATACGCCAAGTCTTAAATATCTCTGGCCTTCCAATGACCTCTCATATCAGATAGTAGTAATTAAAAGTATTAGTTTACAGCATTAGAGTATATGGGCCCTATGTGGCAATATATAACAAGTCAGCACATAGAACAAAAGCATGGAGGCTATACAAGCTATAACAGCACATTATGCCTCTGGAGCCTTCCCTGATGGGCCACCACCTGAACTATCGCCTGAAAATGTTAAACCACGGGGTGAGACAAACGCCTCAGTAACCAACTTTCCAACTCATCATACATACTAACATGTGCTCGTGAGGTGTCAAGTGGGATAATTATTAAACCTCAATATCTATATACCAATGAAAATACAAATATGTATACTCAAATAATCTCAATCATCCAAACCCTCATTACGGGGGCTAACACACAAGCCACATAAGTCTATCCCTCACTATAAGGGATCAAACCGACCTATAGGCCTATCCCACACTTTGGGGGACGATTAAGTATTCACAAAGGTTCATCCCTTATTATAGGCCTATCCCACACTTCGGGGGACGAATAAAAAGCCACAAAGGTCTATCCCTTACTTTAGGGACGAAGGAAGAAGCCAACCAATGTGCACCAATGGTAGCCTTACCACGTGGTAGGATAGCGCTCAATCCAAAATCCAAATAACAACCAACCATTCACAATATAACAAAAATGTCTCAATCTTTTCTCAGTATAATCCATAAGATATAAATCATATATCTTTTCCAAACTCCTCAATCACAATTCCAAAAATCCCACAAGACAATTTTCATAGCTCAAAAGATATAATTTATCTACTCGAGTTTCAAATAACAAATCATTATACCAAAATAGCAAAATACTCACAAACAACATATTAGCACATATAACAAGTGGAAAGTGGTTACCTCTCGCCAAAGCAATACTAAGGATTACCACAAGGTCAATCCTTTGCTCAACCAATAATTAATCTACACAATTAATATAACCACATATTAATATAAATAATTAATTAAACTTCTCTATATTATTTAAATTTCTAATAACCCCAAATTATTTATTTACCACTTCCAAATTATTTGCCTTAATAAAAAGGATTTTCCACAATTTCCAAATAAAAAAATTACTATGTTCTAAATTCTAAAAACACTCTTTTTAAGTTTAAACCTCAAAATCAAACTATCAAAAATTCAATAATACTTCAAGTACTTATAACTAAATAATCTAATCAAAACTTTAATGGTACAACTACCATATATATATTTTTCCATAAATAATAGACTTTTTAGCTACAATAATTATTTTAAAACCTCCAGTCACCCAATAAATAAAACTAAACCGATTAAAATCTCAATAATATATCAAACAATCCAAATAATTACTTAACTTGAATTTAATCGGTAAAAATATAATATAAATCATATATAACAGATTTTTTAACTAGAAAAATTAATTTAAATACTAAAAACTAACAAATGGACAAATCTAACCGATTAAAATTAACAACTCATTCACTTCTAAATTTCTATAGTCATCTTTTGTCAAAACTCAATACTTAGATCATATACAAGTCTCAAAATTTTCTCCAATCACTATAGTAATAACGTAAATAGGAAGCTTAAAATATACAGGAAATATTTATAAAGAAAGTTTGATGAAAAGAGATAATTTCATGTATCTAAAATATCTTCAAAGCCTAGCCTTCTCCTTCACGAGGACTGCTGCTACGCTCTTTCTATTTCTTTCTCGCTCTCTTTCTCTCCTCCCCTCTTTCTCTCACGCGTTCTCTCCCAATTTCTACGTCCCCTCTCCCTTTTATGCTGCAAATTCTAACCACCCTTTAGCATTTTTCCTTCATGCATTAACTCTCCTTTTCAAAGTCTTCCTTCTCTCCCCCAAAGTCTTCCTGATGCCAAAATTTCCACAAGCCTCTCCCAATTTTTCCACATCCAAACTTTTCCACCGTAACATTTCAACTTTCCACCAAAAGTTGGTGGAAAGTTGACTCTATTTTTTTTTTTTTAAAAGTTAGGATATTACACACCTCACAGGAAAAAAAAGAATGGTATTAGAAGAGGATTATTTAATATCGATAAAGTGATGTGAAATTTATTAGATGCAAATTGAAAAAAAAAAAGAGAGTTAATTTAACTGTTTCAGTAAATGTTAAAGGTATATCAATTACCATTAGAAAAAAAACAGATCAACTTTATAATATATTAAGTAATAGTAATTTATATGATCGAGTTTGTGATAAAATTTAAATATTCAGTTGTTGAAACCATCCTAATAAGATGGGATAATAATGGGCTGGAAAGGTTTTATGTGATATACAATTTGCAAAAGAAACAAAATAATATTAATAAAGAATTATCTGATATCAGTAAAATGGTTTGAAATTCACTAAATGCAAGTTAAAAAAATATTAGTTAATTTTTTTATATAAATTTATATTAAATCTCAAATAGGTCTGCTATCAAGTTGTACAATTCACACATAATCCATAGGATCAAAATTTGACTCTGATACCGATTTGTAAAATTCTCTTATTATTTTTTGGTATAAAAAAATTTGTTCAATTAAGTCTTCAATTAGCTTCTACATTTTACTTTAATAAAAAAATTTCAAATTCTCAACTTATTATCATAACTACATTTCTCTATCTCAATTATATTTTTATTATTGAATAACTCTATTTGATTATTTTATAATTTGGTATCATAATCAGGTTTCAATTATAAAATGAAATATTATGCCAAACCACTTACATAGAGATATAGTGCCTGTTTCGGAGAGCTTATTTTGGGTTATAAGCGGCTTATTTTGAGGAAAAGCTCAATTGAAAAATTTGATATTGTTTGGCATAGCTTCTTCGCAACTGAGCTTGAGAGCCAAAAGTTATGCAAACATACGATTAAAAATAAGCTGAGAGAGGGAGCTTATCTGAAGGAGCTTATGGACCATTATTTTCCCTTGATTTTTTTTCTCTGATGAAGAAAAAATCTCTCTGATACTAGGACCCAAAGACTCAGCTTGCACATCTTTGTCTTCTTTGTATTCCAATGATACAGCCAACGGTGAAGAATAGCTATCGTCCTCTCCGTCTTTGAACTCCCATGGTTGCTTCAAAAGAAAACGAAAATGAGAGAAGGAGGGGAGAGGGGGAGAGAAGGCCAAACAGAAGCAAAAAGAATATCGTAGACGAAACTTTTTTCTTTGTTATGATTTACAATAATTTTTTATAACTTTTCTAATATTTTAAAATTTAATTACTTTATTTTATTTGAAATTTTTATATTAAATTAATTTAAATTTATTGTATTATGTAAATTTTATTTATCATGTTTCACTTTATATTTAAAATATTTCTTATGATTTTTCTAAAATTTTCAATTTTAATCTACTCTATAAATTTCACTTCTTCATTATATTATATCAATTCATTTTTTTTATCTTTCACTTTATATTTAAAATATTTTTTATTATTTCTGTAAAATTTTAAAATTTAATTCACTCATTAAATTTGAGTTCTTCATATTAAATTATTTTAATTTTATTGTATTATGTGAAATTATTTTTTTATCATGTTTAATTATTTATTAAAACTCATACCTATTTTGGTCATTTTACAACCAAATTTACTTTTACTCAACCATAATCCAAACAATCTTTTACCAATCTTACTTTTGTAAACTAGCTTTTCTGATCTCCAATTCATACACAATTCAACTTATCTAATTTAGCTTTTATCCAACTTTACTTCTCTGTAAGCTACTTTTTCAATAAGCTATTTTTCTAATCGCTGATTCAAACGGACCCATAGCTAGTTAGTCAAACCATCCTTAGAGAATGGAATGAGGATGAAAATACTCATTTTTCACTGAATCATTTTTTTATTAATTAATTTCCTTTTCTAACTAATTTAATGAATGTGGATGGGTAACTCATTTTTCACTAAATCATTTTTTATTAATTAGTTCTCTTTTCTAGCTAATTTAATTAGTTTTGTAACAAGAGAATTTTTTTTAGAATCCAGGCCCTTGCAAGATTATCAATGCATACCAGAGCAAAAATGTATTTACAAAGGAGTATATAATATATGGGAATTGGGGCAACTTTGCTTTACCGATATTGGTTAGAAGGTTAGTTAATATTTCATAAATAAAATTTCTTCAAATTTTAGCTTTATTAGTATAATTTATATGATGATATATAAAGTCTTTGTATTATAAGAATAAAAGAGACATGATAATTAACAATGCTGCACGAGACGGTTATGAGAGATCGATTTACTGGGGGAGAAGTAGGGGTTCAATGATAATATGGACATGTGATATCATGAAATATTGCAAGAATATTATACAAACTAAGATTATCAATACAGAGAAGAAGAAAGTGAACAATAACGGGAAGATCCTCCTGATATGATAGAAAATCCTCATGATTTGATGGAAATTGACTGAGGGGATGAGAACGAAAAAGAATGAGGAGGGGGAATGTGCTTTTTTTTTTAATTTTTTTATTTTCAAAACTTACTCTAATTAGTGTGAATACGAATTATAATAAATTACACAGGATCAAAATTTGACTCTGATACCAATTTGTAAAGTCTTCTTATTTTCTTCTAGCATAAAGAAATTTGCTCAATTAAATTTTCAATTAGCCTCCAAATTTTTGGTATACAGAAAGTTGTAGAATTGCATTAATTTTCAATCCATTTGGAGTAGAATATATTCCTAATCTAAAGGATACTGTGACTATATTTTTGTGACATTACCACATGTTATGGGATGCAGAGTATCTATCAATGATATGTGGCATGAAATTCATCTTGATGATTATACTGAATTTTGCTACTACATGCACAATCTCATGTAGCAGGGAGGCTAGGGGGTGGTTGTGTGGAGAAACACACAGGCACCACCACTTTAGCCCTTGTGCTCCTTGATTATATTATCGTAGCTGTTGATTCGAGAATTAATTGGAAAAATGATGAAGGAAAAACTGAAGTTAAATTTGAGGATTACAAAATTTAATTTCATTATTTATATTATTTTTTTTAACTGTTAACAACTATTATGCAGTTGCTGACACTGGCTACAAGATATGGAGGCTCAAACCTAATTTCCTAAGTACATCAGCCGGACACATGCAGCACTGCCAACAGGCTTTTAATTGTTTTCAGAAGGAGTTACATCGAGGGAGTATATCTTCACTCACGCAAGCTGTAGAAAGATTCTCTGACATATTATGCCAAACCACTGATCCAGGCATACCATCACCCAGTCAAACAATACTTGCGGGATGGAATGAGGATGTGGTAACTTATTAGTTATTTTTCACTGAATGATTTTTTTATTAATTAGTTCTCTTTTCTAGCTAATTAAGTTCTCTAACAGGTATATTTTTTTTATTTTCAAACTTACTCTAATTAGTGTGAATACGAATTATAATAAATTAGACAGGATCAAAATTTGACTCTGATACCGATTTGTAAAGTCCTCTTATTTTCTTCTAGCATAAAGAAATTTGCTCAATTAAATTTTCAATTAGCCTCCAAATTTTTGGTATACAGAAAGTTGTAGAATTGCATTAATTTTCAATCCATTTGGAGTAGAATATATTCCTAATCTAAAGGATACTGTGACTATATTTTTTGTGACATTACCACATGTTATGGGATGCAGAGTATCTATCAATGATATGTGGCATGAAATTCATCTTGATGATTATACTGAATTTTGCTACTACATGCACAATCTCATGTAGCAGGGAGGCTAGGGGTGGTTGTGTGGAGAAACACACAGGCACCACCACTTTAGCCCTTGTGCTCCTTGATTATATTATCGTAGCTGTTGATTCGAGAATTAATTGGAAAAATGATGAAGGAAAAACTGAAGTTAAATTTGAGGATTACAAAATTTAATTTCATTATTTATATTATTTTTTTTAACTGTTAACAACTATTGTGCAGTTGTTGACATTGGCTATAAGCTATGGAGGCTCAAAAATCAATTTCCTAGGTACATCAGCCGGAAATATGTAGCACTGCCAATAGAAAGAAACATGACAGTTGACGATGCTGCACGAGACGGTTATGAGAGACCGATTTACTGGGAGAGAAGTAGGGGTTCAATGATAATATGGACAGGTGATATCATAAAATATTACAAGAATATTATACAAACGAAGATTATCAATACAGAGAAGAAAAAAGTGAATAATAACGAGAAGATCCTCCTGATATGATAGAAAATCCTCGTGATTTGATGGAAATTGACTGAGGGGAGGAGAACAAAAAGGAATGAGGAGGAAGAATATGCTTTTTTTTTAATTTTTTTTTTAAAAAATTATTCTAATTGGTATGAATACGAATTATAATGGATTACACAGGATCAAAATTTGAATTTGATATTGATTTATAAAATTCTTTTGTTATTTTTTGGTATAGAAAAATTTACTCGATTAAATCTTCAAGTAGCTTCCAAATTTTTATTTTAATAAATAATTTTCAAATTTTCAATTTATTCTCATAACTTTATTTCTCTATCTCAATTATACTTTTATCATTGAATAACTCTATCTTGCTTTACAATTTAGTACCAGAATTAGGTTTCAATTCTAAAATGGGATATTATACTAAACCACTTATACGGAGATATAGTCAGTTAGTCAAACCATCTTTAGGGGATAGAATGAGGATGGGATAACTTATTTTTCAATGAATCATTTTTTATTAATTAATTCTCTTTTCTAACTAATTTAATGAATGAGGATGGGTAACTCATTTTTCACTAAATCATTTTTTATTAATTAGTTCTCTTTTCTAGCTAATTTAATTAATTCTGTAACAAGAGAATATTTTTTTCAGAATCCAAGTCCATGCAGGATTGCCAATGCATACCAGAGCAGAAATATATTTACAAAGGAGTATATAACATATGGGAATAACGGTGACTTTGCTTTATCAATATCTGTTAGAAGGTTAGTTAATATTTTATAAATAAAAGCCCTTCAAATTTTAGTTCTATTAGTATAATTTATATGATGATATATAAAGTCTTTGTATTATAAATATAAGAGACATGACAGTTGATGATATTGCACCAGGCGGTTATGAGAGACCGATTTACTTGGGGAGAAGATAATATGGACAGATGATATCATGAAATATTAGAAGACTATTATGTAGACAAAGATTATCAGTATAGAGAAAAAGAAAGTGAACATAAACAGGGAGATCCTCTTGATATGATAGAGAATCCTCTTGATTTGATGGAAATTAACTGAGGAGAGGAGAATGAAGAAGGAGGAGGAGGAGGAATGTTTTTTTTTTTTCAAACTTATTCTAATTAGTATGAATGCAAACTATAATGGATTAGGATGGAAATTATGATGGGGATGAGACTTTAAAATTACCATATATTGTATGAAGTAATTTTTACGAGATCTTGCATTAATTTTTTTCTCAACCACTCGTAAATTATTAAAAAAGAAAACTATCACAACCAAATATTAGCACATACAGCAATTTGGATTAAAGAAAAGAAGAATTAGGAACGTACCTGGGGATGACAGTTTGATACCCAGTGGTCAACGGAGGAGTGAGAAGGTGCAGGGAGTGGTGATTTTTTAGTCAGGGTGTGTTTGATAGTTGGATCTAGGACAGATGCAAGAGAAGTGGTGCAACGGCAATGAAGTAGAGATATGTAATGTTGTAATTTTTGTTCTTAAGATTTAAATATTTAGAATAATTATTTTATGATAAATGTAATTTTATCTTATAATTAACTGAGTAAAGAGATTTTATTCAAACATGATTTATGAAAAAATTAATTAAAAATAAAAGAAATTATTAAGTAAAAATAATGAAAGCAACCAAAAAAAGAAAAAGGGTGAAAATTAAAAAAAAGGGTTTGAAGTCATCCTTTTCTCCATTTTAAAATAGGGTTCTTAACTCTAATTTATCCCAAGTTTTTAGGGGTGAGAAAGTAGCCATCCTTCCCTACTGTTTTTCATTTTTTTTGCACATATTTTTGGTAAGCACAATGACTTTTTTTTTTCCAATTAAACTCATTTTATGAAGATTATTTTACTCAATTCGATCTATCTAATAGTAGTAATTCTGTGTCATTCAGAAAAAAAAATTTTAGTCTAAAGTTTGAAACAATTGTTGAGTTTTGATGATTGATTATTGTAGTATTGTTGAACTAATTTTGTAGATCATTTGTATTGGTTTATTTTTATTTGTTGCTAGACTTACTATTTTAAAATAATTATTTTATCTTAAAAGCTCATTATTTGTAAGAAATGTAATCTTTATATTATGAAATTTCTGATTAAATTATTTTTTATGTATATTTGAGGTACTATCAAATTTTTTTATCATTTAATTTTGAGGTTTAAACTTGAAATAAGATTTTAGGATTTAAAATATAATAATTTTATATTTAAGAATTTTGAAATTTTTTTTATTAAAGTAAATAATTTGGGGGATGTAAATGAGTATAATTTGATTGTTCCTAACAAGTTAGAGCTAAAATATTCTTTCAATTCTTATTATAAGATTTAATTAACTAATTTGAGTAAAATAAAGATATTAATTAAATTAGTTAATATCACTTTTTTTTTTCACAACATCCTAAACATCTTTCTTAATTTCTTCTCCCCCTTCTCAATATTAAGTATAGGAGGAGTACTTAATTTTGGATTATGATATTTGAAGTTTAGAATAAAAATTGGAAACCTTAACTGATATATAAGCCTAATTTCAATGATGACAGCCAAGGAGGTTACTTCATTGACCATTCACACTCGAGCTCCCGCTTTGAAGAGCGAGACTTGTAGAAGCTCTCCGCGTCTGCATTGTTGTATCAAGCTTGCTTGGCCGTTTCTGAAACAAACAAACTCGAGAGGGGAGGGACTGGGGCTTGGAGCCGAAGAGACAAGGCTTAAATCCCCATCATTCGAACTTGGCCTAACCCTCATTCTATGGATCCAGCAACGCAGCCCATTGGTCTAATGATTTCTAAAACTAAGGCTTGACGCCTTGACTTATGAAACGGGAGACTAATGCGTATTTTTCAAACTTTGGAATAACGAACATAAAGAAAGTTATCCTGTTTCTATTTGTTTGACCCCATTTCTCACAAATTGACATTGCTAACGATTGAAACAAACCCTAAATTCCAAAAGTATAAGATTGAGGAGCCTATCTGACGAACAAAAAGACCAAGTGGATGGCCTCTCAACCACTGTCTTTGGACTTTTAAGAGTCACATCTTCATTTCTGGGAAAGCAAAATGGGTTTTGTTATATTTCAGACAGCTTATCTTCTTCCCTAGTAAGAAACGTGTACTTTCGATGAAAAAGGGTTACGAACTTAACATACAAAAACTCTAGTAGGTTACACTTCTTATAAGGTATGAATATGACTATTAATTTTTCAAATTTCATATGACACGTCTTTAAAATTATATTTAAAAAATACAAAGAATTATGATGAATTCTAATGTGGATAAAAGTTATTACTCGATCGATAATGCTCGTGGTTGTAATTTTTAGCAACAGACAAAACACTGGGAAGAAGAAAACTCAGGTGAGGAGAAATAGGATTATGAAGAAATGAAAGGTGGGAAAAGTATGGTAGTAGACAAAAGAGAAGGGGTTATCAGTTGGAATGGAACAAAGCTTTTGTGGCGATGTGGCATTTGAAATGATGAGGTTGGTTGTATCATGAAGTACAAGCATCCACCACATTACTTTACAATTTAGATGCCCGCATAAGATGGAGCAGTTATTTGATCCTAATGCTGTCATTATCACAAGTTAATCAGCCCCCATCCTAAAGCATCCATCCACAATCCGTGCATGCACCCAGCTTTGATTATCCATGTCTGCCAGGGACCACTTCCCCTTAATTCATACATCAATATTCAGAAAATGACTCCGATTATCATCACACTTCTATTATTTTTTTCCCAAAAACCAAAGTACTCGCTCTACTTTTAAATATATGAGCTAGTTATGAGTTTATTTTAATCATAAATATAAGATCTTAGTTTACTATATATGTCTCCTAAATTTATAATATTTTTTTCAAATTATCCATACTGATTGCACATACTTATTATGGGGTTTATATCAAATTCAATATGAATGATTAAAAAGGACATTTTAGAAAATCATCAATAATACACAATTTTTACAAATAACTATCTAAATTAATTTTTCTAATTTTCATAAATTAGTGATTTAGCCCCCATGTTAAGGACAAAAAGAGAATAATACTTTAAATTTTAGTATGAAAATGTAATCTGCAGCAAGTTGAACTATAAGAAAACCTGAACATTGTAATGAGCAAAAATTCTCTCACTGCTCTCATCTCCTGCTCTTTTTTAAGGTGTATTAGAATACACTAACAACTTTGCTCTTTAGTCTCGTCAAGTTAAACATCTTCTTGTGACATTTTTCTTCCCATTTAAGAAGACTTGGACGTCACCTATTGGATGTATTTGGTTTTTCCTTGAAAACAATCAAACCTGTGTTTTGCAACTCAAAAGTTGCTTCTTCCATCAAAATCAGCAGAAAACCAAATATACACTAAGGCAACTAAGAGAAAATTCATAAAATTCACAAGTCTCAGTCCAACCATTTTCTGGATTCTTTACAAACATATGGTGCCCACCCACATCTATATACATAGATATAGACACATGCCTATGCATGCCCCGCGTTGTGTACAATACAAAAAATTAAAAAATACGAAAGGACACGAAAATGTACACATAATAATTGAGAATGCATAGGAGGGGGTGGAGGCCAAATCATTGTTTTAATATGCTTCTCTTGCATAAAACCTGAACAACAAGAGCCTTTCTTCATTGGTTGTTTCTCAGAATCTCTCTCTCTCTCTCTCTCTCTCTCTCTCTCTCTCGTCCTCTTACTCTCATCATCTTCACCACTTCTTCCCACAATATTCTTCCTCCTCAGTCTCAAATTTCAGATAAATATTTCAAAATTTAAACAAGGAAAATGTAACTTGTACCTTTGCCTATAAGATATATATATATATATATATATATATTTTAACTTCGCAGCACAAAGTAATTTTCAAGTTACTATGACGAAGGGACAGGCTCTTCCCTACTGCTCTGCTGCACTTGGAAAGGTTAAGAAGGGAACTTCCGATGGTGATGGGCTGCTATTACGCACTCGAAATGTTGTATAGTCGCTACCAACGCGGAATGCTACTGGAAGAAGCAATTCGTTTGGTTGATGATTGCATGGTGGAACTTAAATCCAGGCGGGTTGTGACGTCACCATACTATGGTGTCAAGATCCTCGATGAGAATGGAGCAAGAGTATGCAAACCAGTTAGGCATTGTGCTATTCGGGTTGGGGGAAAGAAAAAGTGATTTTTCCACCATGGTTATGCTGGAAAAAAGAAGCAGGTGAATAATGAAACAATCATTGCTAATACCAGAGCTCTTCTCAGCAACCTCGAGACGGTTCAAAAATATCTTGGGGGTGTTCCGATTCAAGGAGTGCGCCAACATATCCCCTCGACATCAAGTGGCAACCACCGGATCAAGGGTGGGTCAAACTAAATGTTGACGGAGCTTTCTCGACCCTCACGGGCTCATGCGCCTGTGGAGGACTCATCCGTAATCCTGCCGGTGATTTTCTACGCGGCTTCATCTTTAAGCTTAATGAGGGAGACGCGATGTCCGCTGAGTTATGGGCATGCTTACATGGACTCAAAGTTGCATGGGATGCTGGGTACCGTAATGTTGTGCTTGAATCTGATGCGTCCATTGCAGTAGAATTAATTAATGCTACTCCGGAGGAATGCCGCGCTGATTATGCTGTTCTTTGTGAAATCGGAGGTCTTCCAAATAGGCAATGGAACGTGGGAATTGATCATGCAAACAGGGAGTGCAATCGATCGAAAAGGGGTCTTGATGCTATTTCTGGCTTTCATATTGTCACTGTTACTCCTACTGAGTTGTCTTGTATTTTGGCTTCTGATCGCGATAATGTTGCTGGCGATCTAGTAGAATCTTGAGGAGGATTCTCTATGTTATCCCAAAAAAAAAAAAGAAAGAGAAAAATGAATTATTTGTAACCTGGCCCGACTGCGCGGATTGGCAGCATCCACCGTTGGATCAACCCGAACCGAACTTGTTGCTACCCAACCTGTTGTGCACGAAGGCTCCTTCGCCCCGGAGAACAAAGGAGGCCTCGGAGGGAAATAAAAGGAGCGAAGGAGATCAAAGGCAGCGGATCAAGAAAATGGAGACCATAAGTGATTTCAGAAGGATGACCAAGATGACGGAGTGCGTATTCGGACTTGTAGGAGATGGCTTCGTGATTGTGGCGGCGGATGCGGCGACGGGGTTAGGATGCGTTAGTCCCAATACCACCGCGGACAAGATCACGGTCCTCGATTCTCACAAGCTCATCGCCGCTATTGGTTATCCTGGGGACAGGTTCCACCTTCTCTCTCGTTTGATGTTAGGGTTTCTTCGTTTTTTGAGTGATTTTTGTTTTGTGATATTCACTCGTATTGATGCAGGTATCCGTTCATGGATTCCATAAAGGAGAAGTTGGCTCAGTCTCAGGGGGATGGGATCCCTTGGACCACTCTCGCCACCGCCAGATTCATCCGTGGCGAGCTCGACGCTGCTTTGCGCAAAGGCGAGGTGAGGATTCCCTTTTTCCAATCCCTGCTTATTATTCTTCGTGTGACTGTTTTGATTAATTTTAGGTTCTTGGGTTCGGGTTTCAGCTTTTAGCCTTAAAATTTATGGGTTTCAATTTTGTGTTGACACCAACTGCCTGTTTAAATTCCCCCATTATTTTTGACAAGTGAATTCTGGAGTTTTGGTATTGCATGTATGTGTAGGGTACAGCGCCTGGCACCCACGCTGGGTGGAAGATGATCTTGAAATTTTAGAATTCCTTGTGATGTTCCCTTACTCAATGGAAGAATTGCTTCAGTAGTGACGTGGTATGGTAGTCTCTGTATCGTTCATTGTTAATAAAGCAAGCTTTCATGTATGAGATATCTTTACTTGCTCGGTCAGAGTGTTGTATTCCTTTATGAATGCCTGGAAATATTTTTCTGAGCTGTTGCAGTGAAGTCCGTTTGATGCTAGTCCTTTATGAATAATTGCATCTGTGCCACCTGAAGTAAACACAATTCCTATATAAACTTAACGATTATGGCTGTGGTTTTGTGCTCTTTTTGTTATGTCCTACCACCGGGATAAGGGGCTTCGGGGATTGTTTGATCTGTGGACCATTAGGATGTGATTTCCCTCAATGAGCAGATAGCTGAATGAATAGTGATGTCCGAGCAGGTCCTCCTTCAGGGGCCGGCATTAGGGCTCCATTGCTTCTTAATGATTTAATCTGTGGTTGTTTCTGTACAAGGAAGCCCCTTTCTATTTTTATTTTCTTTGCTGTGGCATAAAATTTATTTATTTATTCCAATGGCATGAGGAGCAACGGCACTATCTGTTTCATTACCAATCCCAATCCCTAGAAAAGTGAGACAAAAAATTTATTCTTGAAGCTCCTCTAGCTAAAGTTGTTTTTATGTACAATTTAGAAGCGATATGGTACGCCTGTGATAGGTTGTTATTGATCACTATGGGAGATCAGCTAAGTTTGGAAGCTTGCTTAAATTTGTTCTCTGCAATATATCGCCTGAACAATGGATGATGAGTTAATTCCTGCGTGAATTTTGGTTAGGTTGAGAGAGTGAGCATGCTGGTTGCGGGCTATGACGAAGGGACAGGCCCTTCCTTTTACCATATTGACTGCACTGCTTCACTTAAAACGGCTAAGAAGGGAGTTTTTGATGGTGATGGCCGCTATTATGGACTCCGAATGTTGGTCGATCGCTACAAAAGCGGAATGTC
Organism: Neltuma alba; assembly: GCF_004799145.2. NCBI lineage: Eukaryota > Viridiplantae > Streptophyta > Magnoliopsida > Fabales > Fabaceae > Neltuma > Neltuma alba. The sequence goes on along the minus strand of NW_021636631.1, from coordinate 187,564 downwards.
ACTGGAAGAAGCAATTCGTTTGGTGGATGATTGCATGGCGGAACTGAAATCCAGGCGGATTGTGAAGTCAGAAAACTATGGTGTCAAGATCATTGATAAGGATGGAGTAAGAGTGCACAAACCAGTTGATGATTCTGCTATTCTTCGGGTTAGAAGAAATGATTTTTCCTCCTTGCGTTAGGTGGAAAAATTGATTGTAAAAAAGATTGTGTTCCGGTGGTTTTCCCTGAGCCATGATCTCTCTCCAGAGCCATGGTTTCCCAAAACTAATATGTGTGATTTCATGACTGATACTTTCATCGAAATATCTTTTTCCTCTAGATATTGCAAGTGGGATATCTAAAAATGACAATAATTAAGGGCATTTTTGTTTTTGTTCTTTGTTTTTTTTGTGCTCAAAACAATTTTATAAAATTGTTTCTTAGGACAAGTTGTGAAAACAACAAATAAAAGAATTTGTTTAAAAAATCATGTTTGAGAAAAGAGTCACAGAAAATCACACTTGACAGGTGATAGATGTTGTTGGATAGCAGCTGAGAAGAGAAGAAGATTTTTCAAAATTTTTAATGGAATATTTTCCCCCAATTTTCTGTGTAATATATTTTATCTTATTTTATTATATATTTACATGAAATAATTATTTTTAAAATTTAAAATTAATAAAAAAAGGGTGATTCTGTAATTATGCGTCGTTTCTGGAATTAGGGGTTGTTAACAGCGACCCGATGCCTATGCCAGAAAAATTCCGGGGCGTTGCTAAATTTCTCCCTCTGGTACTATTAAGCCATGCAGCGCCAGCGACGCCGGGAGTGCACATCTTTGTAATTGTAAGCGGACATTGGTATAACAGTTGCATTCATGGGTTTGCTCATCTTTTGGTGATTTGAGGCGACTGTAAAATTGAGTTTTGGGATGCCTTATGAGGCTATGAGCAGTGGAGAGATTGGATAATAATTTTTTTTTAAAAATCATCCTTTGAAAAAAGAGGCAGAAAAAATCACCCATAGCAAGTGATAGATTTTGCCAGATGGTAGGTAAGAAGAGAAGAAGATTTTTTAAGATTTTTCAAAACAAAAAATAAAAAACACAAACAAAAATGAGATAACATGTAAAAGTTGTTTTGGTTTTTTATTTTTTAAAAATGTGTTATTGTTTTTTGTGTTTTTTTAAAATAATCAACTAAAAACAAATTATCAAACAAGTTTTTTTTTGTTTTAAAAATAAAAAATTGCTTTCGAAACAAGAAACAAAACAAGCCTGTAAGTTTATTTCCTATATCTAATATGTTAAATTTTTCAATCACACTTAGAGAAATTTTTAGTTATTCTCAGCGTGTCAAGTCATCAAAATATCTGTTTTCCCTATAAATTATGCTCATTTCAGGGGTGTAGGTAAAATTTATTAAAATATTATCAATAGTAAAATTATTGTAATTCGTTGTGAATAATTAAATATAAATATAAAATTAGATAATGATAAGGAAAAATTTTATATTATTTATTGTAATTTTTATTCATTTATTTTTCTTGAATTATTGAGTTTTTAATAATATTATTATTCTATAAGTTTGAAAAGTATTTTTTTTATTTAATAATATTACATTCTCTTATTGAGGGTAATGTGAATAAAACAAAATGGCTCAATTTTGCAACCTAAATTTATCTAACCAAACATAAAGTTTTTCACCACATCATTTTTTATTCCATTCCTTACCAAACATGTTCTCACTTGAAAATTCTTCATTCCATTCCTTTCTATTCCAACCAATTCTTCTTACCAATCAGACTTTTGGATTATTGGATTTGAATGTCATATATATGCATTTCCTGTATTTTAATTTGAAATATACTAGAATAGATGAAAAACTCAAAAAAATATTAACATTAAACTCCAATTTAAAAATGTATCTTTAATTTATTGTATACCTTTGTATTATTATTTATTTATTTTATTGATATGCACATACTTCTTACAACAATTTTAGATCTTGATTTGGACCCGCCACAAATTAAACTAGCACCAGATATCCGTGCGTTGCATAAGGAGCAAAAATTAGGAATATTAAGACAAAACATGGTACAAAACAACTAATTCACTATCACATCCTCGGAAACTTAAACTAATTTATTGAACATCCATCATAAATTAAAAAAAAAAACACTACAAAAATTGTACTCAGCTACTAAATAGCTAATGTTCATAATTAGATACAAAAATTAGCGATTGCAGAAATGGTGTAATTTAATGATTCAAACATGATTTACAGAGCAAATTTACCAATCAAATACTGCATATGATTCCTTTCAGAACTCTTAATAACCCTCACAATGACTCTCCGGTTCCTTCATTGAGATCTTTTAGAAGAGAAACTCTTGACATGATGGGAGTTAGTTAGAACATCAAGTGCAATTGCAATAGACTATATGAGTTTCTACGGCAGCATATATCATCAATTTCTATGAGTGCAATTGGAAAAGTATATATTGCCTCCGGTCCTTAATATAAGACCTCTTTTGATTTTTATTTTGATCCTAAATATAAGACCTCAATCCATTTTGTCTCTCATATTTATCTATTTTTTTCCTAAGATAGTCTTTCTAATAGTGGTAGTTCTAATCAATAAACTAGATTAGCAAGGATATTTTAGAAAAGACAACACATATTTATAACAAACAACCAACTTAACTTATTTTCTTAATCAACTCAAATTAACCAACTAGCTCTTATATTTAGGGCCAGAGGTAGTATCATTTATACGAGGTGTTTTGTCCATGACATATACCGCAGCATTGCATTGGAAGAAGAATACATAGACAAAGTATCACCGAATGCATTAAGTATCTGGATCATCACATTCTTGTCTTCATTTGGAAGATAATATTGAGAAAACGTCACTGATACAAGAAACCATCAACCTAATCTCACACTACATATAATTGCCATCATATTACGGAATACTTTGTATCACTTTGCTTTACTGCTTGTAATTACTGCCATTTCGTTTGTCAGATAAACTGTCAGCAATATATGATATTGCTGCTTTGAAGAAACATTAACAAAAATATGGAAATAATGACAACGGTAAAGAAAATGTTAAAAGTTAATAATGTCCACGAGTAACTAACCTTCTAATGCATACCCATTTGCTGACCTTTCTTTACTGTCCTATCCGATTTGCAATAACATGATAGAAACGCATGAAGTTGCATCTTTGAAGGAAAGCAAATTTAACAAAAATTTGCAAAACTAAAGACAACTGAGAAGGATCTCTAAAAACATCAGCAAGTATACTTACGACTACACAGACCATGGATCATATTTCCCATCATACTTATCCAAGTTTTCCATTATCGAGGAATGACAAAGAGGCCAAAGCATTAAAAAACTCGAGGATGTGACTGCATAACTGATAAGATCCAAATTAGATTACTCAGAAGAAAAAAAAAAGATCCAAATTAGATGAACAAAAAGTTTGTTCAGTAACTAAGAAAATTCCAAAACTCTGCTTTGGCTTCAACTAGGGCAACTTCGCTCTATAATAGACTTCTTAATGTTTCCTCTACTGGAAAAAAAAATGATCAGATTCCCTTACCTTTGACTATGTGCATACAGACGAAACAACAGGATGCAAGCGAAGTTTCATAATCAAGATCAAATGCATGCAAATTTTCACCTTCTCTATTAGCAGGTCCAATCCCTCAGTAAAATCCAGATTATATGACAAGTGAAATAGCGTTAGACGGATATTTTATTAACATTACAATCAACTATAAAGGATCAAAATTAAAACATGCACCTTTTCCATTTCATATGGTATAGCATAACAAATCATATTTATAATTTAAAATTAGAATTAAAAATATTAATCTAGTAATAAAGCATGCAATATATCCTATTTGCATCACTGATAAGATTCCAATCGTTTAAAAATATTGTAACTACTGAAAAAAAATTAACAATCATAGTATACAAATAATAAATAATAACCAACGGCATTTAATCATAAGAACTCTCTTCGTCGATCGAGAATGTAGTACATCATATTGCTTTCTTGTATCAGGGCAACTTTTTCCAATAGAGGCAAGCCAAGAAGACTACTCAATAAAAGTTTTCAAAGGTTAAAAAAAACTTTAAATATAAGGCAGAAAATATAATCCATGTTATTTGACATATTCTAGCCTTCATGCATATTTTGACCAACTTTTTTAACACAACACTCAATGTACGGCAGCTTATATAAATATGCAAATAATAGCTTGCTCTATTCTGATATAACCTATAAATAGCTTCAAAAACAACTCATACGTTACCATGTCCAGAGACTCAAACCCCCATCCCCATATGTCAGTTCTGAGAACTTGTTTGGTAGGAAGCATTGAAACTAAAGGCTAGGGATTGGGATTACAATTGAAAAAAATTATTCAAATAGTATTTAATTCGAGTAATTGTTTGTTATAAGGAATTAGGCAAACCCATAGAGATGGGAATAGGGAATGCTACTTTTCCCCATGGTATTCCCTAATCGCACACGCATGGTTTTGGCTAATTCCATATAAGAAGCAATCTCTCATATTAATTAAACACTCTTTTAATAGATTTTCTCAATCCCAATCCTTATCTTTATGCCTAATTTTCAATACTTCCTACCAAATAGGACCTTAGGTTACCAAGCATCCTAGATAACGGAAGAATCAAACAAAAACATTAAATAAATTACAGTTTGCAGACTCATATCATGATGATACCCGGCGTTGACAGAGCATACATTGCGGGTGTGGATTTAAATATAAGTAACTGAATACTCAATTTAATTACTTCGTCAACCCAATCCATAATCGGGCAAAAAAAAAAAAAACAATAAATGCAATGCGCAACGTAGATGAATTCTTCAACCTCTTAAGGCGCTGGGAAAATTATGGAGTCAAGTTCCTTCGCATTTCAGGGGCCATCTAAATGTGTTTGTCTCATTAGACACATCTTAGAGTGTAACAAGAGTTCACACTATAGAGGTCGGATGCATACATGTCGGGTCACATGAAGCAGACCATTAATATTGAAGCTAATTATATTGGCCGAATGTACTAATATTGATAGATATATCGTGTTAGTAATAGATATAGCCAAAATTAATTACTCATTGGTTACCTTGATCTGATATTCATATTATTGTTTCCTTACTATCATGAATTCAATATTCAATTTATCAATATTATTGCTACCTCCTAATCGGCTAAATAATCGATTGTTAATTATTAACATCTATTTTTTATAGCGTAAAATTATCCCACATTCCAATACCATTAACAATTGATTATTAGAATTCAAATGTTCATATATTCCAAAAATAACAAGGTCATTTCAAATTTAAGTTTATTAATTTTATTAAAAAATATCATAATTCTTTAAACATTGAATATTGAACATTAGTTAATAAATAGTTATCAGGACACTTGATTATTATGATTCATATATTCCAAAAATAAAAAGTCATTTCAATTTTATGTTTATTAATTTTCTGAAAACATATATCGCAATTACTTAGGCTTTGTTTGGTTCAATGGAGGGGAGGGGAGGGGAGGGGAGGTTAATTAAGGGGAAGGAAGGGAAGGGGAGGGGAGGTCATGGGTTTTGTTTGGTTGGAGGACAGGGGAGGGGAGGGGAGATTTCTTGTTTGGTTCACAAGGGGAGGGGAAGGAAGGGGATCATAAATTGATAAATATGCCCTTATCTTTATATTTAGACTGATTTATTCTTTTATTATAATATTTATATCAAAATTATTATTTCCTAATTTATCAATTTCAAAAAAACCAATTACCTCACTTATATGTGATAAAAAAATTATGAAATAAAAGTATAATATATATGAGAAAAGTGAACGGGAGAAAAAAAGACAAGACCTTAACTATATAATAATACCCTCCACATATTAGGAAATAAAAAATATATATGATATTAACAGTGTCATTTTATAATTATAATATATATTAATATATATAAGTAATTAATATATTAACATATATGCATATTATATTTGTGTGTGTATAACTGAGTGACCGCAAAAAGGAATGCGAAGGTAATCATGTGAAACCAAAAAAATACCAAGAGGGCACCACTGAAATATTCAAAAAATAACTTGGGCATATTTGTCAAGATTCTCATAATATTTCTCTTCCCTTCAAAAACCTCCAATTTGGAAGGGGAGGAGGGGGAGGGGAGGGAAACACAAAAGGACAAATTTTTTTAGCTCCCCTCCCCTTCCCTCCTCCCAACCAAACACATCCTCCCCTCCCCCTCCCTCTTCCCTCCCCTCCCCTCAAAAAAACCCTAACCAAACAAAGCCTTACACACTGAATATTAAATATTAGTTAACAAATAGTTGACTCAACTTTCACACCCATGTTTTTGGAGAAAAACATAAGTGTGAGAAAGATCACAAAATTCATTCTAATTATAAGCACATAAAAACAAATTTGATTCATAATTCATATTCATAATCTACATAATAAGAGATTTACAAATTTTTACATATAAAGATTATTGAGGAATAATAAAAAAGTATTATCTTGCTAACTATTTGTAGTGAGCATGTTATCCACTTGTCCTAGCTGGAGCCGGAATGCACCATTTTCCTGAAGCCATTCAGATTAGCCACTTCCTTCATCCATGGATGGCCAACACTTCGAGGTGATCACCTCCAGGAAATTTTAGAAAATTTTAGTTAGCGTCGATAAATATAAACAGCATAGCAACTATAAGTATGTAAGCGTTGTTGGAATCATTCTGGTTGTTCTTTTATGGACGAAAGTTCTGTCATAGATTAAACCGCATAAAAGTGCAAAAATAAAGCAACAGTCGCATGAAATGGACGTTCATAATCTTTGTGGCTAATACTAGATTCATCATACCTCTCTATCCTTCCATCGATGGCCGACTGAATGACTTCAGAATACTGCATACCTCTGCAGGCAGCAACTACTGGTCAGTGGTAATAAGCCACCACCAACTAAGACCAAAATCATACAACTTACGCACTAACCAAGCGTCAGGGTCGCATAGACAAGTAACGTCATTAGCAGCTCTGGGAATGGCTCCCAAGACTTGCATATCACTGTCTCCTGTCCAAACAGAAAGCGTTCATGCACTCCTTGACCTTCGAACTGTGAAACCAGTCATCGAAAAATACCTCTGCTTATCAAGACACCACAAAATCCTCTCCTGCACTGTGGCATCCTTCAGCCTTGCTGATCTTGGAGAACAGGAAATATTGATATATGGCTGATCTTGAAGGAGCCACTATGCAAAAACCCATGAATTGCATGAACCAAAGGGGAATACACGAACGATACATATTATACCTTAAAGTTGGTGTTAGAGAAAGCACATTAAGTACAAGGAGTAGACTATTCCTGAAAAATCCTTATCAGAGAAGATACTTGTTACCTGAACCAAAATAAAGGTAGGAATGTCTCCTCATCCGAGGAAACCATCTTCAGTAGCTGAGGATGCTCATTAATAAGTATTACTCACTATGTGCTTCATACCAGGTTGGCAACGAAGGGAAGTGAGGGCACACAATGTCCTACCCAAGCATATTTGGAGGTCAGGAGTTGGCGGGATAATTCAAATATTTCATATCAGGTAAATAAAAAAGAATGGCTCAACACACTGACCACGAAGCCAACATAAGCCAACATATAATTACGGCTTGCACGAAGCCGAATGCAACTTCTAAATTGGTTACCCAAGCCATGAGTCCATTATGAACAGTAAATTGAGTTAGGAGCCACCTAGGAGCCGGCATGGGGGATCGGCTTAACTGGAAGAGATTGAATAGTTTTATTGATGATTATGAATATCATGTCTAGTGATGATGGTAATCCTTCTTAATTAGTCTATATCCAGTTACAGTTTGCCTAATGCATTTGCATAAAATCTGACGTTGCGTATGCCATGTATTTAAGGTACTAGATATCTTTTTAAAAAATTTATGGCCTATGAGCTATTGCACGCAGTTTGAGAATTCCTGTAGATTTTATATATATATGTATGTATTATTAAACACGTATTGTTCATAAAATATCAGATATTGATAATCAATTGATTGATATTGATTTCTATCTGCACTTTTTGTTGGTCCACTAATTAAACTTTGGTATTTTGGTTGCTGGACTTCGTTCCCTTCACTTCTTCTGCAGTTTCTATACTTCGATCTCGTTATTGATTTTTATCCGCAGATTCATAATTTGTTTACGATCTAGCATTAGAAAAGTCATTAGGAAAAAAACGGGGGAAAGCAAGGAAAGAATGATTAAACTAAAATCATGCACATTTAGATCATCTCATCTCAATCTACACAAAACTCAACCTAATCGGCATTTAGTTCGATTCAAAGAACGATTAACGCAGAAATTTACAATTTCTGAGCTTCAGAACGATGCTAATTCCTGCCGAGTCCATTCACATTGATAAATATTCCAACCAGTTCTTGCTAATGTGGCAAGAACTACTTCGTTTGCTCACCTTCCTTTGTTGTTGTACCCTTTTTCATGTAATCCGACGCTTCGTGTTATGAATATCTTTCTTTCTCTCTTTTCCTGAAATCTATTCTGCTCAATATCGATTCTCTCTCTCTCTTTTTTAATACGATCAAAAACTAATCCAAATAAGGCTTTCTATTTTTCAACCCCCCGGGGAATACCTGATCCTCTCCATTTTCCCAACCAAATAAGGCTCCATTTTCCTGTGTCCTCCAACCAAACGAATCCTACATAAAGAGATAATAATAAATATGTGTGTGTATGATTAAATCAGAAGAATCCCCAGCTTTTTTTCTTTCTTTTTATTTTGCCAACCTTCTTCTTTTCTATCATTACCGACAGTCAAAGTCACAACCCTTGACCTTAAGCCTTGAGGTGAAAAAAAAAAATCATAACCCCCTTGCAATTATGTGATTTTTTTAATAATATAAAAGCATTTAAATTTTGTTACTTGTAAACAAAAGTGTTCTGCGAAGAGGAAACACAGAAAAAGGTTTTAACACTGCTGCGAGAAGCAATTTTTGGGGTCATTTTTCTTGTTTGCAATCATAATACGTTGAGGGGAAAATTGATTTTATGACCTTTAATTTTAGTTTGATACAATTCGATCAACCTTGTTAAAATTTGATTCCTAATAATTTTAACCACTAATTTCTTTTCACAAGCCAAAACTATGGAGATTGAGCTATAACAACGTGGGAGGAAAAAAAATTTACTTTTCTTCAATTTAAGGAAACAATAATAATAACTCAGATAAAAAATATTTCTTCAATTACATGCCCACAAAACTAACGGCTACCAAAACCCTCCTTAAACCCTAGTTTCCTCTTGGGAAGATGCCATGGTAAATCAGTGACTAATTGATTCTCGCAGAAATTGATACGAGGCAGTAATGATGGAATCCCTTCCATTGAAAAGAAACCACTGCTGCGTTCCTGCTATGCCCCAGTTCTACACTGGCGGACCTTTTGCCGTCTCCTCCCACAGTTCCTTCATCGCCTGTGTGTGCGGTGAATCCATCAAGATCGTTGACTTGGCTAATGCAATCATAAGGTCAACCATTTAGGGCGATACTGAGGCTGTTACAGCCTTGGCCCTTAGCCCAAATGATGAGTTACTTTTCTCCTCGAGTCACAGCCATCAAATTAGGGTTTGGGATTTATCTACCCTCAAATGCATTCGTTCTTGGAAGGTAATTGCTAGTGCTTTTGAATCGGGCAGCTCGTATTCCAGACTTATTCATTTTATCTCATGTGCAGGGTTGACATTTGACAGGGTCATGATGGTCCCATTACGTCAATGGCATCCCACCCATCTGGGGGATTGCTTGCTACAGGAGGAGCTGACCATAAGGTCCTTGTTTGGGATATTAACGGTGGATGCTGCACTCATTACTTTACATGTCATGAAGGAGTTGTTTCTAGCATCATGTTTCATCCTGATCCTGAGAAACATCTGGTAAGTCCAAAGCTCTCAGATATTTCAGGATGTCTTGAAAGAATTTAGTATCAACCCAGTTTATAAACTGCAATATGGATTTTATGAACATTGAAAATGGTATATCATGAGCCCTTTCAAGCACTCGTGAAAAGCTGGCACCAATTGGAAGAGGCGGACCCCTGCCATTTTTCCCATAGTTTTGTTATTTGGTTATTGTAGAGATATGATATGATATTATGTAAATATTATGTAATTATAATTAGGATTTGATATGATATGATATTATCATAATGAGCCATTAATGCAAAGGCTCCTCCCACTTGTAGATATATGTGCATATTCTAAGCAATGAAATACAAGAGAATTATTTTCCATATTATTCTATAATCTACATGGTATCAGAGCGTGGGGGTTTTTTTTTTCTGGGTGGTAATTTTCGGTTGCTACAGTACCAAAATTACCGTGTGAGCTTGTGACCCCCCTTCCCAATGCTTCCTTTAGTGTCACTGCCCTGCCCAACCTTCTTCCCTCCTCTGGACGACCAACCACTGAAGTTCGACGGCCATCCGACCAACGCGTGACTCTCACGCGCCTCCTGCAAGTTCACCGGAATTTCACGTGCCAGCACGTGACGGTGCGTGAGACACCCTTTTCATCGGCGACTTCGACGATCGACAACGACACCTAATTTTCGGCGAGATTGTGGTACTTCCTTGGTGTGGGTACGGCGTGGTGCACTGTTCATAGATTTTTCGGCGTTCTGCACTGTTCACTCCGGTGTCCATACTGTTCATTAGCTTTCTGGCGTTCTGTTCTATTTCTGGCCCGTCTCCGGCACTCTGTTTGTGCAATTCGGTTCTGTTTGCAACTCCCTGTGTAGCTGTTGGTCTTTTCATTGCTTTGGTATTCATTAGGTGATCCAGGTATCGTGCTTTGTGTCCTTGTGTGACACTCTTTCACATTCCTTTTGGTTAGTGCACTTCATCTATGGTTGAAATTAAATCTGTCTTGGAGCTTGTCCCAACTGTTACTAAAATTACTGATCACAAGTTGACTTGGGTAAATTATTTGGATTGGAGTAAAACCATTTGCCTCTATCTACGAAGCATTAAGAAGCAAGACCATCTGACCGATGATCCTCCAACAACTGATTCAAAAAAGGCTTGGTTGCGGGATGATGCACGGCTATTTTTCCAGATCCGTAATTCCACTGATAGTGAGATGATTCCTTCTATTAATCACTATGAATTGGTTAAGGAACTAATGGATTATTTAGATTTTTTGTATTCAGGAAAAGGAAATATCTCTCATGTTTACAAGGTCTGCAAAGTTTTCTATCATTCTAAAAAATAGGATAGCCTACTTTATAGACTTTAAGAGAATGTATGAAGAGCTGAATGTGTTAATGCCTCTTACTGTTGATTTGAAGGTTCAGTATAAGCAACGGGAGCAAATGGCTATTATGAGCTTTCTTATTGGTCTCCCACCTGAGTACGACACAGTTTGCTCTCAAATCTTATCCGGATCTGAGATTTCTGATCTTCAAGATGTGTTTTCCAGAGTAATGAGAGCTGAGAATCTCTTGCCACCAGTTGCTAGTATTCCTACAAGTGCCTTGCTCAATAGTCCCAGTGATAATCGCGGGGGGCCTACCTGTGGTGGTTCGAGCAAGGGGGAGCCCCTTCTGACTCCAGTGGGGTAGTGTGTTATTACTGCAAAGAACCAGGGCATACAAAATGCACATGTCGAAAACTTCAGAATAAACAGCAACGAAATAACTCTACCCACGTGGCTACCCAAGCCAGTGACACAGTCACAATTTCTGCCACTGAGTATGCCCAGTTAAAATCTGCTACACCGTCTATGAGTGCCGTGGCTACAACAGGTAATAATGCTACTGCCCTTGCTTCTTCTTCCTCAAAGTGGATCATAGATTCCGGGGCTACTGATCATATGACAGGTAATCGCCATCTCTTCTCCTCTTATAATGCTTTTACTAATCCGTCAAGTGTTTCCATCGCTAATGGTTCCCAGTCTCAAGTTCTCGGTTCTGGCACTGTTAATCCCACACCCTCTATCCGTTTGTCATATGTGTTAAATGTCCCTAAACTTGCTTTTAATCTCCTATCTCCCAGTAAACTCACCCGTCAACTAAACTGTTGGGTCTAACTTTTTCCTTCTCATTGCTTGATACAGGATCTTTTGACGAGGCGGATTATTGGTAGAGGTTATGAATCTAACGGGCACTATATACTAGATGATCGGGTGTCTCATGCGATGGCTTGCACTAGCAGTCATTCTCCCTTTGAAGTTCATTGTCGATTGGGTCATTTGTCTTTATCTTCTCTTAAGAGAGTTTATCCTCAATTTCAGCATTTGTCGTCTTTAGATTATGAGTCATGTCAGTTTGCCAAGCATCATCGTCTTCCCTTAGTGTCTCGTGTCAATAAACGGGTTTCATCCCCTTTTGAGTTAGTCCATTCTGATGTTTGGGGTCCTTGTTTTATAGAGTCCAAAGCAGGATTTAAATACTTTGTTACATTTGTTGATGATTATTCCTGAACAACTTGGTTATATTTAATGAAACATCGTTCTGAATTGTTTTTCCATTTTTGTGCCTTTTATACTGAGATTAAAACTCAGTTTAATGTTTCTATTCACACCTTACGAAGTGATAATGCTAAAGAATATCTCTCTGCTTCATTCCAATCTTACATGCTTCAAAATGGTATACTTCATCAGTCGTCTTGTGTCGATACACCAGCTTAAAATGGTGTTGTAGAAAGAAAAAATTGCCACCTACTTGAAGTAGCATGTGCACTTTTGTTTCAAATTCAAGTTCCTAAACCATTTTGGGCTAACGCGGTCTCCACTACATACTTTCTTATTAATCGAATGCCTTCCTCTGTTCTTGATGGTAACTCTCCCTTTTCTACCCTCTTTCCTTCTAAGCCTTTGTTCCCTATTGCTCCTAAGATATTTGGGTGTGTCTGTTTTGTGCGGGATGTACGTCCATCTATTTTAAAGTTAGACCCTAAGTCTCTTAAATGTGTCTTCCTTGGATACTCCCTAGTCCAAAAAGGTTATCGTTGTTTCTCACCTACTCTCAATCGGTATTTAGTATCTGCAAATGTCACCTTTCAGGAGTCCACACCATATTTCTTGTGTTCTTCCCCACTTGCTCCACCTGCGGAGGAGGATGACATTCTGATGTACTCTATCACTTCACTATCACCGTCTTCGCAAGCACCCGCTCCCGCACCCGTTCAACCATTTGATCGTGTGTATACACGACAGTCAAAGGAGATTACTACCGCCACGCCAGCTTCTATTCCTCCCTTGTCCGCTTTGCCATCAGATCTTGAGTTGAGCAACACTGAACCTCGTTCTGACCCTAATCCTAAGACACCTCTTGTTCTAGACCCGGATACCTCTCTTGATCTACCCATTGTCCTTCGCAAAGGTAAACGTACTTGTGCCCATCTTATTTCATCTTTTGTTTCCTGTGACCACTTGTCTCCTGTGTCCAGTTCCTTTGTTGCCTCCCTAGATACTATCTCTGTGCCCAGAACTATTCGTGAAGCCTTGGCCCACTCGGGTTGGCGTGCTGCAATGGAAGAGGAGATAGCGGCCCTTGATTGGGCTGGTACATGGACCCTGGTAGATTTACCAGCGGGCAAAAAGGCCATTGGATGTAAATGGGTGTTAACTCCGAAAACTAAGGCTGACGACACACTTGACCGCCTTAAGGCTCGCCTTGTGGCTAAAGGTTATGCACAGACCTATGGCATTGATTATTTCGAAACCTTTTCTCCTGTTGCTAAGCTCTCATCTGTTCGTCTGTTCATCTCTCTGGCTGCTACTTATGATTGGGATCTACATCAATTAGACATTAAAAATGTCTTCTTGCATGGTGATCTCTATAAAGAGGTCTATATGGAGCAACCACCTGGGTTCGTTGCTCAGGGGGAGCGTGGGAAAGTATGTCGCCTTAAGAGGTCCTTGTATGGTTTGAAGCAAAGTCCTCGTGCATGGTTTGACTGATTCAGTACTGTTGTACAGAAATTTGGCATGAGCCAAAGCAAGTGCGACCATTCTGTATTTTATCAGAGAACAGCGGCTGGCATGATTCTCTTGGTGGTATATGTAGATGACATTATGATCACAGGCAGTAATGGTTCGGGCATCTCGTCCCTCAAGTCCTTTCTTAATTCCCACTTTCAGACGAAGGATTTGGGCTCTCTGACATACTTTTTAGGTATTGAAGTTACGAGAAGCAAGAAGGGCATACTACTGACACAGCGCAAATATGTCCTTGACCTACTAAAGGAAACTGGAAAGTTGGGAGTAGCACCGGCTAATTTCCATATGGTTCACTACCCACTCCTTGACGCTGATGGGAGAATACCGCCTGATGACTCTCTTGATGATGAGAAACAAATGCTTGAGGCTCAAAAGAGCAAACCATTTGAGAATCCTGAAAGGTACAGGAGAATGATTGGTAAGTTAAACTATCTCACTGTAACTCGTCCAGATATTACTTATTCAGTCAATGTACTAAGCCAGTTCATGGCATCCCCGACTGTTAGACAGTAGGAAGCCTTGGAGCACGTGTTACATTATTTGAAGGGATGTCCAGGTCGTGGGATATTATACAAAAATCATGGTCATACAGACATTGAGTTCTTCTATGATGTGGATCATGGTGGATCAAAGGCCACGAGACGGTCTACTACAGGATACTATGTCTTTGTGGGCGAGAATCTAGTATCCTGGAAAAGCAAGAAAAAAAATGTGGTGTCCCGATCGAGCGCAGAGGCAGAATACAGAGCTATGGCACAGTCTGTATGTGAGATAATCTGGATATATCAGTTACTGAAGGAGGTTGACCTCAAAACTACTTTGCCAACAAAGTTGTGGTGTGACAATAAGGCTGCCCTACATATAGCCTCTAATTTTGTGTTCCATGAACGTACCAAACATATTGAGATTGATTGTCACTTTATCAGAGACAAGCTTAAAGAGAACTTCATCTCTACTGGATATGTGCGCTCTAGTGATCAATTTGGCGAACTTTTGACTAAGGCTCTAAATGGGACTCGTGTTGACTATTTGTGTGACAAGTTGGGCATGATTAACATCTATGCTCCAACTTGAGGGGGAGTGTAGAGATATGATATGATATTATGTAAATATTATGTAATTATGATTAGAATTTTATATGATATGATATTATCATAATGAGCCATTAATGCAAAGGCTCCTCCCACTTGTATATATATGTGCATATTCTGAGTAATGAAATACAAGAGGATTATTTTCCATATTATTCTATAATCTACAGTTATAACTTTCACCATTACAACTCATGATTTCTACAGCGATAGAAGATGGTAGTTACTAATGACAATCAAGTAATGCAAATTCATAGAGTCGATTCCCTTCCAAGTGTTTAAATCAAACCTTTTCCCTGCCAATATGGCGTCCTCCGCCTTAAATTGATCATATTAATGATGAGCTTGATCTCCACAGCTTTTTTCTGGGAGTGATGATGGCGGTGATCATGCAACTGTATGGGTTTGGGATATTTCCATGGCCAAGAGGAAGAAATGCATAGAAACACTAAACAACCATAGCTCCACTGTGACTTCTTTGGCAATATCTGAAGATGGATGGACGTTGCTTAGTGCTGGAAGAGACAAGGTAGGCCCCTCGTGGCCCAACCTGTAACAAATAAATATGGGCTATTGTACCATCATTCGATATCTTAATTATTCAAGCATAACAATATTGATCATAATAGTCAAACGCACCATCGAAGTCGTACACTCACATATATCAAGGTTTTGAACTCTTACAAAGGTAATAGGAATCAACTTCATGATTTCTAAGTTGTCAACGTAGGAGTTGATCAGAAATTATTCAAATCCTTTGTATGCTTATGTTGCCTAGTATGTTTTCCCTTTTATTGATCCTAGGGAAGCTATTTCTTAAACACCCAAAAAAAAACACAAAAACAAAAACAAAACGCGCGTGCGTGCGCACACACACACTCTTTCTGCTCTTTTTCTCCAAATATATGATTGATTTGCCCCAGTCTGTGTCCTGTGATAAGTGCTTCTACCGTTTCTAGAATTTACCCCATTAGTACTGGTGGTCCTGCCAACTTTACGGGACAAGATTTCTGTTACTTAGCTTTGATCATTCATCTGTTTTGTGTTAACTTACAAGTGTTTTATATCAAGTTCTTTTCCTTTTGGTTTCTGTTCTGGTACTCTCTCTCTCTATATATATATATATTAGTTGTTTCTTCAATCCTTTCTTTCACTATCAACTTGCAATATATTGCTGCCCTAACTGATCAGCAGAATGTTCTCAGGTTGTAACATTGTGGGACCTTCATGATTATAGCAACAAGAAGACTGTTGTCACAAATGAGGCGGTTGAAGCTGTATGTGCAATCGGTCATGGGAGCTCTTTTGCATCATCTTTGGATTTATACCGTCAACAGAGTACAAAGCAACAAAATGGCTCACTAGCAATCCAATTCATTACAGTCGGTGAACGTGGAATTGTGCGAATTTGGAGTTCTGACAGGTAATATAACTTTGTCAGTGCTTTAAGTATAATGGTGTTTAATGCAGAGCCTTCAAATGATTACATCTAAAAAATGCATTTAAAACAAGATGGAATGGCTGGCTGTTTCATGGTATCTTTTTTTTTTTTTGGTTGACAGTGCAAGTTGCTTGTTTGAGCAAAAAACTTCAGATGTTTCAGTCAGTAATGATGAGGATGGCTCACAAAGGGGTTTCACTACTGCTACTTTGCTTACCTCAGATCAAGGATTACTTTGTGTGACTGCGGATCAGCAGTTTCTTTTTTACTCTCTGGAATGCAGCAGTGGAAATTTGCAATTAAACCTAACCAAAAGACTCGTAGGGTATGAGGAGATTGGGGATATGAAATTTTTGGGGGATGATGAGAAATTCCTTACTCTTGCTACCAATCTTGAACAGGTACTGAATTTTGCATTTGCTATCTAGAAATTTGCGGACTGACTGCAATTAAGTAGAGCTGTATTTTGTGTTTAAGAAAATAGTACAACTGCATTTGTCTATCAACCTAGCTGTAGAATTGCATTGATTGTCAATTTAGAGTAGAATACATTACTGATCTAAAGGATATTGCTGCTACAGGCACAATCTCATATAGCAGGGAGGCCGGGGTGGTTGTGTGGAGAAGCACACAGGCACCACCACTTTAGCCCTTGCGCTCCTTGATTATATTATCGTAGCTGTTGATTCAAGAATTAATTGGAAAAATGATGAAGGAAAAACTAAAGGTAAATTTGAGGATTACAAAATTTAATTTCATTATTTATACTATTTTTTTTAACTGTTAACAACTATTATGCAGTTGCTGACACTAGCTACAAGCTATGGAGGCTCAAGCCTAATTTCCTAGGTACATCAGCCGGACACATGAAGCACTGCCAACAGGCTTTTAATTGTTTTCAGAAGGAGTTACATCAAGGGAGTATATCTTCACTCACGCAAGCTTTAGAAAGATTCTCTGACATACTATGCCAAACCACTGATCCAGGCATACCATCAGCCAATCAAACAATACTTGCGGGATAGAGTGAGGATGGGGTAACTTATTAGTTATTTTTCAGTGAATGATTTTTTTATAATTAGTTCTCTTTTCTAGCTAATTAAGTTCTCTAACGAGTATATTTTTTCAGACTCCAGGTCTATATGGGATTACCAATGCAGAGACGAGCATAAATGTATTCACAAAAGAATATGTAACATCTGGGAGTGGGAACATCTTTGCTTTATCAATATTGGCTACAAGGTTAATTGATATTTTATAAATAAAATTTGTTTAAATTTTAGCTCTTATATAATGATACATAAAGTCCTTGTCTTATAGGTATAGAAGAGACATGAAAGTTGACGATGCAGTGGAGGTTGCCCGACAAGCAATGCATCAGGCGGTCATGAAAGACCCATTTATTGGGGGAGAAATAACAATTTGCCTTGTGAGTCGATGGGATTCAATGATAGTATGGATAGGTGACGTCATAAAGTATTACAAGGCTGATAGGATAGAGATCTACAGAGAAGATCCTCCTAATAGGATAGAGGATGAGGCTGCTTTTGATGTCATGGAGACTGACTGAGGAGAGGAGGAGTAGGAATGTGATTCTTTCTTTTAAATTTTCAAAACTTCTTCTAGTTGGCATTCATGCAAATTATAATTAAGGTATTAATGGTTTTCAAAATGGAATCAACTCATAATCAAACCGGATTAAAATAATATAATTTAATTAGAATATACAAAATATTCATATTTAATTCTAAAAAATCTTATTTAAATAAAAAAATTGCAATATGCCACCAGTTGATGAATTGAGTTATCTAGGAATATTAACAAGCACATATTATTAATTAAATATTCCTCTAAAATAATAAAAGTAAAATTTAAAGCTTTAAATATAGAATATAAAAGCATAATTATAAAAGAGATTTGCATAAGTATTCATCACTAAAATAATAAAAGTAACTAAATTATAATACCCCTAAGCACAAAAATTTATGATCTTTAAATTTAAAATGGCTTGGCTGGTAAAAAAATAAATGGGAGTTGGTACGTGAGAGGTAGAAACGAGTATGGGTGTGACTAAAAAATTGGAAATGATCTTGTTGGAAAGTGAGACAATGACCTATGATTCTTTTAATAAAAAGAAATGAAATCAAGGGTGTGAGTAAAAAATTGGAAATGACCTTGTTGGAAAGTGTGGGACAATTACCTATGACTCTTTTACCACCTAAGTTGTTCTGGCTTAATCAAGATCTCAAGTTCAAGACTTGGGCACGCACCATCGCAGGTGGTAGAGCTAGCCACATGAAAGGGTCCCTACAAGGCTCGAATACGCATTAGTCTGGGCTTGATGAGTTCCTTATGAATAAGGGCTGATCTAGGATAGGAGGTGCGGTCACTTTAAAAAAAATGAAATGAAATGAAATCATGACCTTTCATATATGATGAACGGTTATGATACAATCTCCCCTCTCTCTCTCTCTCTCTCTCTCGGTTGAATTAAAACACTTTGATTTGAGACGCTGAACTGTACCATGGATTTGGATCTAGTTTCAGAGTGGAAAGGAGAAATTCGTAGAGGGACTCTGGCGTTCAACTGAGAAAAAATCAAAAAATTACTCAAGTTGATGATGAGGTAACTTGATATAGATCTCGTAATAGAGAATATCTGACTGGTTCTTTTTTTTCCTTTTTTCTTTTTTCCCCTCTTAGTTTTTCAATTTTTTCTATCCTCGTCTTCTTCATTGCTCTTATTTCTTCCTTTCTATTCCCGTTCTTCACTTCTGGGGATGAGACTTTAAAATTACTGTGTTGTATGAAGTGATTTTCATGAGATCTTGCATCAATTTTATGTGAATCACTCGTAAATTATTAAAAAAGAAAACTATCATAACCACATATTAGAACAGACATCAATTTATGAAGAATTAGGGATGTACCTGGGGATGGCGGTTTGATACCCTGTGGTCAACGGAGGAGGGAGAAGTATGGGGTATGGCTATTTCTTAGTCGGGTGTGTTCGGTACTTACATCTGGGACAGATGTAGAAGTAGAGATAAAGGAGGCACCTTTACCTCTCACCTATGGCGGCAGGTCCATGGTCGCTGATGGAGGAAGACGTAATCCCAAATTGACCGTGAGGGGGAGCTGACTTTGTGAGATGAGATGCTGATGGAGGAAGCAAGCTCTTAGGTCGGCAAAAGCCAGGGATAGGAACTGAAAAAGTCAAGGGTTTCTAATCCCATCCAAGTCTGAAGTAAATCTTGTGCGGATCTCGAATCAGTACCTCGACGTGATGTAGGCTGATGGAGGCCGACGCTGAGATAGATCCAAAAGAGGTAAAACAATCAGGGGTAATGCCAGAGGAAAGTCAGGGAGGTTTTTTTCGGACCTCACATGATTGTGAAACGAGATTTTAGCCAAAGAGAGAATCAGGGGGAATCAAAGGATTTAATTCAGATAAGGAGGGGCTAAGAAGGGGAGGAACCAAGGATACAATCAATGGGAGAATCAAACACATGCAACGAATATCAAGGAAAGGACCATGGTAAAGATAACAAATAAAGAGGGGAATAAGGAGGTGGAGAAGCGAAGATTCGGAGTAGAGGTCAATAATGATGAGAAAGAATAGATCGTAGTTGGAACACAACGCAACGCCCTGCCAAAAAAGAAAACACAGGGAAAAGAAAACCTAACTGGGGTGAAAATGCGGGCCAGAGAAAAGAAAATACAGGCCAGGAGTCAACTAGTGGATCACAACAAATATGGTCCACAAGCTCCTTTGCTGCACTAATGATTGGGCAGTCCAATTTTGAACAGGCCACCAATCATGACCCAATGAAGGGAGGAAATGAGCTGGAGGGGATGATAGACTGGAGCAGTGGGTCGGGTAAAGAGACACATGATTATAGAGGAGTGACTATACGGACCCAAGAGGACATAATGATAGGCCAAGATGGGCATGAGAAAAATGAGGAAGATACTCATATGGATGCGATGAGGGTCCCCCCTCTCGCAGAAAGTGAGTGTTCCCCATGAACTGCTTACTATGGAACACTCGCGGGATCGGGGTCTGCTCTTTCCCTAACCTCATCTGTGAGCTTAGGATGAAACACAACCTGGACCTTGTAGCCATTTTTGAAAGACGTAATGCAGGAGAGAAGGCTCACAAAGTCACTTCAACTCTTGACTTCTGTAATATGGAACTGGTTGATGTTGAAGGTTACAGAGGAGGAATTTGGTGTTCATAGTCAAACAAATTTTGAATGGTTGAAATAGTGCTAACTAATAAACAATTTATCCACTTGAAGCTTCAAGACGATGAGTTAAAATTTTGGGAGATGACTCTCATTTATACTAGTCTGAATGTGGTGCACAAGCGCGAACTCTAGTCAACTTTGAGTGAAGTAGGGAGAAACACCTAGAACCCGTGGTACGTTGGGGGTGATTTTAACGTGATCACATCTAGGGATGAACGAAGATCAAGTGCGTTAACCTAAGAGCCCGATAAAGAGTTCTGCAGGTTCATTCTCAACTCAGGACTTAATGACATTGGGTATGTAGGGCCACAATTCACGTGGCGAAGGACAAGGGTTGAAAGCTGAATTGACAGAATGCTCAGGTCGTTCGATTGGATGGAGCTGTTCCCGAATGCTCTAGTCACTCACCTACCTTTCTATAAATCAGACCGTCGCCCATTGCTGGTGTAATTTGACGAGGCCCGACAGAAGAGACATATCGAGAGACCGTTTTGCTTCATGGCTGCATGGGTCCTTAACAACCAGTTTGAGACCCTAGTGAAGAATAAATGGAACCCAGCAACCTCTTGGACAGATACTATTAATCACTTTGCTGAGGAGTGCAAAATCTGGAACAAGGAAACCTTCAGACACACAACGCCGAGGAAAAGGAAACTCATGAAACGCCTGGAAGGTATCACAAAAACTAAGGCCACTTATGGGTTAAACGAGAAACTAGAGGAACTCTAGAAACAGTTGTGGAACAAGCTAGAAGAAATCTTAATCCAAGAATCACTAATCTGGGCCCAAAAAGCTTAAACAGAATGGATGATAAATGGTAACAAAAACACGAGATATTTCCACTCATGAGCCAATAGACGAAGAAAGCATAACCATATCGGAGCAATCAGAAACTATAGTGGGGAGTGGAAATATGATGTGGAAATCATTAAGAATACGGCCACGATGTTCTTCTCACACTTATTCCAGGAAGAAGCCCAAAACCGAGAAGAGTGTAAATGCAGCATAACCTACCTGAGTAGGTCGCAAGATACACTGAGAATGATGGGTCGGACAGTTGGGGAACTGGAAATAAAGACGCTCTTTTCAGTATGGGTCCTTTGAAGGCACCAGGCTTGAATGGTTTTAACCAATGATTAAAGAACCGGACCGGACCGGACGGTCGGACCGGTTGAACCGTCACCCGGACTCGTTAACGGCTCGGTTTAGACCAAAAAACCGTTCACATAGTTGAGCCGGATTGGACCGGAGTTGAGCCGTTATTAAGCCGGAAACCGGAGTTGGACCGGGAACCGGAACGGTTTTCAGAAAACCGGACGGTTTTTTAGCCTGACTGAAAAATACTAAAATTTTTTTAAAAAATAGAAGAAAAATAAAAAATTGATCCCCTTAAATATCCTAATATATTTTTAGACTAGTTATAACCATATAGTATTATTTCATTGAAAATTTCATATATTGTGGTGTTAAAATCGTGAGTCGCTAGTCTTTTTGTTTCGATATTTGATCTATCTTTTAAAAAAATATTTTGATTTGAATGAATTGATAATTTGTAATACATTAAATATTTTAAACATACATAAAATTAAATATATATATAAGGTTTTAGTCCATTTTCAATGATTTTATTATAATTTTAGATTATTTAAATGCATTTCTAAATTATTTAATAATTTGATATTTTTTATATATACTAATTATATGTATATAATATTTTTTTAAATTAATTATTGCGTCACCGGTCTGACCGAACGGTCCGACCGATTGAACCATAACCCGTTGATCTTTCCGGTTCGACTTCCGGTCCGACTTTTAAAACATTGCTTTTTTCACTCGCAAGACTCTCGCGACAGCAACATTTAAGATTATATCTCCATCATCTGAACTTGACCCAACCCACATTTTATGGACCCAGCAATGCAGCCCAATACGATGATAATTTTCAAAACTAAGGCTGACTTTTTCTTTTCGGCCGAAATAAGGCTTGACTTATGAGAAAATGACATGCGTTATCCCATTATTGTTGTTTTGGCCCCGTTTCTCATCGGTTGATATTGCTGACAATCGGAGATGGATTTTATCAAATCAAACAAACCCAAAATTCCAAAAGCATAAGATTGAGAAGCCTATCTAACAAAGAAAGGCCAAGGAAATGGCCTCTCAATCACTGTCTTTGGAATACTTTTGGGAAAACAAAATGTGTTTTGTTATACTTTGGATCGTTTCTTTTCCTAGTAAGAAACGTGTAATTTTGATGAGAAAAAAGCTGTGAATTTAGCATATAAAAACTCTAATAGCAAGGCATGCATCTTATAAAATATGAATATGAATATGAATTTCTCAAATTTCATGCTGCACATGAGACTCTGTATGTTTAAAGATACAAAGAATTATGATTATTTCTAATGGCTAAAAGTAATTACTCGATAATGCTCGTATTTGAACTTTTAGCAGCTGGGAAGCAGAAAAGCGAGGTGAGGAGAAATAGGATTATGAAGAAATGAAAGGTGGGAAAAGTATGGTAATAGACAAAAGAGAAGGGGTTATGAGTTGGAATGGAACAAAGCTTTTGTGGTGTTGTGGCATTTGAAATGATGAGGTTGGTTGTATCATGAAGCACAAGCATCCACCACATTATATTACAACGGAGCAGTTATTTGATCCTAATGCCGTCATTATCAGAAGTTAATCAGCCCCTCTCCTACAGCATCCATCCACAATCCATGCATGCACCCGTCTTTGATTATCCATGTCTGCCGCCAGGGGCCACTCCCCCTTAATTCACACATCAATTCAGAAAATGACTCCAACAGTCATCACGCTTCTATTATTTTTTTTTTCTCGAAAACCAAAGTACTCACTCTGCTTTTAAATAGATAAGCTAGTTAATTATGAGTTTATTTTAATCATAAATATAATACTCTTCCGGTCCTTATTATAAGACCCAATTTGACTTTTTATTTGGTCCTAATTATAAGACCCAATCCATTTTCTCTCTTATATTTATGCATTTTTTTCCAAGATAATCCTTCTAATAATGATAGTTTTAGCCAATATACTTAATTAACAAGGATATTTTAGGAATAACAACACTTATTTATTATAAATAACCAACTTAACTTACTTCCTTAATCTCCTCAAATAAGTCAATTGGGTCTTATAATTAGGACCGGAGGAGTATCTCAGTTTGCTATATATGTCTCCTAAACTTATATTATTTTTTTCCAAACTATTCGGGTTTGTGTCAAATTCAATATAAATAATTAAAAAGAATATTTTAGAAAATCATCAATAATACACAATTTTTACAAGTAACTATCTAAATTAATTTTACTAATTTTGATAAATTAGTGATTTGGCCCTCATATTAAGGACGAAAAGAGAATAATACTTTAAATTTTAGTATGAAAATGCAATCTGCAGCAAATTGAACTATAAAAAAACCTGAACATTGTGATGAGCAAAAATTCTCTCACTGCTCTCATCTCCTGCTCTTTTTTAAGGTGTATTAGAATACACTAACAACTTTACTTTTTAGTCTCGTCAAGTTAAACATCTTGTCACATTTTTCTTCCCATTTAAGAAGACTTGGACGTCACCTTTTGGATGTATTTGGTTGTTCCTTGAACACAATCAAACCTGTGTTTTGCAACTCAAAAGTTGCTTCTTCCATCAAAATCAGCAGAAAACCAAATATACACTAAGGCACTAAGAGAAAATTCATAAAATTCACGAGTCTCTGTCCAACCATTTTCTGGATTCTTTACAAGTGTATGGTGCCCACCCGCATCTATAGATGTAGATATAGACACATGCCTATGTATGCCCCACGTTGTGTGCAGTACAAAATATTAAAAAATACGAACGGATATGAAAATGTACACATAATAATTGAGAATGCATAGGAAGGGGTGGTGGCCAAATCATTGTTTCAACATACTTCTCTTCCATAAAACCTGAACAACAAGAGAGCCTTTCTTCATTGGTTGTCTCTCAGAATCTCTCTCTCTCTCTCTCTCTCTCTCTCTCTCTCTCTTCCTCTTACTCTCATCATCTTCACCACTTCTTCCCACAATATTCTTCCTCCGCAGTCTCCCACCCGCACATGGCTTCCACACGCACACTTTGTCCCTGTAATCATTTCATTGGTCCCCACTCCTTCATGCACATATCTCACCCTTTGTTTGTTTGACTTTCTGCCCACCATCACTCGGTGCACAGGAAGCCACGTGGCATACATGCATTGCCTATCTATGTCTTGTTAGAGCATCATGTACCTTTGATTGGAAGGCACGTTCAATTGAGATTGCTGAGCAACCCCATTGGGTTTCTCACACATGCCCTCCTCACTTCTTTCTCATTCAATTCCTCTTCTTATATAGTAATAAACTATTCTCACGTCAATACTTCCTTCAAATTTCAGATAAATATTTCAAAATTTTAAACAAGAAAAATGTAACTTGTACCTTTGCTTGTAAGATAAATTTTTTTTTGAACTTCACAGCACAAAGTAATTTTCAAGTTGCATTTTACTCCTCCGGTTATTAATATATGACTTAATTATTAAGTTAATTTTGATCATAAATATAAAACCTATTTTTCATATCTATTAATTTTTTTTTCTAAATTACCCATATGGATACTGCTTCAATTATAATCAAATAAGTAAGGAATTAAGGATATTAATTAAGAAAGATGATTATGGTGTTTAAAAAAAACATATCATATTTCTTATAATTAACTAATTTACCTAACCTTCTTAGTCTAATCAAATTAGTTAAATAGGTGTTATATTAAAGATCGGAGGAGTATTTCATTTTCCCCCAAAAAAGGATAAAAACAAAGCAGTCCAGTCACTTGGCAAATGTTTCACACACACACACACAAGCATGATACACTATTTTAATTATGGAAGGTTATGATGAGATAACCCCATGGTCACTCTTGGTACAATAATGGACATGGATGCCATGCTACAGGTTATTTTAATTAAATTTAGTAGTGGAGTTGTTGTTCCAACATTACATTAATGATAAAGGTTTAATAAAAAAAAATATTTTGAGCTTTTTTGTACGCTATTCAGATAAACTTGTCAAAATAAGTTTTTTTCCCCCAATACATATCCTGTACATGTTTACTAGCTTGCACTCTTTCAATAACTTCCTCATACATCGAACAATTTTTCATCTTTAACCTTACTATAATCACTTTTTTTTTAAATCTTAAACGAAGTAATGTAAATTGATTAACACAAAACATATAATTGGTGTTTGCTAATTGGTGATATTTTGGATGGGAATGCAAAGTTATGGGGGGCACACAAGATTACGCAGTGATTGGTGCCTTGCCTTTTTGAGATAACATCAATGTCCCACCCTTTTCTTCCTTCTTCTTTCTCTCTTTCTCTCTCCTCCATCCCATTCTATTCTTCTCTCTAAAATTATGGCTCCCAACTTACATACTTTACAGCACCACCACATATTTCTCCTTGATATTATCATTAACCTGCTATAGCTTTAATTATATTCTTCTCACTTTTAAAATAATTACTCTCTTCCCAATGATTTTTACGAGCTACCCACAAATATACTAATTATGTCTTCATTTTTACAAAGAGGGGGTGAGACAGAAATTGAGTGGGGGAAATAAAGGAAAAATATGAGAGACATATAATCAAATGAGAATTAAAATGGAAAAAATATATATTAAAATTTAAAAAAGAACCAAACTTATTTCAAAAACTGCAACTTGTAAAAAAGACTTGAGCGAGTATTGTCTCAGGCTATGCATTACATGAAGGAAAATATCAAATAGCTATGATATCTAATATAATCCAAATTCTCTTATGATAGATATTAAAATATCATTAGCGCTTGATATCTATCTATTATAATTTTTACTAATGAAAAATAATATTATGCAAAAATAACTAAATATTTTACAAACATGTAACATGTGCATGAAGAAAGAGAAAAAAAAAACAAAACAAAGCAAAACAGAAATATTAGTTGGATGTATTTCCCCAGTCGCTTTCCCTACTTCGTGAGAACCTTTGTGTAGGAAAATGGAAATGATAAGGCTGAGTGCGCAAAAAGGCTTTGGCTGTACATTACCTGATTTTACCAATTTGTAAGACAATATTATTTATATATGTGTTCGTGTTTTATTATAATTTCTTGCTATTGATGCAAAAACAAAAGTAATTACAAGCAATTTATGAGACCTAGTGGCAATTACATATTTGATTAAACGTACTATAATAAATGTCAAGTTTAGTCATTATCACTTGAACACTTGAGAGAGAACAATGGTTTGAAAATAGTTAATTTTAATTCAAAATCTTAAAATTTAAAATCATGGGTCTTGTCTCTCATACTGCCTCCGGTCCTAAATATAAGAGCTAGTTGACTAATTTGAGGAGATTAAAGAAATAAGTTAAGTTAGTTATTTGTAATAAATAGATATTGTCTTTCCTAAAATATCCTTACTAATCAAATGTATTGGCTAGAACTACTATTATTAATTAAAAAGACTACTTTGAAAAAAAATGCACAAATATGAGAAGCAAAGTAGATTAGGGTCTTATATTTAGAACTAAAATAAAAGTTAAATGAAATCTTATATTAAGAATCGGAGGTAGTATTTATTTATTTCTTTTCCAGACAGTCCTTCTAATAATAGTAGTTCTAACCAATAAACTTGACTTGCAAAGATGTTTTAGGAAAAACAACACCTATTTATTACAAATAACTAACTTAACTTATTTTCTTAATCTATTTGAATTTGTTAACTAACTCTTATATTTAAAATCGAAGATACTACTAGTAGTATTTATGGAAAATAATCAGCAAACTAAGCTACCTCATTTCTCGGCAAAAAATTTATTTACAAACTACAAATTTCCAAAAAAGTAAAAAAAAAAAAACACTAATAATTTCACCGTTAATGATAGATTGGATGCTATAGTTGCCGCTGAGCAAATGCCATCAATTAATAAAATAATGTATATTTGGCAGCTCAGTCGCCGCTGTGTAACCAATTTTGTAATAGCCTATATAATAGATAACAATTCAAAATTTTCTCAAAAAGCCACGCTAAATTTTCCAATATTTAAATCCTATTAGAATATATTAAAATACAAAAGAAAACAAAAAAAATTCTATCAAATTCAATAGAAATTAGAAAGTGGGAAAAATTAAAGGGCAAAAAAGGCTGTATGCCATCAAGAAAAGCCACGTTGGTTATATAGCCTCTGAACAGCTGCTTTTCGTGGCTAACTGATGAAGCGCATCTTTCTTTCTTCTTTTTTTATGCACGTGCTTGGCGTATATTATATTAAATTGATTTCGTAAAAATTACATACATTTTTTTCTTAAAATTCAGCAACAAACCAATGTCAATGTAAATAATAAAGTTTATAAAAAATTATATGATCAAAAACTTTGGAATAATGTTGCTCATTATTTAGAAATCAGTGCCATAATGAAAACATGTCTGATTTAAACATATGAATAAAATCAACCATCAACCAATATTTAAATCCATGACATGCTACATTTTTTGTAAGTTTTAAGTAGTGTGTAATTTCTCTGGTCAAAAAATAAGTAGTGTGTAATTTATTTCTCAAAATTTATACACACTAGATCATAACCTTAGGGCAAGATTTCGTCGCAATAATTATATTTTTAATTATAAAAATTCAAAGACGTTAGATTGTGTTTGCCAAATATATTTTAGAATGTTTATTCAAATATCATATTATTTCTAGTTATTAATATAAAAGCTGGTTGGCTAATTTGAGTAGATTAAGAAAATTTATTAAGTTAATTCTTTTTAATAATTAGGTTTTGCCCTTTTAAAAATATCTTTGGTAATCATATGTATTAGCTAGAATTGCCTTTCATAAAATTTTTAACATGTGTAACTACTACAAAAACTATTTTGAAAAAACTAGATGAATATGAAAGACAAAGTAAATTGTGGTCTTATGTTTAGAATAAAATTAAATGTTAAACTACCTCTTATATTAAGGACGGAATTACTACCTCTGATTTTTAATATAAGACCTCGTTTGACTTTTATTTTTGTCGTAAATATAAGATCTTAATCCACTTTGTCTCTCATATTTATGTATTTTTTTTCTAAGGTAGTCCTTTTAATAATGGTAGTTTTAGCTAATATACTTAATTAGCAATGATATTTTAGGAAAGATAATACCTATTTATTACAAATAACTAACTTAACTTATTTCCTTAATCCTCTCAAATTAGTCAACTAGTTCTTATAATTAGGATCGGAGGTAATACTCTTCTAGTCTTTAATATAGGACCCAATTGTTGAGTTGGTTTTGGTCCTAAATATAAGACCAATTTCTCATATCTATTAATTTTCTTTAAATTACCCCTGTAGATACTTCCTCAGTCATAATCAAGTAGAAGAAGGAGATGTGGTATTAAGAAAGATGATTATAGTGTTTTAGAAATAATGTGTCACATTTTTTATAATTAACTAACTTACCTAACTTCCTTAATCTAATCAAATTAGTTAAATGGGTCTTATATTAAGAACTGGAGGAGTAGTAACTTAGAATGTTTGTCACATATCGTTGAGTGGTAACGATCTGGGTGTAAAAAATTGACAACCCTTGAGGATATACTACCTCCGGTCGTAATTATAAGAGCTGATTGACTAATTTGAAGAGATTAAGAAAAGAAGTTAAATTAGTTATTTGTAATAAATAGATATTGTTTTTCCAAAAATATCCTTACTAATCAAATGTATTGGTTATTGTATTGGTTATAACTACCATTATTAGAAGGACTAACTTAAAAAAAAAAGGTATAAATATGATAGACAAATTGGATTGGGGTCTTATATTTATGATTAAAATAAAAGTCAAATAATGTCTTATATTAAGGACCAGAGGTAGTATTAATATGAATTTTTTAGTTGGCAAAAAAAAGACTTTTTAGCATTAAATTTTAGCTAAATTTGACTATGATAATTTGGTTAAAAATGTAGCTTTGGCTCTTTGCACATCTTTAACACATATTTTCTATATTAATTAATAAATGATTGTCACATCAAGAATCATGAATCATGAATCATAAATCAAACGATAAGAGAAAAATGTGTTCAACATTTTTGCTGTTATATAATTTAACTTAATGGTTAAGAAATTACTTTTTCTTGATAAGATTGATTAAAAAATTTATATCAAATAAGTATACAAAGCATCCAGGCATTATATTTCTCTTATTTCATCTTTAATATTATACGGTTTACTATCTTAGTTTTACATTAGGGTGCTAGGGTAACTTAAATTTTAACACAATATTTATGGCATTTTTTCTATTCATATGGGAACGATAGCTTATTTCTTTTATTTTTTCACTAAATCACAAAAATATTTTTAATTATAAATTATTTTTAGTTTTATTTCTTTTTTATTACATTTCATGTAACATACCAAATTTTCTTTAAATTTTACGGGGATTGATCATGACTATCTATACATATAACTTGATGTATAATAATGTTATGCAACATCCTAAAATTCGTGATTATTGTTCGTTATGAAGTTTACTAGAAGCCGGATATAAAATTATCATAAAAAAGAAATATAAAATTAATAAAACCTTAAAATATGCTAACAACTTTGGTGTTACGAGAGTTTGCATTTTTGGCTCTTTTGAGAATGAAACTTCAAAACATTTGTTCACTTTTGATAAGTCATTGTGGTTTATTATTTTTCTACGAGATTTCAGCTGCATAGTTTTAACAGTTCTAATCAATAGGCAAGAGATATCCTTTTTTAGTTGGATAAAGATGATAGACAAGATCTAATTCAAAGAATTATAATTCTCATCAATACTCTTTGGAGTAAAGGGAATTTATTTGGCACTGCATGAAGGTAAGTCTTAACAAATAGAAGTTGTAATTAAGGAGATTCTCAAAATTTGCGTAAAATACACTAAAGTGTCTTATAAATAAGATTAGAGGAGTATTAATTTTAAGTCACATGAATCTCTTCTTGTTATTTGCATAAACACAAAGTTTATCAATTTGCACTCTTTCTCATTTGATTTGATAATGCTCAACTCCTTTCCAAATTGTGATATTTGTTCTTTTAATAGTGATTTAATTATAAACTTTTTACTATTTTTCATTTCTAGTTATTCTGATGTAGTATTGTAAACTCTGTTTTTTATTATCTATACATATATTGTCTTTTTAGTTTTTATAAATAATACTACTACTAAGATTCTACAAATTTATAACTTGAGTTTTATAATCAATTAATTATAATATTTGGGTCATAATATGTAATTTTTTTAAATAAATATAAGCTCGCCTCGTTGTCCAAACTCGCTCCGTCGCTTCTTCTCTGGCTTCTCTGTTCTAATGGAAGTGTCAGGAACTTTGTTTAAAAATTAAAGGAAAAAAATGAATATTCTTTCATCAAAACGTGAACAGTATATGCCACGTCGCCTCCCACGTAGATTTTGTGTCTTCAACCCAACCCCCGCCTGCCTGCCCAAAATTTTTTGTCGTTGCAGAGCAAGAGAGAGAAAGAGAAAGGGAGGGAGACAGGTCTAAACTTCGAAAGAGTTTTCTCCTTTTCAGTCCACTACGCTTCTTTCTCTCTCTATCTTCTCTATCTAACTCCATGTGGGAATTCATTATCGCTTCCCATTGTATCTCTTTTTGATTCTGTTCCTCCCGCATTTTCTTCCCTATCCCACGTACTCCTTTGCTCCACTTCATTCCCTCATTCTACAAGTTTACCTCTCTTTTATCCTTTTTTTTTTTCCTTGATCATGTTTCCTTTTTGAGATTTTCTTGCTTTGACTACTGCGTCCGCCTTTCTCTTTCTGGATGTTCTGCTCTCCTTTGGATCACCAGCTAGCTTGCTGCTTCTGAAATTCGCTTTTGCTCTTGCTCTCACTTTCAGTCGGCGATTGCTGGGATCAATTGGATGGTACTGGGCTTCTTCGAATTGGGTGATTGCAAGATCTGCTGTGCGATTTGCTGAACGATACATTTTTTGATCTTGCTGGCGGTCAACCGACTTATCGGTTTGGATCCGATCGGGGTAAAAACAGCGCCATCTGATGGCGCTGTTCAGAAGGTTCTTTTACAGGAAGCCACCGGATCGGCTTCTGGAGATCTCCGAGAGAGTGTATGGTAGGCTTCTTTTCCTATTTCGTCAGTTCCAAATCCCCCCCCCCCCATTTAATTACAATGAGCCTATAAACGCAAGAGCAATTGTAAAATTGGAAGCCTGTGTCCTATTATTTCCCCCCGTCCCCATACATGGAGTTTTGTACTGCTCAATTTGTGGCTTGGAGGAGGCAAATGCGGTTTAGGGTTCAATTACTAAGCTTCGTTTTCGTTTTACAATAATGCGTATGGCAACTCGTTAAGATTACGAATTTTTATGAACTCCTTTCCTCCTCCTTTCTTCATCTCTTAATGCTCCGAGTCCGGTGAAAATTGTGTTCGAAATTTTCTATTTTCCAGAGTTTTCGTTCATTTCCCCTCTTTCTGTGAACTTTAGCTGGGGAATCCTTTCTTGGTTTCTATCTGTTGCTTCTTCCCTATATGAATGGGAGAAACTGGTGCTCAGCTAAGGAGGGAAAATGTGCTGTCAAATTCACCGCGACGCGGAGGTCCAGGAATTGAGTTAATGGTTGGACACTTCTGTTTATTACTAGTCTGCAGCTCGTAGCATTTGATCAAGTCGTTGCTGGTCTCCATATAGTCGGTGATATTAAAGGAATGGGACAGTTAATGGCCAAAAAAGAAAAGAAATGGGATGATGGAGCATTCCCTTTATATACCCTGTGCAGAGCTGGGATGTTGAAGGCCCCAGTTTGAATTTGGGTACAAAATGATGAAAATGTTTCTAAGTTTTAATAGAGAAATGGAAAGCAATGTTTCAGTCAGAGACTGGCAAGTCATGATTGGAGGATTGCTAGCTGAAGAATCAGGGAACACTTTTATTCATTGAGACTTCTCCTTTAAGCCAGTGTTTTTATACCTTACCAGGAATGTTTTTGTTTCACTGGAGTGAGTTAGTAGCCACGGTAATCAGCAGGGCATAATTGCATCCATTTTGGTTGTCTAGTTGTGATTTTATTTATTAAGTCCGTGGATACCATAGCTGTTATGCTTAGTAGTTCAGTATACCTGTATAAACTAAACATTAGACTTATTCTCTCTCTGTTCTTGCAGTTTTCGATTGTTGCTTCTCCACAGATGTATTGGAAGAAGATGAATACAAAGTTTATATGGGGGGGATTGTAGCTCAGCTGCAGGATCACTTTCCTGATGCTTCTTTCATGGTGTTTAACTTTAGGGAAGGGGAGAAGCGAAGTCAAATTTCAGATATATTGTCTCAATATGACATGACAGTTATGGAATACCCTCGACAATACGAGGGCTGTCCTCTTCTGCCTTTGGAAATGATCCATCACTTCCTTCGATCAAGTGAAAGCTGGTTGTCTTTGGAGGGCCAACAAAATGTTCTTTTGATGCATTGTGAAAGAGGAGGTTGGCCTGTGCTTGCGTTTATGCTGGCAGGTCTTCTATTGTACCGGAAACAGTACAATGGGGAGCAAAAAACCCTTGAAATGGTCTACAAGCAAGCCCCTAAAGAACTTCTCCAGCTTCTATCTCCTTTGAACCCACAACCTTCTCAGTTGAGATATCTTCAATACATTTCCAGGAGAAATCTGGGTTCTGAGTGGCCTCCATCAGACACCCCCTTATATTTGGATTGTCTGATTCTTAGAGTCCTTCCGTTATTTGATGGAGGAAAAGGTTGCAGGCCTGTTGTACGTGTTTATGGTCAGGACCCTTCAAAACTTGTTAATAGAAGTTCCAAGCTTCTTTTTTCTACTTCAAAGAACAAAAAACATGTTCGCCTCTACCAACAGGTGACGTATCGCTTAAGCTGTTGATGCTATTTTTAATCTGACCAGATAGAATATCTTAGTTGGGAAATTTTAACTGCAGGCAGAGTGTATGCTGGTGAAAATTGATATCCAGTGTCGTGTTCAAGGGGATGTGGTTCTTGAGTGCATACATACGGATGATGATTTCAGTCGTGAGGAGATGATGTTCAGACTTATGTTTCACACAGCATTTGTGCGTTCAAACATATTAGTGCTCAACCGTGATGAGGTTGATATTTTGTGGGATTCTAAGGATCAATTTCCCAGGGATTTTAAAGCAGAGGTAAGTCATTGTTACTCTTCTATGCACGTAATTATATTAACCAGGAGTTGAATGTACATTTATATTTGTACCAGGTACTTTTCTTGGACGCTGATGCTGTTATGCCTAATCTGACCACAGTCAGGGCAAGTGAAGATGCAAATGAGACAGGAACTGCTTCACCTGAGGAATTTTATGAGGTGGAAGAGATATTTAGCAACGTAGTTGATGTGCAGGAAGGTAAGGTAGACTATGATTCTCTTCCGGCTCATGATAGCGTTGTAGATGATCAAAACCAAAAAGAAGTATGGAAAGAGGACTTCGATCCTCCCGCTTTTCAGGAATGTACATCAGATGATCGGACCTACAAACAGGGCAGAAGGATGGATTCTGGTACTAATGCAGTGAAAGACATTGCTATTGATGATGTGAAGTACAAGCTTGATGACAGCGTGGATTCTACTATTCATGAAGTGAAAGATATTGCTGTGGATGATGGAGAAATTAGAAATACTTCTACGATAGTCACTACTGATACCATTATGGAAATGAAGGGTGTCAATTCAGACGTGCATGGACAATTGGAAGATATGGACTGTAAATATGATGAATTCGGCAATGCAACAGAGGAGAAATTAGATTCCAAGGCTGGCCACCAGAAGCACGATATTTCCAGGCAAAAGTCTGATAAAGTACCACCTGTGGCAAAAAAACAACTTTTATCAAACTCGAAGCCAGTGGGAGATACATTTACAGCTAAGCAAAAGATTAAGCAGCTTGAATCACAAGGTACTCAGGCAAAACAAGCGAAGCCAAATGCAGTAACCAGGTGGATTCCTACTAACAAAGGTTCTTACACAAATTCAATGCATGTTTACTATCCGCCATCAAGGTATAATAGTGCACCTGCCTCTCTTTCCAATGCTAACTCTTTAAATGATAAAACTATGGATGCCAAATCAAGGTCTGCCTCTGCACCTATTGTCTCTGGGACACTTGTTTCTAGTGACAAGACAAATGGATTGAAATGTCAAAAGGTGGATGGACCAAAATCTGCTGACTCCATAGCGGAAATGGAAGAAGAAAACTTACCATCAATTGTAGAGACATGTCTTCAAACACCAAGTCAAGCACCACTTAATGGCCCAACACAAGCATTACAACCACCTGCTCCTCCACCGCCACCGCCACCGCCACCTTCATTTCATGCTAAAAACTCTAAGGCATATGCATTTGAAACATCACCAGTTAATAGACAAAACCAAGAGATGGATTTACAACCTGTAACTTCACCTCCTCCTCCCCCTGCAGCTCCTCCTCCTTTTACTAATAGAACAATCACATTAGGAGGTCTTGGAATGTCTAGTGTAGTTGCCCCTCCTACTCCCCCTTCTTGTCCTCCTCCACCACCTCCACCGCCGCCACCTCCAAGATATGGATTTTCAATCTTTCCGCCTCCCCCTCCTCCCCCACCCCCACCTCCACCTCCACCTCCACCTCCACCTCCACCTCCACCTCCACCTCCACCTCCACCATCTTCAAGGGCCATTTCTCCGTCTTTGTA
The DNA here is from genome assembly GCF_004799145.2 of Neltuma alba. NCBI lineage: Eukaryota > Viridiplantae > Streptophyta > Magnoliopsida > Fabales > Fabaceae > Neltuma > Neltuma alba. The sequence goes on along the minus strand of NW_021636631.1, from coordinate 151,934 downwards.
TACACCACCCACTTCACCACCCACGTCATTGCCCCAGTCTTCACCTTTACTTACTCAATCCCTGCCTTTTATGAAAAAAAGCTCATCCACCACCACCACCACCACCACCACCACCTCCTCCTTTTAGTAGAACTCCACTACCCTCACCATTGTCTTCTTTGAGTAAAGACCCACCCCCCACCTCCACCACCTCTGCCAGCACCTTCTTTGGGTAGAGCTCCACCTCCACCTCCACCGCCACCTCCGCCCCCTCCTTCGAGTAGAGCTCCACCACCGCCACCTCCCCCACCTCCTTTGAGCATAGCTTCACCACCAACACCTCTTTTACCTCCTTCAAGTAGAGCTTCTCCTCCTCCTCCTCCCCCCCCCACCACCTCCTCCTCCTCCTCTTCCTCCTTTTAGTAGAGCACCTCCACCTCCACCTCCACCGTCAAGAGGAGCACCACCTCCCCCATCAAGGGGAGCACCATCTCCACCACCACCTCCCCCATCAAGAGGAGCACCTCCACCACCCCCACCTCCAATGTCTAGAGCCCCACCTCCTCCCCCTCCTCCTAGTGGGCGAGGCATACCTCCTCCCCCTCCTGCTGCTGGTCGAGGCCCGCCTCCTCCCCCTCCTCCCGGAGTGCGTGCTCCTAATGCTCCAACTCCCCCTGGACCTCCAGGTGGTACACCACCACCACCTCCACCTTTGGGCTCAAGAGGTTCAAATTCTGATCCAAGGGGAAGAGGACGTGGACTTTCACGTCCTATTGGGGTTGGTGCAGTAGCACCTAAACGTTCCTCCTTAAAGCCTCTACATTGGAGTAAGGTGACAAGGGCATTGCAAGGAAGTTTATGGGAAGAATTGCAAAGACATGGAGAACCTCAAATGTAATTTGACTCATTTCTATTGTCTTTTGTTTGCCTGAGTTATTTTGAAATTTTATAATTATACATTTGTCTTTTTGTTTTTCACATCCTTTCCTTTTGTGATGACTTGTTTATTGTTCTATCTTAGTGCCCCAGAATTTGACTTTTCAGAGCTAGAGAGCCTTTTCTCTGCAAATGTTCCTAAACCTACTGGTTCAAGTGGTAAATCTGGAGATCGACGTAAATCTGCTGGGTCCAAACCTGACAAAGTTCACTTGGTATCATTTATTATAATGTTCTTTAAATTCGGTATTTTGACTTAAGGCATGTGTGAATGGTGGTCTGATGGCTCTTTGTCTTTCTAAAGTCCCAAAATTTGTTGTTTCATTTCTTGAGGAAGTTTTAATACATTTATCGCTTGATTTATATTTGAATCGGAATGTGATCCTATTATTTGGTGTATGTGAAACAAGTCAGCTTCGTTATGATCTGAGTTGTGAATATTCTAATAGGCATTTGATCTTAATTTGTGGGGGAAACGTATTTTATAGCTTCCCATTATTTATAATTTCAAGGAGATAAACATGACGCTAATGAAGTTGAGAAGTATGATTACACTAATGAAATACACTGTTCTGTTGCCCCTTTGTAGACTCCTCTTTGTTCAGCAAACTATAATTCTATTACTGCAGCTTGAATTAATAGTTCACGCTGTACTTGTGTGGTTTTTCATTGTTCCTCTTGACTTATTTTATTTGTCACTTCTCTAATATACAAGCAATAATCTTTTTTATTTTTTAATTGTAGATTGACCTGAGGAGGGCCAATAATACTGAAATTATGCTTACAAAGGTTAAAATGCCCCTTTCAGATATGATGGTAAGCTGATACCTTGAAATTTTTTGTGCTTCTATGGGTAACTCTTCTAGTACATTTATGAAATTTGGGCTTGACGCATTGATAATGAATATTAGTTTTAAATTGCAAGAGGTTATGACAAATGTACTCATGAACATATGACTTGGGGTTAGCTAAGGTGTTGGTTGGCGGGGGATTTGGGTAAAGGGTAGCATGTTCTATCCTGTTCTAGTAGCATTTGAAAAGCAGTCATTAAGAGTTCTTATCTTATGTGCACCCTTTAGTGATCTTCTGCCATGTTGTAAGCGTACTAACTATTCCAAACTTCTGAGATTGTAACATGTAATTATCAACTGTTAGGACTGTCTAACATATTGAAATGGTTATTCCCAGGCTGCAGTACTAGCTATGGATGACTCCGTATTAGATGTTGATCAGGTTGAAAATCTCATCAAATTTTGTCCTACTAAAGAGGAGATGGAACTTTTGAAGGTTAGACTTCATATAATGATGGCTGCTTCTTGCACATTATTCTGGCTATTTGGGGCCCCGTTTTTGGGATATGCTGTTATAATGGCTTGCACACATTTACTTCGATTTGCTTTTTTACTCCCTTTTTATTCCACTTGGTTACAATCAGGGATATGCTGGGGACAAGGAGAATTTGGGAAAGTGTGAGCAGGTTGGTTAGTGACTTTTCTAACTGTACTATAACTTCTAGTGTTTTAACAGAAAGGTGTGAGCACATTGAACTTGCATTGGTGTTGTCAAATTGCGTGAATCATGACTGGGTATTTATAAAAATATAATTTTCCTGGAGCATATTAGTGACAAAAAATAATCATACTCTGCATTGTAAATTGAATATATAATATTCATTATGAATTGTTGTTTGGCTCTTTTTTCCTTTTCATGTTATGGTTGCATTAAAATTGAAAAGAGAGGAGCAGATATTGTTGGGAAAAATGTGGTGCAAGTCACATTTAAGAGTTTTGAAACTATGTTTATAAATGAAAGTTGATTGTAAGATGTAAAATGTTTAAAAAGAGATCAAATTCAAGTCAGAGGCAATGTGCCGCAGTTTATGCGGTTTTTATATATATATATATATATATATATATATAATCATATTCTTATATACGTTTGATTGTATTTATTTCAGTATTTTTTGGAGCTGATGAAAGTTCCCCGAGTGGAGTCAAAATTAAGAGTATTTTCTTTCAAGATCCAGTTTGGTTCTCAGGTTCTGTGATGTCTTCAGTATCTATAATTTTCTTAGGAGGATTCTTTTTCTCGTGCTTCAGTTGTAATTCTTGCCTCTTTATGCAGATTACTGAATTCAAGAAGAGTTTAAACACTGTGAACTCTGCCTGTGAAGAGGTACTTAACTCATGATACTAACATTTATTCGCTTGTGTATATTTCTTGACACTGTTCACTTTCTCTTGGTTCAGGTCCGAAAATCTATCAAGCTTAAGGAGATAATGAAGAAAATTCTGTACTTGGGGAATACATTGAATCAAGGAACAGCAAGGGGTTAGTAATTTCTTAGACCAGCATCTTTTCTACTATGAACATCTAGTTTATCTTTGGCATTTCATGTGTTATCTTTCAACCTTTTATGTATTTCTCTAGGATTTGATCCTATGTAGAATATCTGGTTTGTGGAAGAAACTTTTAAGTAAGAATGTTGTCATTTTATGCAGGATCTGCAGTTGGATTTAAGTTGGATAGTCTATTAAAGCTCACTGACACTCGAGCTTCTAACAATAAGATGACACTGATGCATTACCTTTGCAAGGTACAAGTCTATATTTCAATAGATGAAGATACTGTTTGGTGGCTATATTTCTTATCTGGAATTAGGTCCTTGCTGAAAGGTCACCTGGGCTCCTTGATTTTCACCTGGACCTAGTCAGCCTGGAAGCTGCTACTAAGGTGATGATTTATTTTTGGTCACAGAAAAATGGTTTTGATGCTGACTATCAGGTCGGGATAGTTGGATTTCTCTGTATATTTATTAGTAAATCACCTTGCAGATACAATTGAAGTCGTTAGCTGAAGAGATGCAGGCAATCATCAAGGGATTAGAAAAGGTCAGGCAGGAGCTTGCTGCATCTGAAAACGATGGACCTGTATCTGAAGTTTTCCGCAAGGTGTTTGGCTTTTTAGTCTTATTTCATGGTTCATATACTAGGGGGAAAACTTTTTTTTTTTTTTTTTTTGGGGGGGGTGGGGGATCTAAGGGACTAATATTTTTGAAAGAAAACTGGAATGAATTTATATGCTGATTTCCTGCGCCATGAATTTTTTTTTTTAAAAGTATTTATATTAATGTGACTTTAACATCATCACGGGATTTAAACTTTTGGTTACACATTGTTATTTCTTGTTTAGATAGATAGATTAGCACTCGCCCCATTAGGTTCTTGGTTATAATTGGTTTACAGTATCTCTAATCGTACTAATTCAGTTTTGGTTTAAAACCCCCTCCATTTTTTTTTTTGAAAAAAAAAAAGTTTTGATTGCCTACGCAAAAGGGTGAAAGGCCGATACTGTTGTTGAATATTAGGGAAGGGTATATTAGTATATGTCAAGATGTGGTGCATTAGGTATTAATATTCCCCAATCTAATCAAGGAAAAGATTGGTTTGAAAAACCATAATAAATCAGAAAAACAAAATTGTAATAAAAAAGTGAAGGGAAGTTGGTGGTTGGGGATTCTGTGGTCCCAACTAGGTCTTGGATTCAGCAGCAAAGTCCTAGATGAAACTCAAGCTTAAAAAAAGCCTGAAGTTTAACTGGAGTGGGAAACTCTTGCTAACTCTGTAGTTTTTGACTTTGTGTAGAATTGATGGTGAAACTCCTTAAGAACCATCTGAAATCAACTTAATACCAAATATATCAATCAATTGGAAAGGAGTGAATAAAACAATAGTCCAGTAGTCCTATTTATAGACAGAGGCTGCAAAAGTTTAACAGGAAATCAGATTTTAACTAAACTAAAACTCCTAACAAATATATAGTTAATTTGATACCAATCATTTCAAAATAAAAGGAAATTCAAATTCTTGAGTTAGAATCCTGTGTAAATCAAAACTAGATTAATAAAATTTGGCATCTGCATCACTTACCTTGTCAGAAAGACACTTTCATGTGCTTCCAAGTTTTAACTACGGTGGTGGTGAAGCGATTAAATTAAACCTGTACTGTCATTTTGCACGTAACTAACTATGAATAGAAGAAAATACTTATCATGTTCAACTTTAGATTTTAAGTGCTTGTTTTTTAGGTCTTAGTTTGCACTGATTGCTAGGACTTAGCGTATTTGTCCGTTTAAACTTTCTACTATATGTTAGAACTTTTGTTTATCACTATCACCTTTATTATTGTTAAAAGAAAGGAAAAAAGGGAATCTTCTGCAAAAATGTCTACCTTTATTTTAATGGAAGAATCTCTTTTGTTTTTTATGCTGATACATTTACTTTAACATCGTTTCTTGTTTGGCTTATATTCCTGCAATTTTGACTGATTTTTAGTTTGTTTTAGACATCAAAAGAATTTGTTATTGGTGCTGAGTCAGAGGTGACATCTGTAACAAGTTTATACTCTGTGGTGGTAATATGTTAACCTTCCCTTTGGCACATTATGCTGTGTTTTAAAGAGAGAGGATGACCATCTATTTGTCCATGGACAGGGTAGAAATGCAGATGCACTAGCACTTTATTTTGGTGAGGATCCTGCCCGTTGTCCATTTGAGCAAGGTAAGTTAAGGATTAATATTTGGCCGTGTTGTTAGTCTGACATGCGCCCCTTTTTTCTGGTAGTAATGATTTCAATTGTATTGGATTATAGCACATTGAACTAATGTCTCTTGTGGTTTTAGATTTCCATGAGCTCTGTCTGTTGCATCTATGTTTGTGACCAGTGTAAATTTTCTTAAAATTTGGGCTAAGTTGGGATCTCTTAACTTAGAGTTAAGGATATTCCTACCTCTTCGAGTGTTTAGACTGGGCACAGATTGAGTAGCTTTTTTGAAAATAAAAAGGAAGACAGCCCTTCTTGGATCCTTGTGTAAGTGCTGTGAACAATTGGAATAAGACGGAGAGAGGTGAGGAAGAGACAATAGTCATGTGCAATAAGATATATGGAGAGGAAAGCCTACAGGACTTGTCAGAATGAAGTTTCATCATCTTAAAAGTAGTGATTTGTTCCTTTGGAATTCTCAGGCTGATTTCTACTTGTTTCTGGTTTGTTGATTGCAGTTACTGCAACTCTCCTAAATTTTATAAGGTTGTTTCGGAAAGCACATGAAGAAAATTGCAAACAAGCAGAGTTAGAGAAGAAGAAAGCTGAGAAAGAGGCTGAAATGGAGAAGGCTAAGGGCATTAACTTGACAAAGAAAAATGCAAGGTAGTTGATAACTGGCTGCTTGCTCCTCTGCACCGACATCATGCTCTTGCAAAAGAGCTAGAGGTCTGCCCTTGCGGTGGCAAGGTAATGTATTAAGGTGGAAAAGCAATTTCTTGCCAGCTTCAGACCTTTGAATCATCCAACAGGCTTAGGCATTGATTCTTTGACAACCAGAATCTTATGGCCTATTGATCTTTGTGTTTGAACACACTGGAAAGATCAAAATTTGAGACAATGGGTGCTTATTGTTGTTGCTGGAGATGCCCTTAGCATCCGGCAAATGCTGTAATGCTGTAAAAGGCGATGGATCTGGTCCCTCGTGAATCATTTCAAGAAGAAATTTTGTGGTATTGAAGATTGAACACGGCTTCCATTGCAGAAGAACTGCCTCTGACTTCCATCATACAGCGCCAGAGCAGATGCTTTGTTTTGTGAAGTACTGAAGTCGATCAGTGGTAGTGTAGTATCGAAGAACTTTGTACAGAGTGCTAACCCTCTTCGTTAGGATTCAATTCTTTTTCATGTAACATAGAAATTAGTTCCTTCCTTTCATTTTGATAGATTTTCGTAGGATACAATCGAGGAAATGTTGTATAGCAATCGGGTTTAGAATAGAAATTAGGGGCTAAATCTCTGTATTTTAACTGTAATTTAGTGAAGAGCAGGCGGAGTTAGATGATTCTCTTCTTTTTTCTTGTGAAATACATTTTTGTGAAGTGTAAAGGGTTTTTGAAATTTAGCATTCTGGACCAGATGACTCACTGATGATTACAAAGACAAATCCAAATTCAGACAGGAAATCCGCGAGTTTCACCATTGCTGTCCGGAGGTATTTATGCTTCTTACATCTCTGGTTGTATGCTTTTTTTCCCTAGGGCCGAAATGGCAACACCGTCATACATTATGAGACTCCTCAAGGTGCATTAATTCAGATTGTTCATCGATTCCTGTGATCATTGATCGGCCAAACCATCGAATTTTTGAGACTGTCACGGGTACATGGTGCTTATCAAGGTACATTAATATTCTCCAGAATTCTATTAACTAGATATAATTTACTGTATGGAGTTCAATAAATATGTGGTGGTGTTTATGGCTTGTGAATCATGTGCTTTGTCACAGGTTTTATATTTGGTATTGGTGATTAACACTTTACTATCGGTTCTTATTTGCAAATAGAGAGAGGGCAGGGTCTATTAGAAGTGTGTTTCGCTCACCGACTCTTCAACGAAATGGTTCATCCTGTGGGCCCTGTTTAGTTGGATTTGGATTCATTTCAAATCTGCGCATGCTTGGTTTGTAGGACACATTTCATGCTGCTTCCTACGAATTTGTTCCTGAATAGAACAAGCAGATTCCACGGTTTGGGATTATAATTTCTTAAAATTCGAGTGAATGAATCAGGTTACCTAATGAGGGATGGGTCGAGACTCTTCAGAGCTTCAGCAAACTTCTATGGCTTTTCAGTTTTTACTCGAGAGGGCAACAGCTTCTAAAACTTTCTAGAAGACTGTTTTATCATGTTTATGTTTTACTATAAAATAAAATTATTGAAATTTCATAAAAGAAATAAATTTGCATCATTCAAAAATGAAATAGGAAGGTGACAACAAAAACAAACATTTCATTAACATTATTTTTTTCCCGTATTTATTCACTCCTCATGCCCTTGTGCAAGCGGCCCGTTATCAAATGAACAAATCAACTCCTTGTATCATGTCGCTTCCCTCTCCCTTAACCCTTACCCAACAAAGGGGGGCTCTAAGCACAAACTTTTCAGTTTTGACTTTAGGGTCCTTGGGGACACCCTCGCTCTCATTCATATTGTCATCTCTCCCCCTAGTCGGTAATTTACATACTTCCATCTCTTACCTCTCATATTTCTACAATGCACATTAAAAGCAAAATACATGCACGTGTATATCTAACCGTATCAGGTTCTACTTCAAGTAGTTCAATCATTAAAAAACAAGCAACTCAATCAATCTTATCTATTCCAAAAAGTTTTTTGAACTATAACTCGATGTGCTTCAAAATGAGTCAAACGAATTTTTGTGCGTGGATAGAATACCAACGAAAATTGAATCAAATGGACAGAGTTTGTTAGTTATAGTGCATAGTCTTGCGTATAAAAAAATTATAAATAACCAAATTAATATGTGTGCATGCCCGCGCTTATAAGGAGAGTTTAACTGCCCGTGTGGTTTTACTTGCTTCGACTTGAATTACACAAAGTGCCCTTGAACAATATTAGATGCTTTTATACCAGAGATATAAATTAGTTTAACTTTTACGGGTAATTTGAATTGATATATTTGAAAAATCATGTGCTTAATGGTTTCCAGTTTAATGATTAATACAATCATCAAAATGTTGGCACGAACACTCGAGTTTAATAGAAAGTTAATCTAATATCTGATTTTACATGAAGAATCCTACTATACGAAGTTTAATTGCCGTGTTTAACTAATTCTCTCCTCTGAAGATGTTCCTTTGAAATATCAGAATGCTTTTGCTGAGGATGAAGATAGTTAAGTTTGGATGCGACCGGTTTCGGTTTGGTTCTCTAAGCTTTGCTTGCCATTTTTTTTGGTTGGTTAATACTGCTCTGATTCTAAATATAAGATCTCTTTTATAGTATAATTTACATTACAAAAGAGGTCTTATATTTAAGACCAAAGTAGTATAATTTTTTGTTCTTGAAACTTGGATTTATTCTATTTTTAGTCTCTCAAATTTTAAACCCATGATTTTAGTCCCTAGAATTGATTCTGTATTAAAATGTTAGTGTTTGAAAATATAAAGTCATAAATTGTGTTAGAGTGGTGAAGCTAACCGGATCTTGTGTGAATAATAAGAGAAAAAAGAACAGATCCTTAAAACGTACTCTTCTGGTCCTATTTATAACACACTTTCGGCATGTTTATATAGATAAAAAAAAAAAACCTTAAGCTTCATTAACTCTTATTTAAAATTTAATAACTTTTCAACTTTATTCCTGTTTAATATATATTATACTTCATGTAAACAAAATCAACACAATAATAAATGAGGAGTAAAATTATATATCTATATAAAATATTTCTCTCAATGCTCTATAAATAGGACCAAAAAATACCTTCTCTCTCTACCCTATAAATAGGACAAAAGGAGTAGCTCTTTAGCCTTCTGTTTTTGCTACATCACTACTCATTTTCAAGAGAAGCTGTTCACTGTGCTGCATTTTATTATCCACATAAGACCCTGTTAGATATTATTTAGTGAGTCTATGTTACCATTTTTAACATCACAACATTTCAGTAGTTTTTAATGCCATTCATTTTCATTGACTAATATTTTAAGACATATTAAATTTCAGAGACTAAAACCAGGGGTTTTAAATTTAAAGACTAAAACCAAAATGAGCTCAAATTTTAGGGATAAAAAATTATATTAATTTTTTTTAAGGGACCAATCCTGTCCCTTTTCTGGGTGTGCAATACACCGTCAGATCGAAAGAACGAGACACTGTCAAAAATTCTTGGGTCCAATGGCACTAGACTCTCTGTTTTGAGAGAAAGGTCACATGTTTAAATCTGCGCCTGCGTGTTCGGATGTGTGTGTGTGTATCTGTGTGTGTGCTGAATATTTGTGTGTATTTCATTTTTAAAAAAAAGAAAGAAAAGAAAAGAAAAGCGAGGCTCATACAGCTTGTGTAGAAGTTCATGTGTTTCCAGAATAAAAGCGCATGAACAGAAGTGTGTTGTATCATTATTCACATTGTAAAGTGTGAAACAGAACTAAACAAGTTACTGGACTTGGTGGAAAATACCAATTAGTTTATTATTGAACAATCGATCAATATTTATACAGCAGATATGAACCCATAATGGGCTTACAGCCCAGTACATCAATACACTGGACACCTATCTCTTAACACCCCCTTCAAGTTGGGGGCTGAATAAGCTAACAGCACCTAACTTGCGTATCAATTTCTCATGATCTTCACTACCTAGAGCTTTTGTCAAGACATCTGCTAACTGATTCTTACTACTAACATGTTGCAAATCAATGATTCCCTGTTGCAGTTTCTCATGCACAAAATGACAATCTATTTCAATGTGCTTCGTGCGTTCATGGAAAACGGGATTGCTTGCAATATAAATTGTAGCTTTGCTGTCACAATAAACCTTCACTGGCTCAACTCCTCTAACATCCAGATCCTTGAGCATACGTGTCAACCATGTAACTTTAGAAACGGCTGATTCTAGAGCTCGATATTCTGCTTCAGCTGAGGACTTGGACACTGTGGGCTGCTTCTTGGACTTCCAGCAGATTGGAGACCCACCAAATTTAATTATGAACCCAGTTACTGATCTTCTTGTATCTTGACAAGCTGCCCAATCAGAGTCTACATAACACTCTAAGTCTGTTCTACTTGTTGCAGCAAGAAATATTCCCAATCCAGGATTGCCCTTCTAGTATCTCACAACTCGTGTTGCCACCTCCATATGAGATTTCCGTGGAGCACTCATAAACTGACTGAGAGTCTTCTGCCTGGCAGTCACTACATCTCCCAAGCAAATATAGTCATTCAGCCAAGCAGGGGATTTTCTGTCCCTGCTTGGTCGATGTGACCCTTCCATGTGGTGTTCAGGATCAATATGAACTTCATCACCATGATCATTATAGTCAATAATATTAGGATTAGTAGTAACATTGGTCTGTGTGGAACTAGATTGGACAGGAACATCTTCATCATACAGAAAATAATCTGAAACAGATTTACCAATTCCATTCTCTGAAGTACCAGACAAGGCATCTTTGAAAGGAAATTTGTTTTCCACAAAATTGACGTGTCTACTTACAAACAGAATCTTTGTTTTGAGGTTATATAATAAGAATCCCTTTTGACTAACAGGATAGCCCATAAAAATACAAGGCTCAGCCCTAGGTTGAAATTTATCAAGATTATTCTAAGAAACAGCAAAAGCAAGACAGCTAAAAACTCTCAAATGATTCACCTCAGGTTGTTTTTGATATAGAAGCTCAAAGGGAGTTTTGTAATGCAAACTTTTTGAAGGAGTTCTATTAATCAAATAAGAGGCAGTTTTAATACTTTCTCCCCAGAACTTAATTGGAATACCAGAGTGGAAAAGAAGACTTCGGGCCACATTAAGTAAGTGCCTACGCTTACGTTCAACTACTCCATTTTGTTGTGGTGTATATGGGCAGGTTGTTTCATGAATAATACCCTTGTCAGTGAAAACAGTTCTCAGTTTGTTGTTGGTAAATTCTAACCCATTGTCAGTTCTTATTCGTTTTATCATTGCTGAAAATTGGGTACTAACATAAGTCATAAAATTTAACAGCAGCTGAAAACTATCATTTTTATTGATCATCAAGAAAGTCCAAGTACATTTGGAGAAATCATCAACAATAGTAAGAAAATATCTGTCCTTTATAGGTAGGCTCCCTATAGGGACCCCAAATATCAACATGTATCAATTCAAAGCAACAAGAAGTAACAGAAATAGAATGAGAAAAAGGGAGTCTTGCTTGCTTAGCAAGAGGACAAACATCACATTTGGGACTGGAAAAATCTATAATATCTTTCTTTATCATATCTAGATGCTTGAGAACTTCTAAAGGTGCATGCCCTAGCCTATAGTGCCACAGTTGAGATATCTCCTTCTTTGTCCCATTGGACTGAAAATTCATAAGAGCATTGTTCAAATTTAAAATTTTCCCAATCAAGTACAGTCCACTACAGATTCTACCAATCACTAGAGACTTCCCAGTTAAAATCTCCTGCAATGTACAAAACTCAGGGTAAAAAGAGATAATGCATTGTAGGTCCTTAGTTAATCTAGACACAGAAATGAAATTATAACAACATGCAGGAGTATAATAAACATCAGATAATATAATGTTAGCAGAAAGTTTTACTGTGCCAGTATGTGTTACTGTGATCTTATCTCCATTTGGTAACCTAATTTTTCTAAGGGGTCCAGAATAAACTATAGCATTATCTAACATAGTAAGACTGCTAACAACATGACACGATGCTCCTGAATCTAATATCCAATGGGTTCTGCAAAGATCAGAGGAAAGTGCATTAATATTACCAGAAATGTGTTCCTCAATATAGTTAGCCGTGCCGATTACTTCTTCGTTAGCATCAGTTTTGAGTAGTTGCAGTATCTTATTATACTGCTGCTGTGTAATGGAGGGCTGTGTCCCAAGATTTGCTGAAGTTGCAGATGAACTAGATTTGGGCTTTGCTATTGCTTGGTTCAATTGAGGCGCTGGAACCCTTCGACCTTTGAAGTTAGGAGGATATCCCACCAACTCAAAACACTGTTCTCTCTTGTGGCCCCGGCGATGGCAGTGACTACACTCATCTTGTGATCTTCCTCTGCCACGTCCTCTACCTAGTCTCCCTCCTCTAGTTGCAGCAGTAGTTGCCTCAAATGGGTTATATGATTGATGTGAGGATATAAGTCATTGGTCTTCATCTTGGCACACCATGGCATATGCCTGATTAACATTCGGTAAAGGAGACATAAGAAGAATTTGTGACCGGGCTTGCTGAAAATTGTCGTTTAATCCCATAAGAAACTGGAAAAGACGTTGCTGCTGGACTATTCTGATATATTCTCTGGCAGTCTCGCACTTGCAGGTAGGTAAGGGTACTAACAACGAATATTCATCCCATAACTCTTTGAGTTTGGTATAATACGCAGATACCGTGATAGTCCCCTGAATTATAGAAGAAATTGCTTTCAGAAGAGAATAAATCTTGGCACCATCAACTTTATGAAATCTTTCTTTGAGATCATCCCACACGGCATGTGCATCATTAGCAAATACAATACCATTAGCTATTTCCTTGTCCACAGAATTAATGAGCCAGGAAAGAACTACCGCATTACAGCGGTCCCACTGTTCCTTATGGTGCGATTCACTTGCCCGAGTGTAACTACCCTCAATGAAACCCAGCTTATTTTTGCCTTGTAATGCTAGGCGCATGGCTCTGCTCCAAATAACGTAATTACTGGAGCCGGTGAGGATTTGGGAGACTAAGGTGGTGGCTTGGGTATCTAAGGGATGCAGAAAGAGTGGATGATTTGCATCAATCACTGAAGTGTTGGAAGTCGACTTCTCACTCATCATGGTAGGTTCTTGAATAATCTTTGAACGTGTTTACGATCAGTAAAACTAAAGTGAAATTCTGGGAAAATTGTTGCAAGTGGATCACTGGCGCAGCGGATGACAAAACAATCAGAAACGTAGCAGTCTTCAGGATCTCAGTGATGACAGATCATGGAATCTTGATGTGTCTTGATTGAGGAGACGCAGAAAGATTGGTTGAGGAGATGCAGGAAGATTGAAACTCACCTGCGCACCAGATGGCAGCGGTGTAATCGCGGGAATCTTCAGAGTCTCAGTGATGGCGGTTCCTAAAATTGTGATCTGGCTTGTTGAGAAGCAACCGAAATGGCGCAGTCACGGACCTTTCTTGATGATCCGAGTACTACTGATAGCGCCGATATCAATATCTCTTACGCAGAACAAAATGAGAAACCCTGCTAGATCACAGATTGGGTTTCGGGTATTGCAGATGGTGTTGCCGAAACGACTGTGTTGCAACACGGTAATGATTTCTGGTGAGGAGGCAATGGGGCCTTCGACTTTTGCCAACACGGTGATGATTTCTGGCGAGAAGGCAATGGGGCCTTCGACTTTCACCTTGCAAACGGGCTCAATCACTGGACCTGACGCTCTGGTACCATGTGAAACAGAACTAAACAAGTTACTGGACTTGGTGGAAAATACCAATCGGTTTATTATTGAACAATCGATCAATATTTATACAGCAGATATGAACCCATAATGGGCTTACGGCCCAATACATCAATACACTGGACGCCTATCTCTTAACATAAAGGATTGCCATTTTACAAGATAAAAATCCAGAGAAGACGAGAGTCCAAGAATGCAAGAAAGAACAAGACAATGAAATCAATAAGAATGGTGACTCTAAATCTCTGGCTTCTGCGTTTTTTTCCACATAGCCAAACTCTTTTATGTCTTACGACGCTGCTCCGTCCGTTTCCTTCCAGCAGCATAAATAAATCTTGCACCCAAACACCTCCTATACATACCTTTTTTTTAATACTATATTCATAATAATAACAAAAAAAAAAAATCATCATCATCATCCCTATCTTATCCTTCACATAGCCATGAAGATTGCAGAAGCAGAACAGAACATCCTCGATGACTAGTTCAATGATCCTAACCTTATTTCAAGGCAATTCTTCGAAATTCTTGTCTTCTCGAACTCATAATTGTCCTCCCCTGAGATCTCAATCCTGACCAATAATTTTCCATCTTCATCATTAATCCGTGACCTCGTCTTACAAATTCTGTAGAACATGGAGGCCACAATAGTATCAAGGACGATGAAGATTGAGTACAAGTAAGCAATGAAGATAGCCTCTAAAGCCATCGAAGGTTCTGCTCGTCCACCAACACGATACGCTCTCACGACCCGAAAGTGAAACAAGGCTTCAATGACGGCCAGAGCCATGTTCATGGGCAGAGCCAAGAGCAAAGCCATTGATGTTCTTCCCCTTAAAAGAACACAAGCCTTAAGAATCGCTAAATACCCTCCACGTCCTTCCATACCAGACACAGCCATCGCCATACTGCTGATGACGAGTGCATTGGCTAAAAGAACAGAGAAGATAACCGCCCCACATGTTGTAACCAAGAACAGGGTATCAGGGGAAGTGTCGTCCAGTCCTTCGACGACACCAAAGGCAAAAAACATAAGACAATACGATGTTGCAATGGCAGAAATAACCAACAATGAGTTGCTAATGCAGGTTTTTAGGAGTGGCTTGTACAGAAATATCATGGAAGTAAAAGAAGAAGCAGAGGAAGCTGGCCTGTGGGGTTGTTTCAGAGCCTCAAAAATGGAAGCTTTAGCGATGATGAGGAAGCTGAGGGTAAAGGGAAGGATGAATATTATGGAAGCGATGGTTTCTGAAGCCTTGTGGCCAAAAAGGGTAAATATTTTTGAAGAAGAAGAAGAAGGGAATCCCGCAGCATCGAACAGAGTCTGCAAGCGATTGGAGATTTGGGGAAAGAGCGATGAAGAGGAAGGGACAAAAGCTTGAGAGAGGAGAATGGAAGCAGAAAACGGAAGAGCGAGGAAAGCAGAAACAGAGGTGAAATAGTGATAGTTCAGAAGGAAACCATGAACTGATCTTCTGAGAATCTTGCCTGCAAAATCCATCGGAATTGGATGTGAGAGAGAGAGAGAGACGAAAACTTCAGAGTAGGTTTTGAAGAAGAGAGAATTTCTAGAACGGAATGTGAAGTTTTGTGAGAAGGGGATTATAAGGAGTGTTGGCTGGCAACACGAAGAAATGGCAAAAAGGAATGGGGCTGTTTGGACATAGTTTTCACCAAAGATTTTGGAAGTATCCTGTGGGTTATAGGAATCCTCACCCGCTAGCTTTACACAAGACAAACAACACAGCCCTCCCTTTCCTGTTCTTACTCTTTCTGTAACTGCAATAATGAAGTTGGTATGGAAGTGGAATTTTTGAGAATTTATCAACTGACTCCGCAATGAGTCATACCAGATTCATTTTATCATTTATGATTTTTATTTTGCGGGCACTCAATTCAATCATTCATTGCATATATCTATTCAGGTCCTTTTTCTCCAGATTATGAATGAAACTTTAAGGGAGTTTATCCATTAGGTGAAGAAAGATTGTGCATTTTTCATTTTACTATTTGGTCCGTGATTTTTTCCTGGAGTGCTCTAAAAGAACTTAAACACCCAGCTAATTTGAAAGATATGCATTTTAAATATTGTTTAGTAACTAGTCCAAGATTAAAAAGAAAGAATCTTTCAAATAATAAGCCAACATATTTATGAATGTCAAGTATTATAGTCCCTGTATGTTGTTTGAGAAAGGATAGCTTAAAATGCACTTTAAGCTATAGACTTAGAATTGGTGGCTACAGTATTTTTCAGGTCCAAGTAACGTACATTTTAAAAAATAATCACAAAATGAAGCATTCAGTTCAATGTGCCCCACCTTTCTTGCATCTTTATGCTTTTTATCTTCAAGTATACTGCAAATTTTTTCAAAAAATCCAATTGAATGGAATGCTTCAAGTAAAAATTTGTTGAAATGGTTTTAGTTTTGATCAAGTTGACTTTAAAAGTTTTAAAAGCCATCCCGCCAAATAATAAAATTATTCACAGTAGTACTAGATAAGGGAGCAGGAATAAGAAGTCAAAAACCATCAAATACAATAAAAATGAACTTGACATGGAATTAGTCAACGCTTAGGTTTTTAAAAAAAAAAGAGAGTTAGGTTTTGTTTATGATATTTCATGTGGATTTGTTGTAATTTCGTGTGCGCAGTAATATTTTCAAGAGTGGTTTTAACAATTCAATTTTAAAAATTTATAGAGCAGAATTATTTAGTTAACAATGTATTTAAAAATTTCATTATTGGTTGAACACAATAATACTATGTGATTTATGTAACCAATCTCATTTAATGAATTGTTATTGCTGCTGCGATTTTAACTTGAATCATAAGATTAAAAAAAAATTATGGATCATTCTTATCATTGCCCACTTATCAATATGTTCCATTTTTCATTTTGCGTCAATGATACCTTGAAATAAAACAATTATTGGGAAAAAAATAAAATTTAATCAAAGATTTCATATCATAAAATGAACTTTATAATTATTTGTGATGCGTGCTCCATATGGCAGGTCACTTGGGTACTTTTCACATGGTGCCTCAATTATTATTATTCTTGGCTTCCAAGATACAATAACAATAACAATAACAATAATAATAATAATAATAATATAACACCAACAACAACAGTAGTTATGCAAAGGACAGATCAAAATGCATATTAAAATGGGGGCTATCTTGTTTTGTATCAATAATAGTTAGATTAAAGGGACCCTTCACCCTTGCTATATCTGGTCATTACAAAGGGTAGACTTAATTTAAAATCACTTCACATTTGTAAAACGTTAATAATTATTAATTGCAAATTATTGTACGCATACATAGACTATGATAAAATGAGTATGTATAACTCTACATTTTTCATTGATTTATATTTATATTTACTTTTCTTATTGCGTTTCATAAAAAAATAAAATGAAACCAATAAATTTCTTTTATTTAGCCAAACAGTAACGTTTTTTTTTTAAATACAGTTACTTCATATCCCATACGATTGAGTCAAAGTAATTAAATAAATCATGAATCAAAGAACAAATTAATATATCTATAAATCAAAGAGAAAAGTAGAAGTAACATTTTCTTAACATTTTTACCTCAAACCCACTCATAAAATCTTACATTGGCAGTGAGATTCGAACTCACAATTTTGTGGAGTATAAACTGACTCTTTATCAACTGGACGTCTCTCTTGTTAGCTTAAACTCTCTCTATTATTCGTATATGTGAAGGGATTTTTTTTAATCAACGGTGTAATTTTTAATACATATTACTACTTTTGGTGCTTAATATAAAAACTAGCTGGCCAATTTGAGTAAATTAAGAGAATTAGATAAGTTAGTTATTTGTAATAAATATATATTATTTTTCCCAAAATACCTTGATAATCAAGTGTCATTTGTTAAATATTTAACATGTGCAACTACTACGAAGACGTTTTTTGAAAAAAATAGATAAATATGAGAGATAAAACGAATCAGGGTCCTGTATTTATGACCAAATTGAAAGTTATACTAGCTCTCATATTAAGGATTGGAGGTAGTACTTAAAAGGGTATTTTAAAAAACTGAACACACATTTTACATAAATAAATAACTTAACTAGTTTTTATTTGGCTATGATTTAAGTACTAAATATACTAAGAAAAATTTTAATAAGGTCTCATTCAAGAGAATTAAATACAGAAAGGTCCTTTGAAATTATCAAATTAGTTTAAAGTCCCAAAAGACCTCATTATAATAAATTTTATTTGTTTAATTACCAAATTACCTTTGTTTTTTTAAAGGTATGTATTGACAATTTAAAGTGTAACGATTAATAACTATCGCAGCAAATATTGACAACTAATGCATTACGTTTTTATGATGCGTTGAAAAAATGTGTTATTAATATTTGTCGCTATAATTATTAATCATTACAATTTAAATTGTTAACAACAGCCCTTCTAGTTGTTAATGCATAGTTAAAATGAACAATTTAGTAATTAAACAAATAAAATCTCTTGTAATGAAATTTCTTAAGACTTCAAAATATATTTAATCCTCTTGATTGATTGAGATCTTATTACAATTTTCTCAGTATACTATCTCACATTACACGAAATTTAAAAATGAGGCATTTTGAGCTTGAAGTGGGTGTGTTTAGAATGAGCTGGGCATAAGTGGGGAAATGTGGATCTGGTAAGGTGACCTTATGACGGAGTCTGACGTATTTTTTTGTGAGTTAGAGAGTTTAATTTTTTTTTAAACAATATTTCAGAAAATAATAAAAAAAGAATTTGGTCTTGTTTGGCTATTATATGGCCTAGTATTTGCTTGCCTTGGTGAGATGTCAACATATTTGGCGACTTTCTAACTGAAAATTGATTGTAATTAGGTGATCCATTCCAAATTGACAAACTTTTAATGCCTCCCCTCAATCAGCTCAAAAAAAAAAAAAAAAATAATGCCTCCCCTCAAATTAATTTCTGCCTTCGTCCCAAAATTCAAGAAAAGGTGTGTCGGTTGCCTTTTTTTTTTTTTTTTTGCCCCCAAAATACTATTTTATCATTAAATATTATCTAATTTAGTCCGGTTTGTTTGGTGGAATTATACATCACTCTCTTGAACTTTGTGTTATGTGTAGATATTTTTTAAAAAAACTTTAAAATTTACAATAAATCCATATGGACTCTTACATTTATTTTATGCAAAATAAATCTCATACTAATCATTTTATTTATTATTTATATAGTTAAACATACATATAACTCAAAAGGTTGAAGAGTTATATACACAATGATTTAAGAAGATATATAATTCATTGTTAAGATTTATTCGTACAAAATTAAAAGTTTAGGTTGATTGGTTATTAAGTTTTAAAATTTGAAGAGTTATGTACATATGGTTTAGAGTTTAAAAGAATTTTGTGTAATGTTTCCAATTCTGAATGATCAATTTAAATACTAGCATGTGTTTTAGTTTTTTTTTTTTTGGGTAGAGTCTGACTTATTTTTTTAATATGGTCAAAGACTTAACTCTGCCTTTCTGATAATCTAAAATAATACAACCATATCCCACGGCTTCATTTTCTTTCTTCACAATATAATACTCCTCCGGTCCTTAATATAGGACCCAATTTTTGAGTTGGTTTTGGTTCTAAATATAAGACCCATTTCTCATATTTTTTAATTTTCTCTAAATTACCCCTATGGATACTCCCCCAACCACAATCAAGTAGAAGAGGGGGAGGGGGTATTAAGAAAGATGATTATGGTGTTTTAGGAAAAATGTGTCACTTTTTTTATAATTAACTAATTTACCTAACTTCCTTAATCTAATCAAATTAGTTAAATGGGTCTTATATTAAGGACCAGAGGAGTACTAGCATAACCATCGTGAATTAGTTAAAACTGAGTTTCAGATTGATAAAATAACCCTTTCCCAATTATGAAACAAAAATGAAGCATGTTTGGTGGAAGGTGAAATTTCAAAAAGCATTTGTCGTTTTGACTCTCTACTTTCTTCATGCTTATTGCCTGAAAATAGTCGTAGCTCATGTCGTTTATGCAAGAAATGGAATAATTTGAAGAGTATGAAAATAGAACTGTCATAATAAGTATATAAATATTTATTTGCTTACAATAACTTGGAAACCCATAATTTGAATAATGATTCAGAGGATTTGACATGCATTGAGTGGTTTGTTTATTTGGCAAAATCAAAACTTGAGCAGACGCTTGTTATCAAATGGGAATAACCAAAATCCACTAGACAATTATATAATCTGCCTCTATAATTAATTTGTTTGGATTAATTGACTACATATATATCATTATTTATAATATTTGCCACGGAATCTTCCAGATTGATGGTGTCGGTGAGAAGGGCATGGTTGAGCCCTGCTAGTTGCGTTAATATCATTTTTGAGATACTAGATTGGGCTCTGAAGATTGGGCCCATGTTAAAGCCCAAATTGCGGACCAAATGTTCAATTTATTTATTGGGTATGCGGCCCAAAAGATAATGCAATGTTTTTCACAAACTTGTAAACTTTTTATTTACTGGAAGTACTATGTTCTTAATATAAAAATAGCTTAACATTTAATTTAGTTTTAAAGATATCTTAATATATTTATCTCTAATATTTATGTATTTTGCCATCAAGTAATTCTTATAGTGATTGCATATGATAAAGTTACTACTAATAGATAATTCAAACACACATGATTAATAAGGATATTTTAAGAAAGATATATCGATTTACTACAAATAATTAATTTAACTAACTTTCTTAATTTTTTTAAATTAGGTAATTAGTTTTTATATTGAGGACTGGAGGTAGTTTTCTTTTTGTGGTTGGAAAAAACATCATTATTCATATTCAGTTTCAGCTTTAATGAATATATAAATAAATAAAATGAGATTTATAACAAACTTTGCCATTTTATCATTAATAAGTCATAAATTTTTTTTCAAAAGGAAAAAAAATATCCATAAAGTTGTTGTATCCATGAAATTTTAATCTTATGTTTTGTAGTTCAATTTTTTTATTCAGATGGAAATATAAAATAAAATTAACCATAGCGACTTTTCATTTGCCAATTTAAAGAACGATACTTTTAATTGAGCATTAAAAAATTGAAATGGAAACCATTCAAATAAAATGGTTAGTGTTCATGAAGGAAGAAACTAACCCAAATTCTTACAGCTGAGTACACTATCCAGTGATATCTCTGGCCAAAAAAGGAAATAACAAAAAGAACACAATACACAACATACCCTCCCATAAAATTCCCTACACTACTGCATTTATCACCATATGATACACCAATCCATTCTGGAACATGAGACCCAAGACCTTCAAAGCTTCCACAGCTTTCACGGTCGATTATGGCATTTCGACATTCAAGAACTGATCTCAAATTTTGCAGGTAGTTCTCTTCTCTTATCTATGAGGACTAAAGGAGCTCGTCACAGACATGCCACCTCACCTTCCTTCGAAGTGAGCAATCTGAGAGAACAACATAGAATCAACATCGGTCACATCAGATTCTTCAGTTGCCTGAGTACCAGAATGATCTCCTTTCTCGCCACTCTCATTAGGCTGTTGTAACGCAATCGAACTCGCTGTTGTATCTTCTTTTGTATCGATCCTCGAAACAACTTCTTGAAGCTGCAAAGCATACTCCAGGTTCCACAACACATCCCCCATGGTAGGCCTATCCGCCCCATTATCCTCCAGACACTTCTCCGCGGCTTCAACGAACTTGTTCAACGACCCAGAGGCAATGGTTTCGGCAATACGAGGATCGATGATTCTATAGAGCATACCTCTCCGATGTTGCTGTAATGCCCAATCCGCTAAATTCACTTGTTCCCTTGGAAGTGTCGGGTCAAGCACTGGCCTCGCACATAGTGCTTCCATGAGCACAACCCCGAAAGAATAAACATCGGATTTCTCAGTTAATTGCTGGCTTCTGAAGTATTGAGGATCGAGGTATCCAAAACTACCCTTCACTGCTGTACTCACATGGGTTCTCTCTGGGTTTGCCTTGGATAACCCAAAGTCTGCAACTTTAGCTATGAAGTTTTCGTCTAAGAGAATGTTTGTGGTTTTTACGTCTCGGTGAATGATGCTTTGTGCTGCGCCTGTATGGAGATAGTGAAGGCCACGAGCGGAACCTATGCAGATTTCAAGCCTTTGTTTCCATGATAATGGAGGTAGGTTGGAGCCGTAGAGATGAGAACGAAAAGGGCCGTTGGCCATGTATTCGTAGACGAGAATCATCTCTGAGTTTTCATCACAGAATCCCATTAAGGAAACTAAATGTCGGTGTCGGAGTTTAGAGAGCATTTCTATCTCTGTCCTGAACTCATTTATGCCTTGTTCTGAACTTGGGTTTCCTCGTTTTATGGCAACCTTTGTCCCATCTTCTAATGTCCCAAGATAGACTTTTCCGAATCCTCCGACGCCAATCACTGCTTTTTCTTCAAAGTTATTTGTGGCTTTTTGGAGTTCATCGAAAGCAAAGAAACGTCCGATCCCGGTTGGTGTTAAATAACCAGAGTAGCCGCTTTTGCTCTTGCGGGAACCAAATATGCTTGACCTTCTAGAGCTGCTTTTGCTTGAAGCAGAACATAAACTTCCAGGATGGGTGGATTGAATAGGAAGAAGCCATGACGAGAAGCTATCTCTAGCTTCCCATCCACGAGGCCTCGTCTCCATCGGAAACAGATCACGGCAACAAGAAACATCGCAGTCACAGAGAATCCTAACCCAATAACGGCAGCCACTTTCAGAACCATTGTGCGTGAGCTCGGACCCCTGTATTTCCCATCAACAGAGAAAAATCCATCTAAGCTATCAGCTATGTTGCTCATCTTCATCACTTCGAGTCCATTAAGAATCGCATTGGGCATCCCTTGTTGGAGATTCGCGGGACCCACTTGTACCAAAATAGATCCATTTGTAATAGCAGAAGAATTAAGTACGAAGTCCTGGTAAAAAGCAGTGGCTAGAGCTTTGGTTTCAGAGGAAAGATCTAAATTTGCAACACCTATCATCTCGTTTATGTACACATTGAAGTATAATTGGCTAAGGTTTTGGCTTACAATGTCGCAGAAGTGCAATCTTATCAAGTAGGAGAAACTCTGGTCTACGTTCATTCTCCAAGAGAGGTTGAAATTGCCTTGGTTTACTTTGGGATCTTTCATTTCCATAGCTGAAGAATATACAGAGCTAGGGGCGATCAGTGGAGTCACCTCACCTGTTTCTGGGTACTTGATCAGTTTTGTCGAAACAGAGACATTCTGGGACAATTGCGGGAATGCATTATAGGAAGTATCAGTCTCCCATGATCTTAACAAAGTGTCTCGGTTTGGAGGATGGGTAGACCTCCAACATTAACTCTGTAACATACCTGAAGAGCATGGTTAAAAATCCCATGGAAATCTCCTTGCGAGGAAACTAAAGTAGCCGCATCAGGGATAAGAGGGTCAGGGGCGGAGACAACCTCGATACCGTTGATGAAAGCGAGAGACTTTTTCTGGGGGATCAACTTTAAGGAGAATCTGGTGTCGGAGACATTAAGGAGGTACTCTTTGAACACAAAAGAGGTATTATCTTTGACAGAGAAGTCATGCAAGAGAACGATTCGATCAGTT
Organism: Neltuma alba; assembly: GCF_004799145.2. Taxonomy (NCBI): domain Eukaryota; kingdom Viridiplantae; phylum Streptophyta; class Magnoliopsida; order Fabales; family Fabaceae; genus Neltuma; species Neltuma alba. Next base: position 128,382 of record NW_021636631.1, on the reverse strand, counting down.
TGGACGGAGAAAACCGCCTGGGTGAGATTATAAGAAGGATGAGGAAGTGGGAAGAAGTAAAGGCGAACCCAAAGTCGACCCATCTTGGAGATATAGAAAGTGTATGTGGATTTATCCGTAAAAATCCTGGCACTATTGAATAAAGGGAGCGAGGTAGGAGGAACCGAGGAGGAAGCATTTATATTGATGGAATCAACTGAAGTTTGGATGTCCTCGTCGGAGGAGAGAAGAGAAGTGGAATCACGATCAGACCTGAAGGTTCTTCCATCTTGGAGAAGGGTCTGCTTCGAGGAGCCACAATCAATCAGATAATTAACAGGGGGCGAGAACAGGCTAGTGATTGAAGCAGCATTGGAAAGGGAAATGAGGAGGAGGAAGACGACGAAGCAGAAGAGGGAAAGAAGATGAAGGGAAGACTGGCCGTGAATTACCACCGCCGATATAAACCCTCCGGCCATACTTCTGTGGGGAAGAAAACCACGGAGGGACGGTGGTGGGGGGATGACGGAGAAACGAGGAAGAGGACTAAGCCATGGAAGAGGAGGAAGAAGGACACGGACATGGATGACAGGTTGGAAGAACAAGAATGGTTGCAGAGGTGGAACATAACAAGAAGGCGGCAAGTCTTCGTAACTCCAATAATGAGTGAGAAAGCATTTACTTTTTCAGAGGGAGGAGTAGTTGATGGAAGTTTTGAGTTTTTTTTTTTTTGGGGGGGGGGGGGAGACTAGGTAAAAATGAGTGGAATGTGGAAGAAGGAGCTAGCTATGCGTTGAGCCCCACAAACATCGTTCAAAGTAGTTTTTTTTTTTTTTTGGGGGTATGGTTCTTTTCCTTTTTCTGATGATTGTTTAACTGTTTCATGATAGTCAGTTGGGACGTTGGTTTGTTTGTTCGCCAAGGAATGTGTATTTTACTATTTTATTCAACAATCCGTTGCAAAGACAATGTGCTTGTCAAGCCCGCTGGCCTGCTTCATAAGGATGCTGGTGATGCTTGGATCTTCCCGTATTTCCCCACATCTTCGCCAAGATCTCATTGGCCGTTGTAGTTGTCAATTTTAACTGTAAATTCGTTTTTTATTTTAATCTTTATAATAATAAAAAAGAATTACAATGAAGTCCTAACAAAATTATAAAAAATTTACAATAACAAGCAAGAAGTTATCATTTCTTATATTGAAACTTATTACTAGCTATCTTATTGTTACTGAGACTTCAGGTCTCATAACGATTATAACACTTCTACTAGTATATATTTGAAGAAAAAAACAGTTATCTTTGATATAAAATAATTAAAAACATATAGAGAATCAAAATTATTTGAGATAGGGAATTTTATATGAATTAAATTGAAAGCATATAATATACTTACAATTATTAAAAGAATAATAAGATTAAGCATAAAGAACGTAGGAATGTCCTGTATGTTTTTTTTTTGGCCACCATGGAGTGTCTTGTAGCAACATGCTCTTCATTATTCTCTCTAAATACATGATAAAAAAATTACTATCGATAATCTTATCTAAATTGTTTGGCAAAGGATACACTCAAGGAGTTAATGAACTGCTAAAATCATAACCACAAGCATTTTCTTGATCAAAAGATGACTTTTTATCATTCACAATTCACAATTCAAAAAATGTCTGATCACAGTACAGTAAAAACGATGGGTTTAGCTTCATGTGTTCATGTGGCAACTTACAACAAAAATGACCTCATTAATGCCATTCATGAGGCCAAAGAATGTTGAATGACTTTGGAACAATATATATATATATATATATATATATATCTCTATAAAAACTGGCATTACATAATAGTGTGAGCCTGCCATTTACTGGATTCTGCACCCTTGTTCCTCAGCTCGCAGATATATCAAACCCCGCCTGATCCTCTACGAGGAAACAACCAGAAAATTATGGTTGGAGAATAACAAGCAAGGATATATCAATAATCTGGAGCTAGAGAAAAACAACCAGAAAAATGGAATAAATGAAAAAAAGGGGTATACCTCTTTGGTATCTCTCAAGCGCAGAAGATCAAGTTTTTCTGAAGGCCTCCGGTTTGATAAGGTAGCAAGCTGCAATCAAACATACATCAGTACAGGGGTCAATGAAAAACAGAATATCAAATTATATATATGCTACATTTTCTCCTTAATATAAGAGCTCAATAACTAATTTAAATATATTAAAAAAATTAATTAAGTTGATTATTTGTCACAAATGTGTATTGATCTTCTTAAATTATCCTCTTCATCATGTACAATGAATGATTAGAATTATTTCTTGATAAGAGCCCTCTCGCAATCAATAGAGATATTTTAAAAAAAAAAAAAAGACAAAGTGAATTAAAGCCTTCATATTTAAGACTAAATTTAATTCTCAATTGGTTCTTATATTAAAAACAAGAGGTAGTATATATATTTTATTGCAAAGAAGGCGAAAAGCACCCAGAAACTGAAGCGCTCAGGGTCTTGTAGCGGGGGCATCATCACTTCAACATTCAACAGTCTCTCGAGTCGTCTTTGATCTGCGTGGAATTCTGTAGTTAAATACTGACGCATTCCATTGTAAGGATTAAAAAAGGAAGGGGGCAGGAGAATATTAAATATATTTTAAAATTTCAATCAACACCAAATTTAAGACATCCCTTGGGAATCACAATGCAATTTTACCTTGTCCTGCTGCTTCTTTAGCCCTTCTGATCCATGATCGAGCACTTTCTGCCGCATTATTTGTTATTTCCTGTAACTGGAAAAATAAATTTATAGAGATGAAATTTATCAGAATGAGGGATCCTCCTATACAGGTCACCATCAGACTTGAGAGAGCTTGACCATTTTAGTCATAAGCATTGAAAATTTTAAGATTTTATGCAAGGTTCTGCCATATCTTGATTCCAATACGATACATATCGGGTTCTTGCTTGTTTATATTAACTAGAGACGCTCCCTGTCCCCTCCAAGACCAAGAGCAAGACCAAGACCGTCGAATTTGGAAATAAAGCACATATTGATGAATCAAGATAATAAGCCCAAAAAATCACATTCAAAATGCTCCCCAGTGCCCAGGTAATGTGACAGCGTTATTTACTTAAAATTACCAGCCTATCGCATGAGAAGCCTATCAAAATTGAAGCTTGATATATCTTCAGAAAACAGTACAAAATTCGCCAACATTCCAGAGAGCCTAAAGATAAATTGGAGCCGAGATTCCAGTAAACTTACATCTTCTCTCTCTCTACCTTCCGATGGCATAATATCCTGAATCCATTCGACCTCTGCAACACGATACCTGAGTACAAACATTAGAAAGGCATAAAGGACACGTTCCTATAAGTCCAGAGATCAGCAGCAATATAATTTGTTAAGGACAAAAGCTAATAACAACTTACCCATCTTGATCCCATGATCGGATGATGCGAAATCTCCTACGACTTTCAATCTGCATGCAGTGGCAATTTATACTCATGTACAACTTGAATAAACATCTAAAAAGAAAGTAGAACTTAAGCGAATATAGATCAACATCAGAAGCCTCAGAAGTGTCTTTGAACTAATAACACCAAGCCAGGAGAGTGAAATAGTTAAGCGACACCACCTTGAAACTGAAGTTACTCAACTCACTATTTTTCTGATAAATTATCTTACACTTGCGCAGAAAGCCACAACATAATATTAGAACAAGCAAAATTTCAGTCATCCAGGAGTTTCTGTGAAGATTTGTCAAATATTAATATGACTGATTCTTTCTCGAAGTTGTAAAATCCCAATAGACTGATTAATGCTGTGAAACAAGAATGACGACGACGACAAACCAGTCTATAATTAATGTTATGAAACATTGTTATCTCAGGTTTACGTTGCTGCAGCATATGAGAATGTATAAATAAACACTCGGCCTGTAGTATTAAGTTTCAAAAAACTGTTGCTGAATGTGGTCACCTGTGATTAACCTCCGCCAGCTCAGCCATAACTTATCCAGCATACAAATGCTCTTAAATAGAGAATGAAATACGGCAAGAACCTCTTTCACAAAAGACTAAAGAAAAGCATCTCATTCTCAAAAGTAGAAAGCAGTATAGAAAATTTTACTTCCTTACTTCATCTCACAACATGCTATAAAGCATCATAACAAGAGAAGAGAAATCACAATTATATTTGCACCTCTATATAGAAACGTCCATCCGGAAGTGGTTCACACCTATAAAATCAAATATAAAAATCATTCATTGTAAATAAGCGGCATACATGAGTTTTGTCAGTGTTATGTATCACATGAACTTTTCTGAGGAAACAATAAACCAAGCACCTACTCAGTAATTTCCACTTCACAGGCAAACTCAGCCAGGGAATCTGCTTCAGAATCGATTATAACCTAAACGGTGAATGGACAAACCCCGCGCAGTAAACAAAGGAATTCGGTCAGTCCATTATACCTAAATAAAGAAAAATGGGCAAAAAAGGACCATTGCTGATCTACCATTCCCATCCGGCGATTTCCTTCCATTATTCTTCTTACCTGTTTTAGAAAAATGCAGAACAAGTATGATGAAATCATATATAAAATCGAATTCAAAACATTTAATTATCAACACCATTTATCACTAAAAATTGGATTACTTTAAAAATCCACGATAACTGTAATTTACCAATGACCCTCTCCCAGTAGTTCTTTTGTGAAATTGTAAAGAAATTACAAACTTTTCACAGACCATATCATCCATCAATATTCCCCATGGCCAAGTAAAAGGCCTCGTCTAACTCAAAACAATTTTTTTTTTCTGCTACTATAAGCTTTCAAGTTTAGGGGATCACTACTCTATAATTACCCTAACCTGCGTAAATATGCCTAGAAGTGAATGTTTAAAACAACAGCAAATGCCTAATTTATTAAGAAATGTATCTTCTGATCTGTTATTTAAATTAGAAAATCGAAGTTCAACTTTTTCTGCTATTGTAAGTTTTCAAGTTCAGTGATCAGTGCTCTGTATCATTATACGCTAATCAGCATTGCTAAGAAGCATGTCTAGAATTCAACAAGGTAATTAAGTTTAAAAAAACAAGAGTACATTCATAAATCATCAAGAAATATGTCCTCTGATCTGCTATTGTCGCATAAACATCAACATTCTCCTAACTGAAAATTAGCAGGACATCCTCTTGATTAAAAATAGAAAAATGAATTCTTCATTTTTCCTCCTGAATAATAATTTATGCCCCTGCCACTGCTCAAGCAGGCATCACCATAACTTCCCAAGGATATTAGTCATAGAAATATGAATCACTTATTTGACATTCAAGATATATTTAAAATTCAAATTTCCACAACAATCAACAACAATAGACTAACTCACCATCAGTCTATAACGGGGTTCAAATATATGGAGTGGAAACTTTTGGCATGGAATGACAACATCCATGACAAAGAGAGGGATCAAATCTAGGCCCAGGTTGCTCAAACTGTCATTCTCTTGCTTCCTTTCAGCATATTCCTCCGGAAAATTCTTTTGTATAATGTTTTTCAATGTCACACTGGAAAGTTCACAGCAATAATAAAAACAGGGGAAAAAGACTTAGTCCCAGATTTCTTATATCAAATCCACAAAGGCATACTCTTGTAACCCTGTTAATTTATGCTTGGCACAGCTATAGGGGTAAAAAAGACACTCAAAATTTAATGGCCTTCACCACTCACTGAAATAGGTATGTGAAAACTGCTGTGTTCTTCCGTCATTTTGAGTCTAGGAAAACGCAACATTATTACCATGGAGAAGTTTTGCAAGCAACTTTCCAGCAAAGGAAAAAGGCCACTCAATAAAGTAATTTCTTACATATATGCTGTACAGGCCTAAAAATATGGAAGTTTGAATCATTGAATGCCTGCCCTACTTGACTACTCCCACGTTTGATGAGAAGGAAATAAAAAGACGGGAATCCAGGGCCTTTATGTGGTTTGATGAATTGGTATAAGCATTTAAAGTCACGATCTCTAATAGATGACCCACCTCACGGAACATGTTCTAGGACTAATAAACAGAACTGTCCTGCACAACGGGCACCTGTTGCCTAACAAATTAAGACAAAAGTTAACAGATTTAATATGTAGTTAATATATAATACGGGCTCCCACTTCAAAAAAATCAACATCAGAAAGTACCAACCACGATCCATTGACTGAAATAGACATGACCGGCAAAAAGAATGTCCACAAGGGGTTGTAACAGGTTCATAAAGTAACTTGAGGCAAAGAGTGCAATCAAAGTCATCAGAGCGCTCTGGCTGTCCATGTTTACTCATCTTCGCCAAGCTAGCCAATGCTCTTTCCAGGTTTGAAAGAGACACACGTAGAGAATTACTACATTACACCAGAAAAGAATCAAATGGCAGACATAGATGACACATATAGTTCAGTAGATGACTGTTGCAAACGCTAAAGGCTCTATCTGAATCTCCATAATATTTTCAAAAGGAAAATGCAGAACAGAAATTAAAAGGATCCCAAATCTGTAGTACCTATATGGATCAACTTGAAGGCCCGAAAGAATAACATCCCGAGCCATCTCATATTTCTCCAGCTGTCAACTCAAAGCAGCACAACGTCAATGTGACATCATTGATATGGCATATATATAAAAATGACTATGGACAAAGAAGCATGGTGAAATAGTCTCTTGTGAATCACTCAGTGCTATATAAGAAACATCTTTGGTACCAACTGGCGTTACAGCAGTATTAAATTTGTCATGTACTGATCTCTGCATAATGAAACCATAGGAGATCTGCAAACAATAGTTTACCATGCAAAAAAGGGACCACATTTTTTATTAAAAAAAATTTAAGAGCACCCCACAGAACCATTTTGTTTCACAGTGCCTCTCCAATAAAAGAAGCAAACAAACAATGCCTATAACATTTTCCCATTGTCAAAAACTGATTACTCTTGAATCACTATAATAGCACTTATGGACAACCCTACATTTTCAATTCATTCAAGATTCAGTAGTGCCTTTTTATACAGCTAGCTCAGCACAACTAAGAAACTATTCCATCCCAAGAAACAAATATCCTAAAATGGGAAAACAAGCAACTGCCACCTGATAGAAAGAAGCATGCATCCACATGATTGCCTCAATAAATGACAGGAATTCCCATAAACTATAACGAAGATTAACTACAAGGGAGACTTTACCAGAAAAAGAGCATTGGCCTTCAAAAGGTATGATTTTACTGAAGTACTTCGGATGTTGACAAGCTTCTCAGCATCCTTCAAACCAAGCTGAAATGGTTGCCAGCTGTTAACTTCTAAGTAAAAATCAATTTATAAACTCAAAATTTTCAGCATGATAAAGACAGTGCATCAAAGTATACTTCAGCATGTGTTGTAGGATCAAGCCCACTCAACGGACTATATTCTGAAGCTGATGGAGGTCTGTGTTTTAAAAATTGGCTAATTCTGTACAAGAGAGGAAAAATTATCATTGACATAAGATCACTGAAGCCAACAAAATTCAAGCAAAATTTTTCCACAACAAAAACAAATTTTTATAGGTATTTAAAAGCCACAAGGTTATTTATGCTTAACCTGATATAAGCCGCACTTCGGTTATTGAGTATGACTGGATCACCAGTCCTGATGCTATTTGCTCTAGAGTAAAAGTTGATCGCCTGGAACGGATAGTCTCAGAGGTCAGCACCGGAACGACATTTTACAAAGCATTATAAATATTTTAATTGATAATGAATCACTTTCAATATCATATGTTATCCTCTTTAAAACACATGAGAAATGCATTCTTTCCTCGCAATGTTACAACTAAAACTTCTTCAGAAAGAAGACCACATGTCGTAGGTAACAAAAGAGAAGGACCAGAGAAAAATGCCACATAACTCTAGCATAAGCATAACTTAACTAACACCACATTGAGCATCCCACACTAACCATGCAGTGAAATGCCAATCAATAATTTGTCAAGATAATGCCTTGCTTATATTTTGAAAGGCTTGTCACAAAGAATTGGCCTTTCAAAAAACAGACCAGAAAAAGATACAATGATCGAACTCTGTAAAGGTTATCAAACAAAAAAGAAAGCAATGAAGACATATTTGGAGCTGCGTAGAGATTTTCTCAAATTTTAGCTAAAGCCTAATATTAGCATGCATCCGATATATAACCACAAGAATATAATGGAATGTGTTAACAAGTGAACTACGGACAAACAGATAATGTGAATGAGGAAGGGTGGGGGAAAATGAAAAAGATTCCAATCTATGTAGTTACATGAAGAAAAATAGTGGCTAGATGGTGGAGAACAAGAACCATTCTTCTATTATTTCCCATGCAAATGAGACCTTCACAATAATGTCAAGACCACAGTCAACTGCCAATATAAATCTTTCCAAATTTCTCCACATAAAGCAACAATAATTGGATTAACAGTCTCATTCGGACAGGCTAACCCCATTACATAACTCAAGTTTAATTTTTTCATCACTGAAATTCATGATAATTTGTTTTAATTCAATTTCTGTTTCATAGGCCAATGGAGGCGCTAGTGAGAATGGTAGATCGGACAGGAGTCCTATGAAAAAGGGCAAAGAAAACCGATGAGAACGTTCAATGAGGTCATTGAACAAGACCTCAAGATCAACAACATATCCAAAAACTTAGTTGTTGATAAAGCATAATGATGTCGTGCAATTCATGTAGCCTTATCCCACTATATAGCCTACCCCACCTAGTGATATAAGACTTGTTGTTGTTGCAATTTCTGTTTCAGTTTCCCTTACAGGTGACACATATATATCTATTTCAACTTCAACACAAAGTTAAGAAATACAAAAGACAAGTGATTAATATATATCGAGACACTATATTTGAATGAATAGTCAAAGAAATAAGTGAAGTTCTCCAAACATCAAAGATTAAGTACAAGCATCACCTCTTCCATACGGTCATCCCGAAATGCCACATTGCCATTCTGCATAAGCTCATATAAATGATGGTATGTTTCCCTTGCCAAACCCTCCGGTTCAGATGCCTGAAATCTGACTTAAGCTCAGTCTTTTGGTGCATTTGATTTGTCAGTATGAAATTAATAAAAATCATGAATTATTGATATGCAAGGGGGCAAATGATTAGATTCTGTTTTCTGAATACCTGTATTAACTTGGGATTGACAGTAAGAAGAAAAATAAAACACTCAAGTCCCCACTTTTCAATACATGAACAGATGAATACTATACTGCGCCTATGCCAAATAGAGAAGAATCTTGCCAATGCCAAGTGCACAGGCCAACAGATATATTTCCAGCTTCTCCGTTTCTTATGGAAGTTTGAAAACAGCTGACACTAAGCAGTCAGTATTATTCAATCAGCAAAACGAAGCATTTACTAAAAACCATAACGTATATTAATCCTGGAGCAGCGCACATGAAACCTTAATTATGATTCCTTTAATAGAAAAATGGCGCAAAAAAGGCCCTCATTTTCAATTGTTTTTTTCTTGTCCTCGGATTTCTCAACGCCTAATAAATAGTAACTGCTAACAGGAAAGGGAAAGAACGGTAACAAGAGAACTTGTCTTTTTAGCACATTCTTCTCAGTAAACTGACCAAAATAAAGGAAGCTATTAAAAGGCATTGACTTGAAGGAAAAATCCGCGCAGAGATGTTGGGTAAGAACAAATATTATGCGCGATCTTTGGATACTGGAAAGTGGAAGCCTTTCAATTGTTCATTTTTATATCTCAATTCCAACAACCAGAAAAACCATCTACGCGAAGCAGAACCCCTATAATACAATTACAATATTTGGTCATGGACTTGAAAGATTTCAGAGGTTCAAAAAGGGGAAAATGGTTCGGTCAAAAAAAAAAAAGAAAGAAAAAGAAAGAAAGGAAAAACGGAACCTAAACTTTCAAAACCCGATAATTCTAATCACATTTTTTGGGCCATGAACTGTAATCACGTGTTTAGAGAAAAACAAGAACCCCCACTTTTTCTTTTCTTTCTTTCTTTCTTTCTTTTCTGTGATTGAAACCTCCACTTCTTTAGTTTCAATCTATCATATGCCGAACAACGTCTCAAAAGAGCATTCAAATAATGCACATACAAAATCAATTACAGTCCATGAAATTTCTCTCCATTTTTTTTAATGATTGAAATATTCTCTGCAACATTTCATCAGCGCATAAAAACCTCTCAAAAGGGAGAAGAACTGACCAAACGTAGTCTTCCACATCGTCAAGACCCTCCATGCTCAATACAGTAGGAGACGAAGGCGATTCCTCCTCCGCCATTCAAGGAAGATCAAAGGGCGCACAGGCGCGCCCGCACTTAGTAGCTCTGCAGTAGATGAAGATTCCTGACTAGCGAAGACAGCTGAAAGAATGAAACTTTGAAGGTCTCGGCAAGAGGGTAAGGATGAAAAGAAAAAGCATCGGTGTTCAACCCTGTGTCCTTCGTTTCATACACGGACCAAATTCCACCAAGTCTTCCCACTCTCTCTCTCCCTGTCTATCGGTCGTTCTATCTATCGCTATAACTCCACGTCTCAATCTTCTACGTCCAAAAGTAAGTTCAATTAATGCATCAGATAGAAATGATACTAGCGAAAGGGAGCAAAAATGCAAAATTAATCACACTGGCATTTTGTGAACGAGCTTTTCGCTCCCTTGAGCGATGCGAATTACGGACTCGACGAGTCGACCATGGGGGGACAAGGCAACGGTTGACTGTTAATAGCCCCATGGTTAGATGGTGTGCCCGGACACTCAAGCCACTAGAATTGCTTATTTTCAGTCAAGTAGTACGCGTGTAAGGTCTTCATTTGATAGAAATCTGGAGTACGTCTTCTCACTTTTCAGAGTCATGCTCATTTCACCGCGAGCTCTTGCCGCGAAGCGTTTATTTTTTGGCCAGACTCGAAGCGTTTATAATTTACGCAATTTTTTTCAGAGAACAATGAGACGCCAAAGTGTCAAAATGGTAAAATCGTTTCAAAACTCTTGGTATCTTCGGGATACTTTTTGGGTCATTTTCAAGTTTATTTTCATGTAGATTTTGAGATTTTATTGAATGATTGTTTAAAGAAGGAATTCAGAAAATTAAAAAAATTAATTAAAAAATTTGCTACGTTTGATTGTTGAATTCTTGAATTTCCAGACATCTTATGACAATCATCAATCATGGTAAAACAACTACTAATTAAAAACCTTGTAATATATTATCTATCATGCATAAAACTTCAATAAATCATTCACAACATAAGACGTGTTTGGGATAGTATTCATATAAGTCGAGACAAAACTCTACTCATTTATTTATTTCATATTCTGTAAATTACGATTGAAAAGTTATTTATAAATTATTTTCAAAATTTATTTTTCACATTTTAAGCAATCAACTCTTTTTTTTTTGGGTAAGAGTTTGGGTGTACTAGTGATAGTTAGATTATGGGTTATCTTTCCCCGAAATTTTATTTGGGTTTCTATCTAATAAGTAATAAGTAAGATAAGATTATAATACTACATCCGATTCTTAATATAAGAGTTAGTTAACTAATTTAAGTAAATTAAAAAGATTAGTTGAGTTAATCATCAGTAATAAATATATGATTTTTTAAAAATATTTTTGTTAATCGTGTGTATTAGCTAAAATTATCATGTAATAAAACATTTCACATGTACAACTACTACAAATATTATCTTAAAAAAAAAAGAGAGAGATAAAGTGTATTAGAATCTTATATTTAGAATCAAATTAAAAGTCAAACTAACTTTTATTTTAAGAAACAGAGGTAGTATGAGTTATTCTTATAAACTAGGACATTTATAAGCTGACTTAATAGGGTTGCTGTGGCGAATGTAATTCACATAGCATCTCGACCTCTAGCAAGAAGGCATATCTTTCCCCCCTTAAAAAGATCAAAATGATAATATATTAAAAATGAAAGAGTACAAACTAAACTTAATAAGACAACACTTAGAGAATTCAAACATGCAAGTGGAAAAACTCTTACTAAAACCTATTCTCACAAGAACAAAAGAATTAACGAAGTGAGGTTATTTGATTCATCCGATGTTCGCCAGTGGAGATTGATCCTCTTTTGCAGTAACCAAAAGGTGGAGTGAGGGCGATGTACGTGAGAATAAGAATGAATGAATAATCCAATACAGACTAGCTCTCAGAGAATCTTCTTGGCGTCATTTATTCCATATAAAGTGTTGAATAGCTTGACCTGGAAAACATATTCAACCATGGTAAAAAGGAGTCTCCCTATCTTCAACTTATGACTTTGAAGGATAACACTCCAACCAGTCTAATATTTTTATTTTTGGATGATGAATATGATGACTGAGACTTGAATTTATGTTATCCAATTTTGACTTTGAGACTCACCTTATACTATCTCCGATTTTTCAATATAATAACTAGTTTAATATTTAATTTTGGTCATAAATATAAGATCTTAATTTACTTTGTCTCTTCTATTTATTTACCTTTTCCTAATATAGTTATTGTAGTAGTTACACAAATTAAAAATTTTATCAAATGGTAGTTCTAGCTATTACACATAATTAGTAACGGTGTTTTAGGAAATACATCTATTTATTATAAAAAACTAACTTAACTAATTTTCTTAATCTACTCAAATTAATCAATTAGCTCTTATATTAAGTATTTTTCACAAAAAGAATTTTTTTAATAAAATTTCCAAAAATACCTGGATTTGTATCATCTAATTCAAACTTTGAAACACTTTAATTGATTACTGAGACCTTTTTTGTCAAAGTCTGGATGTGTGTTGCAGTAACAACTCGAATTTTTAATCTCATCCTAAAATATTCCGACTTTGGGCCTGACTATGGGCCCAACCATGACTGACAGTTTAAGACTAATTTCCCATTTCCCCCTATTTTCCACGCATACCATTTTGTCCTTGATATAAAAATAAAATTACAGTTTTGTCCCATTTGACCCAGAACAGGGAATGAGAACTCGGAGAAGGGTCAAGATGGGATCAACATTTTCATGGAAAAGGGAAAGCCATAGCCCATAGCTGCGAAGCTCAAAAGCTCCCAAATTGAGTGGTTGTGCTGGTGGTGTAATAATGGAGGATGACCGTCAATGGGATGGTTCAGAGAAGTCGGAGCAAGCCTTAACCTCAAATCTCCATTACCTCCACTCATCAAAACTCCAACAAACCCAGTTGCGAGATTGTTCAATGGTGGTTATCAGAGACATCCGGCAACACAATGACTGCTCCGTCTTCCCGCCAGTTAACCATGAAAACCTGCACATTTCTTCATTGTCACACCAGTGTGACGACATTTCGATATCACCTTCGCCGTCCTCCATTTCTTCCTCTTCCTTTTCTCGTTCGGAATCTTCGTTTTCACCCTCCGATACTGATGCTTGTGGCATATCATCGTCATTACCGTCTGATTCACCGGTAGAGAAAATTGATGGGTTTAATGGGTGGATGAGAATTGGCTTGAAGACCTTACGCTGGAAGCTTTTCGCGATGATTAATTCGTATCGAAATTTTGCTTCCAACAGAAGTGTCATCTTGTCAATTGGGCCGGCGGTTTCTACGGTAATATTGGCGTGGTGGATATGCATACGGGTTTGGTGTTGGCTGAAGGAGAGGAGGAGGCGCAAGCAACGTGAAAATCACCTGATGACCATCATTAAAGAGAAAGACAAGGTTTGTTAAGTTTTGATATATTTTTACTTGTATTTCAACAGTTGTAATGGTCAAGTTGCATTTATTTGATTGAGTTTGGCTGTTTGTGGAAATTCTAACTGCAGACCATTATGTGCGATCGACCCCCTAATTCTGCTCAAAATGTTGGATTTCTGTTGTTGTAGTAGTATTAATGGCGGAATTTGCATGTGAAAAACTTATTTTCTCCTGATATGATCCTAAATATCCATTAGTTAGCACAGGATTTTGAATATTTGCGGCTAAGTTTTGGTGCATGCTCTCTCCATCCTCTCACAAACAATACTTTATAATAATCGGAAAAAAAAGGTTAAAGAGCGTGCAGAGAGGATGCACTAAAAGTTATAGTAATTGGAAAAACAAAAGTTAGAGAGGGCGTAGAGAGGATGCACTGAAAGTAAAGATTCAAAATCCGCTAGCAGAAATGAATCGAGCAGGAAAAAGGCTACAAATGGTGGTTATCCATCATGTACCTCGTTTTGGGTTTTAATGGATTTTGTCTAAAAATTTTCCCCTTCTTCGAGTTCTTATTAGTGGTATTAGAACTGGCCTTGCTTGGCCATGTCAAAGGCCACTCAATTGCAATCAACTGATGGATGACTAGTTGTCTGTATTATTGTCTACAAATGAACAAGTTGATGGCTTAGAAAACTAATTCTATGGGGTTTTCCTTCAGCAAACTGAACCCTCAAGGCAATTCAAATCCAAGGATATGTGACAAGAAACAGTATAACTTCACCAAATAATGAGAATCATCAAATATCACGAGGTGGAATGAGTTTACGCAATTGAAGCAGAAGAGAAGTGCGATGGAATATCAAAATGTGTTTGAAAGTTTGACTGTAAATAAATTTGGCTATTACTCGGCTGGACTGAAGGAAGAGATTGCCTTTAGGGAACATTTTTTGAACCTTCTACCTTGCTCCATGCCTTGCAATTGGCCAAATTACTATTCCTCTAGTCTTTAATGTAAAACCTAATTAAGGAAGTTAGTTAAAATAGTTAATATGATATGTTTTTTCTAAAACATTCTAAGCATCTTTCTCAATTCTCTCTCTCCCTCTTCTACTTGATCATTATTGAGGGAATATCAATAGGGTTAATTTGGAAAAAAAATTAATAAACATGCGAAATAGGTCTTATATATATGACCAACATTAAATCCCCAATTAGTTTCTATATTGAGGACTAGGGGAGTACTATAAATATTTGGAGTTTCTCAATATAAGAGTGAACAATGGAGGGGCTTTTGGAAATCCTAAGACAAGTGGAACGTTGGATTCAAAAGTTCGTCCCCATATTTGCAGCTTTATATGTTAAGGGAGATGATGATACAGTGGGCAATAACATAAGAGAGATTCAACCTGCTGCTCCTTCAGAAATGTATAGTGTTTTGTATAAAAATTCTCAAAAACGGGGATCCAATTCTCTCAGGCATTAATTGTATGGATTAGGTGAAGTGTTTCATTCTTTTCAACTGTGTGCTGACCAATTTGGATGACGTGCCTGTTTTCTTTTCCTTGTGAATTCTGGGTCC
Source organism: Neltuma alba (assembly GCF_004799145.2). Lineage (NCBI taxonomy): Eukaryota > Viridiplantae > Streptophyta > Magnoliopsida > Fabales > Fabaceae > Neltuma > Neltuma alba. The sequence continues at coordinate 113,113 of NW_021636631.1, read as the reverse complement.
TAGCTTTGAAAGATTGGTAGGATTGACAGAGAACCTTTTGGTGTTTGTCCACTAATGAAATTGGGAAGAATTTAACACTAAAGTAATTGGGAAGAATGACTTTAGGAGCGGATTGGATTATATAGACTTGTTTATTTGAAGTTGGATTTGCAAAAACGAGTGGCAATGATGAACAAGGTTGTGCCTTGGTTGCAGAAAATCGGTTCCATCTAGTGCTAGATGCTGGGTAATTCAGATCAAATCAGAATTTTGTTCTCACTTTGACCCTTGGGTTCAAGATTCTCTTTTGCGAGTAGTTCTGATGCTATCCTGAATATGCATTAGCTAGTTAATGAGGTGGTAAAGCAGTCAGTGGGCTGGCATAATTGGATCGGTTGGGAAGAAGGTTATACAGTGTTGATATGCTGAATACCTTTTCTTGTTGAATCGTAATGGAATTTGTCTATAAACCTTCTTTTACTTCTCTGTTTTCTTTGTATTTCATTTCCAGCTCTTATCATATGCTTGTGTCAGTGTAGCGTATGGATTGAATGGTAATGAGCCTTTTGCTTGCTGGCTTAACTAAAACCCATTGCTGGCATATGTTTGACTAATGTATGCATGTTGATTTGCGTCATTTGTGAGGAACTCGACTATTAACGGAGGGTGAACTTTTTTTAACTATTATGAGATTCTTGATCTAAATTTTTTTAAATTGGAGAGTAAAAATCTTGAAGCAGTTCTAATGGTGAGAAAGCTCAACCTCTTGAGATGTACAGAGAACTTAATGGAAGTACCGTTTGTTTTATTGCCAAAAAGGGTATAGTCTTTTCAGTGGTTTGCTTCTTTGCTATCCTCTTAACTTCAAAATCTGATATTTCCAGAGAATCGCTCAACTCTTGGAGCGAATTATGCAAATGAATGAAGTACTTATAGATCGTCACAAAGCTTTGGCAGCCAAATTGGCAGAATGATTGGCTCATGGTGCGGAATATGGTAGCTATGGTAAGTCACAAACTCATACAACAGGACTTCGATGTAGACTGACGGCTATACTTGATCGTTATTAATTTTAAATCCCATGACTGATACACAGTTTTCGTGAGTCTTTGACAGGTTTTAATGTAAAAACAATCTCATGGTGATCATTCGCACTGCTATAGCAGAGTGTCTGAACAGGTACTAGAGTGCAGCATCTCGACCGTAGTGTAAGAAAACAAAAAACGCCTGACGAAGGAACCGTCATCTCCGGATGTACTATTAATCTGGTCAAAATAGGAAGAAGTTATTCAACTCCTCCAGAATGATTGGTTCAGCAAGGAACCACCAAATTTTTGTAGGAAAGCCAGCAGAGCTCTCTCATATTGTACCTGCTGTTATTTTACAACACTAGATGTAGGTTTTGTGTGCACATGGAGTTTGATGTAAGCCGCATTATATATATATATATATATATATATATATTTTATTGCCTTTGTTCAAGCTTTTTTTTTTTTTTGGGCTAAAGCATAAGTATCTTCAATAGAAAGCAATCATGTTCGAGGCTCGAAACACTGTCAGGCATTAAATGTGGACATCTTTTTCAGCAGGGATTCAAATTTTGGTTTGTCATGTTGTAAGGGACTAACTCTTTCCACTAGAATCAATTCTTGTTGGTCTTTTGTTCAAGCCTTTTATATCTACTCAGTGACTTCAATTTCCTATTTCTCATAAACATACATGATTTGATGATTCTATCCCAACTCATGGTGGCATGTCAGTCAGGCCAAATTTTGCTTACGTGAAGGTGAAAAGGATGTCATATGCGATGAGATAACATTTCTTTATGAGAGGCGTGTCCAATATAGATCGATCTTAAGGAACCTTTTGAACACCCTCCGGCCTCCGGCTCCATGCAAAAGTCACTAGTTTTGAGTTAATCAAGTGCACTGAAACATTCATGCAATTTTTAACTATGAACGTCTGCATATGAATTCTCCTTCCCTACCCGCAAAAGACTATAAACAAACAAGAAAGCAGAAATCCATCACCAAAAAAGAAGGATGAGAGGAAAAAAGAAAAGAAAAAGAAAAAGTACTCGTGAGTCGTAACTTGTTATGTGCGGCATGTATAATGGATAAACAACCACTGGAACTATCAATCTACCATCAACAATAACAAAGTACAAGTAACAGCAGATTCCCTGAAAAGGCAACGTCCAAGTCAGTTCGTGGGGTATGGAGAGTTGCTTTGATTCATGTTTATTTTTCTTCACTTTTACTGGTACAGATCTGATATAGCACATTTGTCTGCAAAAAATGAAAAGAAAATTATAAATATATAACTAAAAAGGCCTACTCCGTATCTCTCCATTTATTGTTGTTGTTGTTGAAATCTAAATCCTTTCCAACATGTCACCAATACTGCGAGTAGTGTTTCTTAACTTTCTTTTGAGACCAACCGTGAATGTTAGAAGTTGCGCGAAAAGAACCATCACAGCAATTTTTTTCCTTTGAAAAACCAGCGAACCAGAACAGCAATTACACCATCGTATTTAGCGAGATATGATACTTCATTATGAGCAATGGTGACTGGAACGCTCAAGAAATGCTCCAATATCTCCCGCAAGGCATAGTTGAAGTAATTAGGAAGACTAGACCTCCGGCAGAACAACAGGAGGACTGCTTCTGGTGGAGAAGGTCGACAGATGGGAATTTTAGTGTTAGACAAGCCTACAGAATGGTATTCGAGGAAAGCAGACAACCAGGTGCAGGGATATGGAGGAAGATCTGGAAACTTGCGGTGCCTGAAAAAATCAAATTCTTCCTTTGGCAAGTTATCCATGACAGATTGCCAACAAATTCACTCAGAGCTAAGAGAGGAATCATTACCAGTGAGGAGTGCCCTTTTGAGTGCTTAAGAGAGGAAAACACTGTACACATACTAAGAGACTGTGAGAATGCGAGAAGAGTGTGGACTAATATTATTCATCCTAACTGTCTATTTCAATTTTTTCGTTTAAATCTGCAGGATTGGCTGAAGACGAATTTTTCCAGAGACATGGGAACTAGGAGTTTTGACAGATGGCCTTGGACCAGAGTGTTTGCCATCGTTTGCTGGCTATTATGGAAAAACATATGCAAAGGAGTCATGGAGGGAGTCAGGCATCAACCGAATGAGGTAATACATATGGGGCTTCACCAACTCATGGAATACACGGAGCAAGGACAACTCAAACACCGTCTCTTTGGGTCACTGAACTTGATGGATGATAGGTGGAGGCAGCCCCCGGAGAATTATGTTAGACTCGACACCGATGGGTCAGTTAATAATCAGCAACTAGCAGCAGGTGGAGGTTTGGTTCGAAACTCCACGGGAGAATGGATCGTGGGATTCAAGCAACAGATGGGATTCATGCCATCTACTGCAGCGGAGCTAAATGCTTTATTGACAGGACTGCGGATTTGTAAACAATATGGATTCAAACAGATTCATGCGTATACCGACTCGCTAGAAGCCTTCCATCTCATCACAAGAGACGGCGGTCTTCAACATCCTTTGCGACCTACAGTGGCGGAGCTAAGGAATTTGATCTTCTCAGAGTGGGATCTCACCATCAGTTATGCACCTCGGTCAACCATCAAGTGTGCAGATATTTTAGCTAGATTAGCTCATCACCAAATTCAAGACTTGTTTATTTTACAGAACCCACCTCCTGAGTGCGATGCTCAGATGAGGAAAGACTTAGAGTAGTTTTATTTTCAAGTTGTACTTGCCTTTGGAAGAAAAAAAAAAAGAAACCAATAGGAAGAGTGTCCGCATATGTGTATTGTTTTAAGTTCCATTAAGTAGGATGGTTGATAGTTACATGCAACATCATGCGAAATTGAACTGTTGTTCAACTGGAGAAGGAAGAGCTTAAAAGCGAAACAAGTCAACCACACAGATTAGAGGTTCAATATATTATCAGGGGTTAAAGTCAATGCATACCTTGACCAATTCATTGTTTCCCTAATTGAATGATACTATCTCTCGTCAATTAACTAATTCAGAAAAATTAAAAAAATAAATTAATTACTTTAAAAAAAATTTATATTTACTATTTTTCTCCGTACTAATTTACATAATCTGATATATAATTTTATATTAAAAACCGAAGGTAGTAAACAAATCATGTCTCTTTTTAATGCATTATATGTATTCATAAATTAAAAAGGCCAGTTCCTTAATTTCAGTATCACTATTCGGCTCAGCTCCCCAGATCACAAATCCAAAACTCACGATGCAAAAGAAATTTGAATTGATCAAGATATTTTAAGAACTGCTTCTTCCTAGTCATATACAGAAATTCAAGCATCAAAAGGACTCACTTGTTGGTATTGATTTGAGATTAGTACTTCATACTGGCTTCATGGAAAATTAGTCATTTCCTTTTCTTTCTATGGAAAATTACAATCAAGGTATGCTTGTCAAACAAAAAAGAAGAAAGAACTACTATTATAACATGTTACAACAAAACTCAATAAGTTACAAGTTCATGAATTCATGCCTCCTGGAAGAGAGAATATAGAAGAATGTCAGTATACAGCAGAAAAAGTAATTTGGCACCTAATTACTCAGACATAGAAGAAAGAACAAGATGTCTCGACTTATGAACGAATTCTATCCGGAAGTTTTCAGAAAAGAACCAAGACAACTAGCAAACAAAACTTACACGTGAAGGTATCATGATATCAGATCAAATTCCAACTATAATGGTTGCCCAATCACCCTAGAACATGTTTGTCGCCTCACTAGCTTTTTGTTTCACTGCTACCCGACGGCCTTCTCCTTATATCAAACAGGTCAACAAACTCCAAAGGAGTAGCGGTCTCATTTCTGATTCTCTTAATCTTAGGGCTCAAAAGACCGCGATGTCTAAACCCATAGAGCTTGAGCACCTGATTATCCGCAAAATTGTAAGCCCTCTCCATGCTACGGAGGCACCTCTCAACAGGATAATCTCCGTAGCTCCCACAAGGCTTGCAGCCCACAAAATGGGTGACAAATGGCCATCTCTCATCACCTAATCCTGGATGATACTTCTCCACCATCTCTTCATAGCGATCAACCAATCCTGCCCAGTAGCCATGCAAATAATATGAATTCTCAAGAAAAACCTTATCCATCCATTTATCCTTCTCTGACAACAAAAGATATATCAATGCTGATTGATCGTCTGCCTCAAATGCTGGCCTCCCCTTCAGATTTGCAGTCAAAATCTTCCCTGCCTCTTCTCTAATGGGACCCTTTGGACCCATTGGAGCCCACGCATCAAGCAAATCCAAAGACCATTGGCAATTCCTAAACAGAAAGCTTCCTGTATTCACAGCAATCCATGACTTCTGGTCGAATAACAGATCAGGGTACCCATGAAGAACCAAGTTATACTTATCATACTTCGATAAGGGAAGCTCAAAGACCATATCAGTAAAGAGCGCGTCACTATCCATCCACCAAATCCACTCTATCTCCGGATGTGACAACATCAACCGACGAATCATAGGCAACTTTGCCCAATACCCAGCAAGTTCCTTATCCAGATGAGACAAATTATACACAATCTCAATCCCGTGTAATCTACAGTAATCAATCTTATTCTTTATCGACTTCAGTAAGTAATGATCCCCAATTGGGTTATCGCAAGGTTTCGGAGGTGAGCCAGTTAGAAGCAGGATTCGAGCTTTACCTTTGACGAAATTTGGGAACTCAGGATTCTGATCCAGCCAAGCCCTCCGCTCCTGGTCCCAATCGGTGATCTTCGGCCCAAGAGTGAATGTGATATTCGGATTCAACTCGGTCTCAACAGGCTCGTCGGGATCAGAGGGATCACTGTCGGATCTAATCTCCGCGAGAATCCGATTGGTCTCTTCAATGAGGTTCTGGTTGACGGCATCGACGTCAGAGCTTCCAAAATTAACCCCAATTGTACCGCGAAGGACGAGGATGGTGACGAAGCCACAAAGGATAGTTATCTTAATATTGTTAAAAGTCTTGTGGATCTGACGGCCACGAGGTAAGCCGGCAAGAGCACGGCCTCTGCCATTAGGAACGGTGGTAGTAGTGGGCAATCCCACTGAATGAGTTCTCTTCTGAGCGGAAAGACCCTCTTGCCCCATCGTAATCTTCTGTTCTCTACGAACCCCTCAGTGCCTGAGCGGACTAACTACGAACAGACAAACGAGAAGATTCAGGGGTTCGTGAAATTTCAAGAATTAAGTAAAAGGGTGATTTGAAAATGCATAATTTTGGAAATCGAAGAGGAAGATAGGGATATCCTGGAGTCTGTTTGGGCAGGAAGAAAATTAATGAAAGAAAACGAAAATGTAAACCCTAGGTGTGGAGAGAAAGATGGAAGCGGAGGAGCTTGGACATGGTGGCGGAAAACTAGCATGAGAAAAGGAAGTCAGTCTGGTTTTTCAGAGGAAGAGGGAACGGCCTGTCTTACCGTCTCGGGAAGCGGACATAGACGTGTCCATCACTTTTTCCTGTTAAGCGATTTTTATCTGATTTTAATTTTTATATTGAATTATTCTTCCTGTATATATAAACAACTTATGTTTAGAACCGGATGAGTAATTAATTAGTCCGGTCTCCTATTCACTTCATCATCATCTGTTTGGGTCCTTCCTTGCGTTCGGTTTGTGCTCGCGCGTGCATGTAAAGAAATAGGAGAAAATCCACTCATTGATGAAATAGAATGGTAGTTATTTATTTGGCACAAAGAACTGGTTAAATTTTGGGAAAATTACAAATAAAGACCCTCCAATATATAAAATAGCTATCAGGGACCCTAAATTTGGAAAATAGCTTCAAAGGACCCGGTCCCAAATTGCAAATATGAAATGATGGTAGAATGTCCAAAATGCCCTCTGCTTTTCTCTCTTTCTTCCTCTCCAGATCATCTTCTTCCCGACCTTGCCTCCTCATTTTCCTCTCTCTCTTCGTTCTCTCTTTCCTCTCCAAGTTTCCTTCCCTCTCCTCACTCTTTTCCCAGAGTATATGGAACTCCCAATGTCTTTCGGTGGTCCTCTCCTCATTGTCATCCCCGTCACCTTCTTCTTATCTTGCTTACCTGCTCTTTCGTCAACAATGAAGCCTCTTCCATCATTCTCTCTGTTGCTGTGGAAGGAGAGGAGAGTCGGGAGTTTGAGGGAGAGTGACTGTCATTTGTAATGCTTGTAATGTTTGCTTGCAATGTGTGCGGTGATTGCTTGGTGCTGAGACAATGCCCAATAAATCTGGATTTTTATTCTTCATTTCTATTTTGATTTTCAACTTGTGTTCGTAATTGAAAATAACGAGTTTGATAAGTTGTTGAAAATAACAAGTTGACAAGTTCTGATACCCAGTTCACGACAAGTTCAGTAATGCGAATAACAAGTTTAGCAAGGCGAATAACAACTTCTGATAAGCAATTCATAGAAATTCGAGTTTCTCTGTTAAAATGACAGCATTTTCAGATTTCTTTAGCAGATGACAAGTTCTGATACACAATTCATGACAAGTTCAGTAAGGCGAATGACAAGTTTAGTAAGGCGAATGACAACTTCTGATAAGCAATTCATAGAAATTTGAGTTTCTGTGTTAAAATGACAGGTTCCCAGTAGGTTTTCATCATACTTTTTCCTGTTAAAATGACTGGATTTCCACATTGATTTATCAAATGACAGGTTTATAATAGAAAATGACAAGTTTTCATAAGATTTTTATGCTTTTTTTTTGCTGGAATTACAATTTGCACATTTCTGATAGCAACAACTTCTGATAAATACGAAATGACAAGTTCAGAATGAAAAATGACAAGTTAAGTATAGCAAATGACAAGTTCCCACAATGTTTTCATACATTTTCATACTTTTTCTGCTAAAATTACAATTTGCACATGTCTGACAGCACCCACTTCTGATAAACACGAAATGACAAGTTCATAATGGAAAATGACAAGTTAAGTATGGCAAGTGACAAATTCCCATAATGTTTTCATACATTTTCATACTTTTTCTGGTGGGATTACAATTTGCACATTGCTGATAGCAATCACTTTTGATAAACAATAAATGACAAGTCCACAATAGCGCATGACAAATTAAGTATGTAAAATGACAAGTTCCCATCACGTTTTCATACAAATGTAAATTTCTCTACTGAAATAACAATGTTCAGATTTCTGACAGCAACCACTTCTGATTAACATCTTTCATCATCAACTTCACCTCTCATTTCCTCCTAATGTATAAAACTATAGCACCAGAACTCTCATAAGCCCCTCAAGAAGCATGCTCATATCAACACCAGTGGCAAATGCACTACGATGATCATATCCACTCACAAGTGCATCCTCAACCATGAAATCCCAATTATAAATTGCCATATCATATGAACAAGAAACCATCAAATTCTACATATAAAGCGAGAACTTTATTCGTTTAGCACTGTATTTAGGGCTCGTTTGTTCCTCACATGCCACACCTTGATCTATTTTTCCACCGAAATACAATCATCATACTTGATTTTCACAATTTAGAGCTTGTTTGCAATTATCAGAAGTGGGTGCTGTTAGACATGTGCAAATTGTAATTTTAGCAGAAAAAGTATTAAATGTATGAAAACATTGTGGGAACTTGTCATTTGCTATACTTAACTTGTCATTTTTCATTCTGAACTTGTCATTTCGTATTTATCAGAAGTTGTTGCTGTCAGAAATGTGCAAATTGTAATTCCAGCAAAAAAAAGCATAAAGATCTTATGAAAACTTGTCATTTTCTATTATAAACCTGTCATTTTGATAAATCAATGTGGAAATCCAGTCATTTTAACAGGAAAAAGTATGAAAACCTACTGGGAACCTGTCATTTTAACACAGAAACTCAAATTTCTATGAATTGCTTATCAGAAGTTGTCATTCGCCTTACTAAACTTGTCATGAATTGTGTATCAGAACTTGTCATCTGCTAAAGAAATCTGAAAATGCTGTCATTTTAACAGAGAAACTCGAATTTCTATGAATTGCTTATCAGAAGTTGTTATTCGCCTTGCTAAACTTGTTATTCGCATTACTGAACTTGTCGTGAACTGGGTATCAGAACTTGTCAACTTGTTATTTTCAACAACTTATCAAACTCGTTATTTTCAATTGCGAACACAAGCTGAAAATCAAAATACAAATGAAGAATAAAAATCCAGATTTATTGGGCATTGTCTCAGCACCAAGCAATCACCGCACACATTGCAAGCAAACATTACAAGCATTACAAATGACTGTCACTCTCCCTCAAACTCCTGACTCTCCTCTCCTTCCACAGCAACAGAGAGAATGATGGAAGAGGCTTCATTGTTGACGAAAGAGCAGGTAAGCAAGATAAGAAGAAGGTGACGGAGATGACAATGAGGAGAGGACCACCGAAAGACATTGGGAGTTCCATATACTCTGGGAAAAGAGTGAGGAGAGGGAAGGAAACTTGGAGAGGAAAGAGAGAACGAAGAGAGAGAGGAAAATGAGGAGGCAAGGTCGGGAAGAAGATGATCTGGAGAGGAAGAAAGAGAGAAAAGCAGAGGGCATTTTGGACATTCTACCATCATTTCATATTTGCAATTTGAGACCGGGTCCTTTGAAGCTATTTTCCAAATTCAGGGTCCCTGATAGCTATTTTATATATTGGAGGGTCTTTATTTGCAATTTTCCCTTAAATTTTTGTCTTTTTTAGCAAGTTTTATTTTATCCTGTTATAGCGTTATTAATATTTACCTAATTTATGGTATTTTTGTTTTTATTTTAAACGAACTATGTTGGTCGGAGCACTTCATATGTAAGAAAATAGGGGGGGCAAAAAGAAATGGAATTATCATACAAATGAAACATGATTTATGGGATAGCAGATGACCCTAAACAAATAAGAAAATGTTGATTTGCTAAAACACACGTATATATTTGGAGTTATATTATCATTATTATTTTATTGCGTTAAAATTACCTTAGCTGGATTACAAATTTTTTTATCTGTGTGGTTGCATGATGGAAAATAATAGAGATAATATTTTTACAATATTTTATTGATTATTAATGATAAATTATTATTGAGTCACGATTACAAGTGTAGTTTTTCTGGATCTAATAATTAGAATATTGATTTTAATCAATTAGATGAATTTAGGAATTTCTGCTTATGAAAGGAATTTAATGAAATCCTAGAACCTCAAAATCATGATTCCAAGAATTTGACCAAGGTGAATCATGTCTCTCTCGTACAGTTTCAATTAGTTAAACGTTGAAAATGATATCAGCATTAAGATAACGCGGTGTCACCGGCCAAGTTCCAAGATGAAATTCCAACTCAAATCCGACATTGAACTGATAAAACACGGTGTCACCGGTCAACGTTGAAAGTGAATAATGGGCTGTTCAACTGAAATAACGCATTATCAAGCAAAGATAGAACATGAACATATATTATCAAGGAAGGCATAAGATCCAACAACAAATAGGCATACAATTCAATAAAAGTAGGATCCCACTGTATTATAATCTATTTAATGATAATTAAATTGCAGCAATGATCCCAAGTGTAACTAGGACTTCATACCAATTAAGTAGTACTATGATTTCTTTTTCTTCTTTTTCTTCATACTCCTTTGTTTCCCCAAACGTTTTGTAGTTCTAGCTTTCTTTGGAGGCTTAGCTTTTGAGCTGTCCAAGAGGATAATTTTTTCTGGCCTCGTGGGTTTGAAAACTTCTGTTACTGAAGGATCCAAAACATCCTCCGAGCACTGAAGAGCGATGCCCATGCGTATAGCTTCATCCCAGAGCTCCCTTCCTTTCTCAAATTGTCCTCCTCTACAAAGCTTTGGAATGAGCACATCATAAACAGGTCCATAACCGCCCGATGAGCTTCTCTTCATTATTTCAAACAATTCAAGAGCATAATTAACCCTCTCAACTCCGCAAAGAATGCCAATCAAACTGTAATAGAACTTGCAGTTTGGTACTAAGCCTTCGCTGATCATCTGATCCACTATTGCTCTTCCCTTGCCAAATCTCCCACTCAGAAACAACACCTTAGCCACAAGATAATAGCTAACCCAATCTGGAGCACACCCAGAAGTTTTCATCGTTTCAAGAATTCGACACGATTCCTTGACTCTTCTAGCCCTCCCCAAGCAAGAAAGCACTATGTTGTAACTAATTGAGGTCATGGAAATCTTGTAAGATCTCATCTCCATCATCACATTCAAAGCTTCAGGTACAAGTCCTGAAGGATTATGCCTCAGGTTGCGCTCAGAAAGGCACCTGAGAAATGTGTTGTAACAAAACAAATCTGGGATAAACCCATCTGACTTCATCTGTTGGATAACTTTTCGAGCTTCCTTCACATTCCTCTGCACAGACCAACCATGAAGAAGACTTCGATAAATGCAAGGCATTACACCTGCGATCTTGTCTTTGTGATGCAAAATTACACCTTCGGCCTTCTTAGCATGCCCTTTGGAGCAAAGGGCACTGACGATAGCAGTGACTGTGAATTCATCCTGAGGACACTTGTGCTTGTCCAAGTTCTTGAAAATACCCAATGCCTCATCTTCTTTTCCCAATTTAACCAAAGTCTCAGCCACAAGACCAAAAGTATGAGCATCCATGACTCGACCCTCCTTCTTAAGATCCCCAACCAAGATACCCATTGCTATGTGGTCTTTCTTTTCAGCGAAAAGTCTAAGAGCATAGTTATAGTCCCTGTCTTCCAAATTGCAATTCAAATTCTTGCTAGACCATAAGAAAAACCTAAGCAGTCTTCTGGTTTGTGCCTCATATTTACAATCCTCAATAGTCTGAGCAACAAGAGACGAAGTTAAAGAATCCTTAAACTTATTCAGACTCAATTCCAGGTCATCCAGTCCACCACTATTTGACATTATAATGCTGCGGAGCTCTCGCCACTGAGGCGGTGCAGATACAGGCTGCAAAGTAGAGCAGAGAGAGATTGAAAGTAGTCTGGAATTCTGTACATTCATTCTGTGAAGTGTAAAGCGTTTCAAGGCAGAGTTCAGCACGACATGCATCTTTGATTTCATTTGAGAATATCAACAAACAGTTTGCGCGCATCTCCTGGTTGCGAGGACTAGTGAAGAGAAAAGAAGAAGTTACCATAGTTCAATGAATCTTGGAAAGAGAAACACACACACACACACACACACACACACACACACACAGGGAGCGCATAATTGAAAGAGGGTTTCGTCCTGCACCACAAAGTTTTCATAGCAGTCATGGCAGCCGGTATGAAACAGAAGTGAGACCTAGCAGAGTACCCAATACAGAGAAGACAAGAACGAAGAGACGCGCACTACAGGGTTCAAAATGCAAGTGAGTAATGGGCCAAGACATGGCAGGCAACAAAAAGTCAACAAAAGATCTATATATTCGGATGTGATCGACATCGACTGATCGTGTGGGGGTTGTCGGTGGAATGTAGCTATGCCTATAAAGAGCCGCAAAAAGTGAGGGAAAATATGTATGGTATATTAATTAATAAAATATTAATCCGGTACACTTCTGCCTCGCTTCATGGAATCTCTGAGCTGCTAAGCCCAAGCTCAGCGCAACAAGCTCCAGTAACTTCTATGCCAACTTGTCCATTTCACGACCATACTCTTCCAATGTCTCCCTATATATACACAATTTTATACTGGTAGTTATTAAGAAAATGAAAATGAAAATCTGTGTAAAGTTTTCTGAGATAATACTGTTAACATTACCAGAATTCAGGTGGGTAGTGGGGCAATCGAATGGTGATTGTCTTCGTTTCCTGGTCTTCGAGATGAGGAGAAATTGGAACTTCCAGAGAGTTTTTAACAAGATAATCGTACACCGCTCGCCGTCGTAGTACCCCGATTGGTTCACTGCCGACCTGAGAGACCAACTTTTGGTTCTCGAGGGAGAGATCGATTACAGGTATTTCGCCGGCGACGGGGTCGGCATCGGCGTCCGCCTTGTCAGGGGTGGGACAATGTCCATGCCCGGGGGTGAGGACAGATTTTATATTTTGGCCAGCGAGGAGCGCAAATTTTGTTTGCTTTCCATGTCATAAACTTGGACGTGTATTGTGAGGAACATTTGTAGCAGATTTCCTCAGCATCCACTCGCATCTTTTGAGTTGGTCCGTGATGAACATGGGAGTGAAGGTGGGAAAGAGCCAGGCGAAGATGATGATGAGGTGGCATGTTGAGGGACACCTATCATTAATGGTGAAAGGCAACGTTGAGTAACGTCAGGGCATTTTTTTGCCCTGAGCGCTCAAGGCATTATTAATATGTCTTGCAAATTTTAGAAGGACATTATTGCCCAAAAAAAAATCGACAAAAAGTAATTGGTTTCAGCAGAAGGGGCCCATATTGGTATCCACAGTGTCTTGGATTGTCTCCAACAAAAGATACGTGTAAAAAGAGAAGAAATTTCCACATACACAGAGAGCAAAATTGGATTTTAAACTTATTTTATCAATTTAACTGATTTTTCCCAAGCCAAGTTTAATAGTCGAATGACTCTGGAGTTGCGACTAATTTATTGGATTTCTAGCTAAACTTGGCTTAATTAATTCGAATTTTAAGTCATTGATACCATTCTAAAAGCATCTTTTTTTGGGGGGCTAGCGTGGACAAATACACCTCTCTCTAACACGCGATGATCGCCATTTGCGTTGTTTCATCTTTCATGTGAGCAAAAGAATTTTCTACTATGCTTTGGTTAAAAAAATAAAAATAAAAATCAGTTCCTTGATTCTCCTGAGAAGTTTTTGTTCTGTTTTTTTTTTTTTGGTGGTATCACTCTTGAGAAGTTATATCAGGTTGATTCGCAACCAAAGCTTATTTTTCCATTTCTGGTGCCGAGTCTTTCTGTAGTAATAATCATCATCATCCTCATCATTGGACTATCACTTCCACCTCAAATGTTTCAAGTTGGATCCAACCTAGCCATCAGATTTTCCCCAGAGGATTCACCCAGTTGGCATCCTGACTTCGTTTAGTTTACGCTATACTCTGTGCAAACAAAAATGGAGAGGAGATAGGCCTTTTAACTTTTGATATAGTTGTAATATTTGTTATTTAACAGTTATTCTCTGGCCATTCATAGCTCCGTGGACATAAGCAGTCACACTCCGCTCTAACATTTTGAATCAAACACATGAAACTTTGGATCACATCAGATGCAAATGGCAGGAGGAAAAACTTTTGCACAATGTATCAGCAACACTGACACAGCATGCACATGGTCATTAATCAATGAAGAGGCAACAATTTCCCATGAAACAAGGATCAGTGGAGGTCCCCATGCATGGCAATGTGATGCCAGATTAAGGGTCCTCGCTCAAAGCAGAGATTCTGCATTCTCGAGCATCTTCAGGAGATGAATCTCTCACATTGTTCTCTTCATCATCGTCCTCCTCCTCCTCTTCATCATAGTCAATGGAAGCAGGTTGTCCATTAAGATCAACAGTGACTCCGTTCAACTTTTTCGCAAACTGTCCCCTCACCCGAGGTCGCCTTTCAGCAAGCTGCTTCCGATTGACATACCTAATTTTCTTATCAAAGCATCGTTCTTTCCTTTTCTTTCTGAACTTCATCAATGCTTCTGCTCTTCTATCAACTACATCCACTTTTGCTTTGGATGAACCTGAACTTCCAAATGATGGCCGTGAATGAGCTGAGGACGTCTGACCAGGTTGTAAGCATATAGTCATGGGGTAATATGGCAAGGAAGTTATCCAACTAGCATGATTCTGTTGGTCCTGGTGATTCTTAGGATACATTGGCGCTGAGGATAGCATCAGAAGGTGATTGAAGAACCCTGAAATATAATGTGGATGAGCATGATGGGAAGGAGTACCAGGTACTTCAGTCTCAGGAATATGACTTCCATTTCTGATACAGATAACATCCTGTGGTAAATGTTCATTTAAGTTCTTTTGATTTAGAGCTCCCATGGAAGCGGGTGGAGCAGAAGAATTGTCAACGGAGAAAGAATCAGCATTACTAATGCTGCTGGGTAAATAATCTTTATTAGGTCTCTCACTTGGCACTCTATTTTCATGTGTTTTAAGGTCATAAACCCCTCGTGGACAAGTTTGATGCATGTCTTCCATCCTCAGTTGCGTAGCAGCGTTACTCTGAGCTTGAGGAATCCCTTCCAAGTTGCTCTTTTGCATGGTTGTTTTAACATAACTAAAGAAGGCCGATGATTCCCCAATCCTTAGTCCACTCTTCTTTGGTCCTGAAGAACAGTGCCCTACATGATTATAGCAAAGTCAGGGAGAAGATAATGCAACTGAAAAAGAAGCTTCCGTACAAACCATATTCATCCTTAGGAACTCAAAAAGCCCTTTTCTTTTGACTTAAAATTTACAGAGACGCTTAGGAAAGCAAACTTTTTCTTCTGAAAACAAAGCATGAGGTGCATAATGACACTAAGGATGCTGCAGAGCTGCCCCTTAGCTCAAGAAATTGTATTTGGCTGGAAGTGAGTAGGAAACCTATATTTATCATCCATTTTCTCTTTTATTTATGTACTCTAATATGCATTCCAATACCATAGTAACTGGAAGGGTGCTGCACCAAATGCTTCGTTTTTCTTTTCTTTTTTTTTTGGGTTACATAAATGCTTCAAATTTATAATGCCAGAAAGTCGTATAATTTTAGATCTCGGAAATTGATAGTTGTCATAAGATAAGGAACAAACTTGTCTGGTGATCACTAATTCCAGGCACACCAAGCAAATAATCTGATGCATGGCCAGCCGGGGGCTTCTCAGGAGCATCAGCAGCAGCACCTTTAGACTGAAAAGGGAAACCATATATGACTAGACATCATTATCGACAGTTATTTGCAGCTATATAACAATCTCTCAGCTCAATGCTAAAACACTAGTATCTGGCCTGCAAAAGTTTTAACATTGTAACTTTCTTATAATTTTGATTATGATTTCCATGCCCATGCACAATAGGCCATTGCGTTTACCCAGAATTTTACTGAACCTTTGACTTTGGAGCTTCATAATGCAATCTCATCAGTAGCATTCAAATTTGATCCAGTTTGTCCCTTTTTGCCATCGATGGCAGAATGAAAACTATGACATTAATACTGAAGTTCACAAAAGGATTACATTGGCAACATAACTGAACATTGTTTTAAAACACACACCAACCACAATTATTTTGTATAATCCAGTAAATTTAAGTTAACCATGGTCCACAAGCATATCAATATATCACGCATGATTAAGCCATTGGTTATTTTCATTCTTTCATCACTTTAGTATTGTTTTGTAAACAATCACCTCATCTTGCCGCTGGATTAACATTCCTGCCTCCGGATTAGTGCTCCTGTTGGACTTGTCTTCTGTATCATCTGAGAACAAGGCGGTACTGGTTGTATTACCATCTCCAGGGTCTGATGCTACCAGATCAGAATCATAGTTCATTATGGCCGATGCTACTAGATCAAAATTATAGTTCATTATGTTCTTCTCTGTCAGACCAAGCTGCCAGAATGGAAATAAAACACAGTTTAAAATCAACTTGGGAAAAAAAAAAAAAATCTAAGCTGTGTTTAACCTAATACAAACAGAAAAATTATCAGGCTAGAGTGAAGGGAAGATGCCACCCCAACACATCTCTATATTTTCATGCATAATTTTCTTCATTTAATTTAATGGCTGTGATGGTTTAATTAAAGCAGAGAGCATGTATTAGAGATGCTAAAAAGTCCACAAGCAAGTTAGTCTCAGCATCCATCTCTGATTTCTCCATTTTGCTGCAGTAGGTGGAGATTGACATACCAATAAACTAGGGGGAAAAAAAAGAAACACTAAAATGGGGAGAAGTAGTGCAATACAAACCATGCGCCTCCTTCTCCACATGTGTGTCCACAAATTTAATAGTTCATTAGAGCGTAAAGGCTTTATTAGATAGTCTGCTGCTCCAAGTCTCAAACACTTCATAACAATGGATACCTCATGGTGTGCTGACGTCACTTATGAAAAAGAAAATCAAAATATGAATGAGGAACATAGTATGATTTTATTGGCTTCAAAATATAACAAAACCAAAGCTTACTTATAACAGGAATTCGATGCAAATCTTTGTTTCGTGCAATGTACTTCAACATCTTCATGCCCTTCTTCATTGGAAGGTCAACTTCAGCTAGTATGACATCAATATCTTGCGCCTCTGCATTCAGTACATCAATTACCTGCCTTGGAGAGCTTACTGAAGTAACTGTAAAGCATAAAGATCCAGAGTTTTATGGATAATCCCGCCAAGCAGGCCATGAATTGTACTAAGTTCACAATATGCGAGACAAATTGTATACTGCAGTAGGAAGCAGAATGTCTAAAATGATATCACCACCCTTGAGGCATTTTCAGTTTTCACTGATAAAAGGTTAAAAGGGAGGAGGAAGAAGGGAGCATTACGTTGGTTCCTTAAATGTTCACACTTTCAAATTTTTAAGATAAAAGTTGGGCCTTAAAACAAGAGGACCTGAGCCAATTTCACACTTTTCAGGTTTCCAAAATTTGCTGAAGGGGATTCCCCTCTCCTGTACATGCTTATATGAGTCTTTTGGATGGCAACTAAAATCTTCTCTTAGTGTTATCTTTCATTTAATATTCATACGTAATGGTTTTATATATCACCATATGAACAAACATGATCAAACTCCATCGAACATCGAGTCAATTCAAGAAGCAATAACAAAGATTAGGATAGACAGCAGAAGTCCGTTACAAAATTGAATGTTTAGCATCAGCAATGACAATTTCTGATTTTCCTATTATTGACTGTTTAAAAACCCAGAAAATTAGTTACAGAGCGTTTGGAGACATAGTTAGCTTGCGGAGCAAGAAATGTAAATTTAAAATTTAGGTATATTCCTCTACCTATCTATTAATGATTTCTTATTACATCTTAGTTGAAATGCATATAAATCAAGGTGATGACAACGGCAAGTTCAAATGCTATACCCACTCACCAACTACAAAATATCAACACAGTATCAAAAGAAGAAGTGACAGAACTAAATATTCAAAGTTATACCTTGATAAGAACATCCCGAAAGAAGCGTTAGAACCTCTTCCGAACTCTTGGTATCATTATCGCACAACAATATTTTCACTTTGCTTCTATCAATGAGATCATCAGCCCTCTTGCTATGATTTCCAGCATTAGCATAGACTTTGTTCAAATCAAAGCCTTCAATCTCCATATAGTTCGAACTACTCATAAACCTCAGTTGACTCCTCAAAGCAGAGCTTTAGAAACCATCAACCAGGAAAATTGGAATGACAATCACAGCAACACCCTCAGCTCAAAATGCCGTCGTAGATGAAGTATTTCATCTTCCACAACGTCAAAAAGCCAATATTAGAGAACGTACATTGGCTTTATTTCCCCCAACACCAGAATAACGACAGCAAAAAGGTGATCCGTCGGAAACCCATTGATGGATTAAAACATATCCGTGCAGGTGTCCCATACTCGCACTCAAACATACGCCATGGCGCAAAGCTGTTCAATAGCCATCCAATTGCGCGCGGTGGCGCACGTAAGCCCCATCCTTAAACGGTAAAACTTCAAGCACTGAAACTGGGTGAATCAAAAGAAGTGGAGTGGGGGAGAGCCCGATACCAGAGACAACGAAAAAAGGGGAAAAAAAAGGACCTTTTTTCAGTGCCAGACGTCGGCGACTAACATGAAAATGCAGTGGGAAGCTTTCAGTTTATATTTGCAACCATAGCGGGTACAAAAAGAAAATATGAAATTTCTAAAGTTGAGTTCAATAAAATAGAAATGGGATGCAGTGGAGGAGTGGACGATATGATGCGGCAAAGAAGAGAAGGTGAGCGCGGGGAGCAGGGGAGCCTAGATAGTAGTCGGAAGGGATGACGTGGAAAGTGCAGAGAGAGAGAGAGAAGGTGGTGATGAAGTACTAGATTGTTTGGTAGTGGAGAGTGATAGCGAGAAAGCCACGTCATATGCAGATTTTTAAGGTAAGTAAACGTGACTAAAATACCTTATCTTTTCTTTGATTTTCAAGTGATTTTGTGCCTCATCCTAATTCCAATTCTTGGTCAATTACATACTTTCCTTTTGTTTTGGCTAGTAGTTCAAGTCACATTTTTTTTGAAATAATATTATTTTGAATCTATTCAAAAGAAATACTCTTCTTATCTTTAAATATGTGTCTATAATTTGTTTTTTTGAAAAATTCCTTCAAGCAAGGAAGTTTTGGCCTGTAGCACTGGAGTTTGAAAATAGTTAAGATGCTTATTTAATTCGGAAATATGTACTTTCTGCCAAAATAAAAATAAAAAAGTGGTTTGAATAATAACCATAGTTTTGACTAAAAAGTGAAGATCACTTTACTTTCAGCAGAACTCATATGCCGCATTATGGTGGAGAATGTTTTTGGTCAAGTGTCCTATCTTATCTCTAAGCGAAGAATTAATATAAAGACGAATTAATCACTTCCTTTTTGGAAAAATAAAGCAGTTCAGTTTAGGCTTAAAAGGAAATTTGACTAAATCTTAGGTCCAATTTAGTACAGAAGGAACTCTAATGTTGGAAATGAAAACAAAAAGGGATATGAGGTATCATGTTGGGTTTGGAGGAATCTTGATTCCATTATCAATAATACTCAAATATTAAAGTCTCGTGCTTTCTTTTAAAATTTATACTTCATGTCTATTTCATTTTGCCTTCATTTCCAAAACTTAATCAAACATCATTATCCCCTTCCACCATCTCTTGTGTTCTGTCTCTTCCCTCTCCCTCTTTAATTTGTATGCATCAATTCATTTCCCCCTCTTTCTACTATATGAACCAAACAAAATTTTACAATACTTTTCATTTATTTATTTATTTTTATAAATGTTCAGGAAAAAAGAATCCTTGGGACATACATCGGTTAAAATTGATTTTGAAAGTTCGATGAACCCGGCCATTTTACTTTTTATGATATAATGGGCTATTTTTCCTTTTATGGGAGAGAGTGATGTTATGTTTATTATTATTGGTTCCTTGTCGTTAAACTTTTTTAGGTTATTCAAAAACAAGGAAAAACTGGCTGCACCCACATGCTTTATTTAGCTGGCTTTAGTTGTAGTTTTCAATATAGCAGCAACAAGTCTTATGCTTCATATAACGACATAGTAAAATTATTTTTAATGTTAACTAAATCAAATTGTCTCAAATAACATAACTAATTACTCACAACATAAAACTTCGGATTCTTTAAGCATCTAGTCAGGGGTTTGATTCCCGGCGATATGTATGGAGAGAGTCTTGTGATCAGAACTAAAGTCTTTTCAAAAAGTCTACAGTGTGATGGGATTATTTACTGTTAACGGAAGTAGATACCTGGGCTAAACCAAAAGAAAGAAATCCTATGCCAATTGAATTATCGCTGGTCATATAGAGATGCAGTGTTATGAAACTGAATCAAACTATCTCAGATGGTTAAGCCGGAAAACTTGTTTTTAAAACAAAAGGCTCCAATTTATTTATTTCTTTTTTAAAGCCACAAACGTTTTGTCGTCACTGAAAACAGCTCAATAGCAAAAGATAAAAATGACCAACCTACTATATCTATAATAAAAAGTTTGGCCAAACAGAAAAGAAACATGTCAAGAGACCAATGAAAATTAAAATTGCACCTCCAAAAACTTAACTCTATCCCAAACTAATGTTCATAAGTGCTTTCCTTATGTTTCAATCTTGTTTCCAGAATACAGTAAGATCCAAAACAACCACGAGTTGAAACACGTGTCATGTGTCAACATATCATCATGCTTGCATGATGGCAAGTCAACCAAATTTTTAGGTATATGTTTCACTGTTAGGTATATCAATCGGTTCTGGAACACTCCAACACAATGGATGAGGTCTTATCCCTTTCTGAGCTTTTATATGCTTCACATGCAACTGTCTAACAGTCATATTATTAACCTCCTCATATAAACCAGAATAGATTCTCGTGGATATGTATCTTCCAAATTGTTTATGAGCTTAGCTTTGTTTGTTCACATGGTAAGAGATGGAATAATAAGGAGTGAAATGGTCAATTTGAAAACCCCTTTAGTCTTCTGACCTGGAATGACAAAAATTAATTCCCTTTGCCACTTGAAACCCAGAGGTCTAGAGATTGATGGAGAAATTGAATGGCAAGTGATATAATTACAGTTACAGGGTAATATATAAACTCTTAAAACGATATTGGAATGACATGCATGCGCCTTTCTATTCCCTTGTAGAGTCTCAAACACGACCTAAAGGACAAGGTCGCAATATATTATATCAGGTAATTTTTCATGGGACAATGGGGCGTTCTTTTATCGCAACGCGTGGTCGTGAGAAGTGCTGATCTTTTTCATGTGCTTGTGTAGGAAAATATGGACAAAAGGAAAGCCATTGCGTTGATGGCATGGATCGTGGTCCTAAGACCCTAATTTGGTTTGCTAAGTATGTGTGCAAGGAACTTTTATGCCCTTTTTCCCTTTCTGGGTTAGCAGCATGCTTGAGGCAAAAGATTTGATGTTAAGCGGGAAGATTTGCGAAGGATAACAAGTTAAAAACCTTCTTTCTTTTTTTTTGGGGGGGGGGGGAGGCTTGGTGGAGTTTTCAAGTCCATGCTCTTACCTCGGAAAAACAAAAAGAGGGAACTTTATTGATCCTTGCTGTACTGAATGGGTTTGAGTTTTAACCCCTGTAAAACGTGTGAACATCAAATGAATTATAAGCTTACAATGTAACCAGTTTTGCAGAGTTGCCAAAATTCAATCAATCCTGTTAATTGTGTAAGCTGCTTATCGTTATGTCTCTGTCAGTCTGCTTTGCCCATGCATTTTAATTGCCCATAATAATCTTCCTTATGCTAGCTGTGAATTGTCTTCTTTTTTTTTTTTTTTCCCCTCCGTTGGAAGTTCATTTGATGATAGTTATGAAAGGAATGCATCAGACAAATGTCCCAGGCATGGAAAGGAACCAAGTTCTGCAGCATCAAACTCACTGAAGATAAGTTTTTTGCGTAGTGCCAGGTGATTCGGTTTGGTGTATCTCTTCCGCATTATGGCCATGTCCCTCAAAATCCTATGTTGTATTGCTAGGATTAAAACTTTTAATGAAGCTACCATGGAGAACAATTTGAAGGCGCTTGATTTCATGCTAATAAAGTCTGAAGGAGGAATTGTGTATTGACTTCTCTATAGCTGATTGGTTCTTAAAGCTACAAGATATATCTATTCACAAAATTTAACTGCGAAAAATCCTACAGCCTCATATCTTACATTCTAACTAGAAAAGCATTCACACAATATCGATGTGACGATTATTTATGACATGATTAAACCAGGAACATGGACCAATATTCCATAAAACGGGATAAATTTCTTCAAATCACATCATGTAGCCAGAGTATTCCTGGCACAGGGGGGGAGAGAGATAGAGAGGGGCCATCTTTTCTGGTAATTCATGATCTCCATTCTGACCTGCTGCCAAGAATCTCTCTCTGCAATACTTTTGCAAGCATCAAGAACCATACATCATTCTGTTGACAAATGGACCACAAAGCTCAACCACAGTTGGCCAGCATGATCAACATTCTTTAAATTGATTCCAGACTAGTAAACAAATCTGAAAGGGGGCATTCTTTATGCAATGCTTCTGCCATGATAGGGCTCTAAAACAATAATACAGCAGCTGCAAACTTCAGAAACAGCAGCTGAGGAAGATATCTTATCTAAATCTTTCATGGGTATTTCATTGGATTTTTGTTCATTTTCTCTCTAAGAGAGCCCAAGCGGAAAGAACTGGCTGGACTATGTCATGATTGGCCATGTCTGATACACCCTCCTTGATCTGCAGTTCGTAAGAGGAAGAATAGGATGATTTTCCTCTTTAATTTGGTTCTAGGAGATGATAATGACACACAATTCTCGTTCCTATTTGATAAGACCTCATCAGGAAAATTATTTCAATTAATCTGATTTCTTGCGGCAGCATTTGGAGAAGCCTGCAACCTGCTGCGGATGAACATTGCAGATTTGGCTCCTGCAATGATTCATTATAATTTTCATAAGAAGTTCACGACTGATGCTGTCAAATACATCACAATGTTAGATTGGAAAGACATCTGCATAGATTGGAAGTTGGATAGCTAAAAATTTGAAAAGTGGGCAAAGAAATGCTGGATTGTGCTTTTCAAAACTTGTAATTGATCATTAAGAAGGTAGCCCCAGTATTAAGATTTATATAGAGTTCATGATGCTTGATCAAAACATATGCATGCTAATCCACTGATCTTTTACCATAAATCTTCCGGTCTGTCATATATGGGGCAAGGTTGCTCATAAAAATTGCTGCTGACAGGCATGCTCAAGAATCATAATGTCTGGGACTTACCATCCTCCAAACTGTTTGTATACTTTTTTCAAGAACTATGGCATGGATGCTGACCAAAGGCTTTACGTAGACAACCTTCTGATTCTCCAGGTCACCACTCCCTCATAGCCAAAAAATGAAATATTGTTAATGGAGAAAATTAGAATAACATTAACTGCACTTAATTAACTAGACACAGGAAAAGACACTTCATGTCTTTCTCTTGGACCTTTCCCTCCAAGTTCACCACAAGCCAGCAACACAACACTTGAAGAATTTTAAAGAAATTTTATCATGAGTGCTATCAGACCTCCACCAAATAGGTTACAAGCTCCTTCAATAGAAGCATCCCGAGAGACTTATCAAAGATACTCACATATTCAACTCACTCAGCCTGAAAGACTCCATTTCCCTCAGTCAAGTTTTCAGTCACAACTTCCATTTCTTGTAGGAGAATCCCAGGATCCTAACCAAGATGATGATGAGGCCTGGCTCGTAAAACTCGAGGAATTCCACTGCACTAGGAGACTTTATGATTTAGATGACTCTGACCTAAAAGGTGTCATGAACTTGTGCCCTAGTCATGAACCTATCCGCAAAAGTCTAAGATAAACACTATCATGAAGAAGATAAAGGGGACCTGCTAGAAAACTACTTTATGTCGCCATTTACTTTTACTTTATTAAAGTAGTTTGTCCTGTAATCTATTTCGTCTTCTTGTAATAATTAAGGTAGTTGTCATTATGGAAGTAGTTGTGACTATCAAATGACAAGTCATTATAACACCTACCCATCATAATGATATCTACTATTAGGATTTTGTCATGTAATGACACCAAGCCTCTATATAAACTCCACTCTGCCTCTAGTTACAGGCAGAAGGAGTTGTAAGAATTTCCTTGTATAATACTAGTTTGTTTTTCTTATGAGTTCTTTCTAAATTTCTCTTTTCTGAAAGTCTCACTTAAAATGTCTAGTGTAGCCATATGCAATCAACACAAGTCAATAGCCTTGGACCACGTTTACCAATGTTTCAAATTTTTTCCCTTGCTCTCTATAATTTAGTAAAATTTTAAATTATTGTTTTTGAAAGATCAAAACTTATGATTTAAAACATGAAAGAGTTAAACCAAAATTTGCACAAATTTAAAGGACCAAAGATTATAGGTTAAAGTATGCATTTGGTTCTTCATCTTTGTATAAGGTTTTATTTCAGTCTCTTAACTTTAAAAAAACATATTTTTAGTTCTTTAATCTTAAAAATATTAGTGTTAAATGATATTTATTGTAAGAATCATAATTATTTTGAAATTTAAATTTAATGTGTTAGTATTTAAGAATGTTTTATTAATATTTAAAATCTCAATATCATTATTTTTTGTTAAAAATTTTAGGATTAAATGATTAAAAATATACTTTTTAAAATTAAGAGACAAAATTGTAATTTTGTGTAAAGTTAAAGGAGTAAAAGTATATTTTAACTAATATTATATTAATCCTAAATAAAATTAATTAAGAACTAACCTTTTTCAAAATAAAATTATAGAAAGATTTTAACAAAAAGCGTATAAGGGGACGCGAGTTCTCTCGTCGGCCGTCGCACCTCCCTCAGCGGACAGCATGGTGTTCGTGTAGTGCGGATGACTCTGATCGTTCGGCCGTGCTTCGGTATTGTGGAAACTGAAGTAATGGAAAGAATTGCGAGATTCCATAATGTATTGTAATAGATGCTGTGAAAATCAATCTCAGTTCTTGAGATCCTACAGGCCGTTTTGCCATTGGTAATGAAAATCAATTTCTTTTTTCTCCTCAAATTCCATCCGCATTAATAGAATTATCTCGTGCTGTTTCAATCTGTTACTTGGACATCAATAACTACGGGTTTAGTTTCTAGATATTGGCTTCTGGACGATTGCTGTACCAAATAGAGAAGGGCCCGATGGGAAAATTTTCTTGTAATGGGGATTTTTTTTACTTTTGTTCACTGAATCGATTGTTTAATATGAACAATTCTTCTATCGGCTGTAGTGAAAATATTCTATTCTTGATATAATCGTCGGTGTTCATATCTTCCTGTTACCAAAGCTGGTGATTTCGGGGAGTGCCGAATTAAGAAGCTTGGACACTTGCGCAAATAATATTGACACGACAAATCATCTGGTGTTTAAGGGGAATTTGAAGTGTTGGATCATGCACATATCTGCGCCGTAGGACTTCTGTTTTTACTGTTTTAACCATTGTTGTAACAGCTTAATGATGATGTTATTACTTGTTTTGTTGGAGAACTGGAGTTGTTTTTTTTTTTTTTGGTTAATCTGACACCCGCGTGCATATGATTTTGTTTATCTAGTACAGCCGGAGCCATCGCAGGTGCCATCACTGGTGCTTCAGCTGCTAGTATATTTGGAAAAAAATGGTGATTTTACTGCAAAGTGAATTGACAAATCAGGGCATATCTGCTTCTGGTTGTCAAAGATGGCATGCATTGAAGGTGCAAAATAGATCAAAGCGAAATTCTCCTCCCATCATCTAAGCAATGTTGATGCTTATTTGGCGAAAAGCCATCCCTGTAAATTTCAACCACCCTTCAACATTATTGAGATCCACATCCTTCTCACGGTCTTCTTCCTCTTCTCCCTTATCTCCATCAGATCCATGTATTATCAACACCATTCTCAATTGCAGAACCCATAATGAAGCACTATGGTACTTCAACAATGCTTCCAGGCGAGTTAATGCAGCAAGGAATCCCCAACTTTATGCTGCTATGATTCACATCTTAACAGGGGCTAAGCAGTATAGTGAAGCCAGGTGCTTGACAAAACACCTCTTTCAGAAGCTCCAAGAGTCACAAAATCCCCATAGCACATGCTCTTTTCTCTTTGGTGTTCTCATTCATTTAGAGAGTTCTAAATTCAGCACCAATGTATTTGGAGTTTTAATTGTTTCCTTGTGCGAGATGGGTCTTGTTGAGGAAGCCTTGTGGGTGTATAAACGGATAAGAATTTTGCCTATGTTGCAGGCTTGCAATGCACTTTTACATGGGTTGCTCAAGCTAGAAAGATTTGATTGCATGTGGAAGTTATATGAGGACATGGTGTCACTTGGTTTTTCTCCTACGGTTATTACTTATGGCATATTAATTCATTGTTCTTGTAGACAAGGTGACACAGTGAAAGCACACAAGCTGTTTGACAAAATGGTGG
The DNA here is from genome assembly GCF_004799145.2 of Neltuma alba. Taxonomy (NCBI): domain Eukaryota; kingdom Viridiplantae; phylum Streptophyta; class Magnoliopsida; order Fabales; family Fabaceae; genus Neltuma; species Neltuma alba. The sequence goes on along the minus strand of NW_021636631.1, from coordinate 86,487 downwards.
AGAAGCGGATTCAACCGACTGTTGTGATATACACAATTCTTATACGTGTCCTTTGCAATGAGGGTAGAATGGCAAAAGCAGAGGACATGTTTAGGTTGATGAGAGAATCTGGTGTAGTTCCAAATTCATACACTTACAATACCCTAATGGATGGTTATTGCAAGATTGCTAATGCTAAACGAGCTTTTGATTTGTTTCAGGACATGCTTCATCATAGCTTGCACCCAGACGTTGTGACGTTTGCTATACTAATAGATGTTCTGTGCAAAATGGGTAAAACGAAAGCTGCCCAAAAGTGTTTTGCTTATATGGCAAAATTTGGTATTGTTCCTAATGCCTATATTTATAATTCCTTAATTGATGGCTACTGCAAGGCTGGAAACTTGGATGAAGCAATGCGTTTAGGACTAGAAATGGAAAGATTGGAGGTTTTGCCAGATGTGTTCACATACAATATACTTATCAAGGGTCTGAGTGACTCTGGTAGATTGGAAGAAGCTAATGAAATATTGCAGAAAATGGACACAGCAGGGGTGCGTGCAAATTCCGTGACATACAATATAATCATTGATGGATACTGTAAAGAGGGAAATATGGAGAGGGCTGTTAAGACGTGTTCCCAAATGTCCGAAAGTAAAATAGAACCTAATGTCATCACATTTGCTACATTAATTGATGGGTTTTGCAAGACAGGAAATATAAAAGCCGCAATGGGTTTGTACACAGAAATGGAAATCAAAGGTCTTGTGCCTGATGTGGTTGCTTACACAGCATTAATTGATGGGCATTGCAAGGATGGAAACATGGACGGGGCTTTCAGGCTGTACAAGGAGATGCTAGATGCAGGATTTACACCCAATGCTTTTACAGTCTGTTGTTTGATTGATGGCCTTTTTAAAGATGGAAGGACTTCTGATGCAATTGAACTATTCTTGGAGAGAACTGGGGCTAGTTACTCTAGAGATCATATGGATAATTTGGATGAGGAAAATGACATTTTTTCTCCAAACAGGGTGATGTACGCCATCATAATTCAAGGTTTGTGTAAGGATGGACAGGTCTTCAAGGCCACTAGGTTTTTTGCAGATATGAGATCTTGCAGTTTACAACCGGACATGTTAGTATATGCCAACATGCTGCAGGCACATTTCCAATCCAAGCACATGCTAGATGTGATGCTGTTGCATGCAGACATGCTCAAACTGGGCGTCATGCCGAATACTTTTATTCATCGTGTACTGTCTAGGGGCTATCAAGCAAATGGATATTTGAAGTCGGCTCGTATGTGCTATGAGAACTTAATGGAATATGGTATTCACTGTTCTTGCAAGTAGTAGTTTGTGCTGGCTACTGAATTACTGAAACATGAAATTCTGGGTAATGACTCCGTTCCGAAATATTAAAACATGCAGTATGCTTCATGTGCTGAAGATAAATTATTAGGAAGATTTAACAAATGGCGTCAGTTAGTTACATTATCGTAACTTTAGCGTTCGGTTGTGCTGGAGATGAATATTCCGGTTCTGTTTGTATCTTCAACGCTGCTCCAACATTCCGAATGTTGGGCTAGGGAAGATGCATCCCTGTTTCTGACTTTCCGTTTGTGACAGGGATCTTGTCATTCTTTAGATAGGCTCTTCTTTGTTGGTAGCAAGAAAAATGACATGAGGGATAGCTTATTTAGGAACTCATGTCTGACTCTTGGGTACGAGGATGAACTTATATCGACGACGAGGAAACAGCGTTCACGGGACATCAATAGCTGTCACTCATCTTGAATTCAGCTTACCAGACAAGCCTCATATTGGCTGGAAATGGTTCTTTCAGTTCAATGAAGCAAATCCTTAAACAAAGCACCTTTAATGCAACTGTTACACCAACCTCTGCTTAGAAAGATAGCCAGGAAGCATATATCAACCGCAGATGTCAGAGACATGGCTTACAGTACCAGTGGGGGCCTTGCAATTTTCCAGTAATAGATGTGTGTGATATAGGCATGTGGTATTTTGCTGGAAGGTTATGTTTACTGTAGCATTTGATGAGAAACAGGAGAGCTTATGACTACTTGCCTACTAATGACTCCCAAGTCCTAACCCAAGAAAGCACGCATAATCATAGGATCGTCTTTTGTACAGAAAAGAATGTTTTCTGAAAAGAAAGTGAGGGGAAAAAAAGATTAGCAAGTACATTACCCTATGATTAGCGATTCACGTTCCCATTTCTTTACTAAACAATACATTTCCCCATACCAAACATTGCTTCAGATTTCTCTATTTTTGCACAACACAAAACATACAGAAGCATAGTATGGTCTTCGTTACATGGGAAAGATCTTATTCATGTGTTGCGTCCATCACTGGTGCTTATTCTTCCTGGTTGAGTAGACATGGGATCCCGTATTTGAGGGTCTACATAGACTTAATACTTCAAACAGAGATAATTACATTATTAACCTTCAGCTGTACAAAATTCCCCTCCCCAATTTTAGGAACTCGTCGTTTGCAAATAGCGAAATATCGTACAATATGCATGGGCCCAAAAATATGAGCTCGAAATGAAAAATAGATAAACTATACATATTGTCTGCAGACAGGACATGAATCATTCTTGACAAGCCATCGGTCCACACAGTTCAAGTGAAACGTATGATGACATCTAGGTAAGCTCCTCGCCACCTCTCCTACTTCAATATCCTGCAAATTTCATTTTCTTTTAACCATGTTAAATGCCATTGTATTCACTATTCTTTGATGAAAAAGTTGAATAATAAGATAATAATTCTAGGAACTGCTAGCTCAATCAAATGCATCTTTGGAGTTAAGTTATCCACGAATTCAGAAGCAAAGCAAGTAACAATTATCAATGAATAAGCACACACGGATGATTACTGGCGAGCACAGAGATTCAACAAGGATTTTATCCGGTATATTCAGTGCACTGGGAACAATGAATAATCTAGTATAATTGCGATTCTTTGTTGATTCTTTGTTCTTTTACGTAATTATATATTGACATTGCTATCAAAATGAGAAAAAAAGTAGAACCTGCAAACATATTGTGCAGCAGAGATTCTCCGTCTTCATGTCCTTTAAGATAACATGGTGTGGTAACTTCTTCAACGAATCCCCAGACAATCCTCTAGGTGAAACTAAGCTATGAACCTCGGGGATCTCATCGTAGCCTGTATTAGCAACCCCAACCTGTTGAAATAAAAGAAAATGATCACATATCTGGAAGTAGCTATTCTTCTGCAGACAGAAAAACAAATCTCGGGAGCAACAATTAAACGCTAAACATCTGCATGTATTATAGCATTTAGAACAATCAACATAACTAAAGTACAAAAAGGTTCTTAGTTTTATGTGGGGAAAAGTAAAATATGGCCTGTTAAGAATGAAAATCCAACCGGTCTCCTATGTGTGGTTCCAAAAACTAAATAAAAGTGGAAGTTAATAATCAGGGGAATTATAACATATCAAGTCTACAGATACAAATGCGTCGGGAATCACCATAAAATGATTAAACTTAATTCGAAACACGCGCTGCATCAGCGGAAGGCAGCGGACATCATCATATTTAGTTACACTCTTTCACAGATACTCTCTTTTCGGAACCCCTTCCCCCCCCCCCCCCCCCCCCAAAAAAAAAAAAAAAAGAATGGCAAGAAAGAAAGAGAGAAAAATGAGCGGGAAAAACAGGGAGTAAAACAACCTGCCAACTGTAGGCAGTGAGTATAGTTGGTGTAGATTGTTCCTCTACAAGCCTCCCACGAACAAGTTGCTCTATGAAATCTGCCTGAATCCAAATGGTAGAGAATTGATTTATTGCTAAAGAATTAAGACCACCTACTAGATTATTTAAAATGTCACCCAATGAACAGTCACGGAAACAAACACAGGGCATAGAAACATCTCCCAAGTAGGAACGTTTTAAACGACAGACTAATCATCTTGTGCCATATAAATTTGCAACTTACATATATCCACTCATCAAGAGCAAAAACAGTTTTAAGAGTCCAGGTAAAACTGAGACTCCAGAGCAAAAGTTCTACCAACCATGGATGATGAGCTCCTTGAGCCAGTTTGCTCTAAACACCAATAGGCACGGGAAGCTTCTAACACCTCGACAGATATTATAGCTCCAGCAATGGCCCCCAGTGAAGCTCCACGGAGAAAACCGCTCTCAGAAGCCCTACTCGCTAATGCGCCAGCTATAGCTCCTGTGATGGCTCCAGCTGCAATCGGAAATGGCATGCAGGCAGATGTTGGCTTAATAAAAGAGCACTTTACTGCCTTAACGACGTTCTAGTAGCAATAAAAGATGCTATTAAAATAATAAAGTTTCAGTAAAACCGATTGACGAAGTAACAAACAAACAACGAAAGAATGTATTCCAATTTCAAACAGAAAGTTGCTCCTTGTTTTCCAATTGATGACGGGAAGCGTCAGGAATTAATAGAAACCAAACGAAAATCACACAAGGGTCTTCAAATCTTTAAGCAGCCGAAGCAATCAAGAGAAAGGTTAAAAAGCACACAAAAATTTCAAAAAAAAAAAAACGAAGAGAACAGTTATCGTCACCAATGGCAAAACATCCCGTGAGAGCCCCAGAAATGGCGGATAATATCAATTTCGATACAAAATGGAACCTCCCAACTCTTTCGACCTCTTCAGCTTCCATAATACTGGGAATCAACGTAGCAGTGACAAATAAACTTAGGTCGCTCTGTGCTGTCAAGAGAAGATGGGCAAACGAGCCCTAGCGGTTACATTAGGAGGAGTAGAAAAGCCGACATTTTCGGGGCAGCAGCACAGTCATCTACGGAAAAACGAAGTGAAGATTGTTGGGAGTGTTGAGGATAAAATTGAGTGTGTGCAGACGAGGAAGGAAAGCGAGAAAGGTTCTGGGACGGAACTTGATCGGCGAGAGGCAACAGGGAAGCGGTAGCGGAAAGACGCCTCTCCCTTGAAATCCTGAATCATTCAAATTCTTTTTTGGTCAAACCAGCAAGATAAGATTCGTTTGTGCCAAACCTAATAAAATACAGAAATTCCATAATTGCAAATTAATTATTTATAGATTTCATAATGTATTCTTTTTTTTTTTTTTGGGAAAAAATAATTTATTTCCTCCATCCTTAATTATAACTTTGTAAAGGCTTGTTTGGGGATTACCTTTATTAAGGTGGTGATTGATTTCCCCAAAGTGTTTTTAAAAGTACTCTTATAATAAGTCGAGATAAAATTTCTCACATATTTATTCATATATTATAAAATTACTTTTAAATTCATAGTTTGATTTTCACTCAAACATCCCATAAATGTTTATAAGCACTTTTATGCAAGTCAGGATGAAATTTCTCTCATATACTTGTCTCATGTTCCATAAATCATTATTAAGAAACTATTCTTGAATACTCTAATCACAAAGTATATATGTTTAAAAAGTTTTATGATAAATAAAACATATTTTCACATATATTTCTAATAAATTATTAAAATCTTATGGCTCACTTTCTGCCACAAAAAAAAATTAAAGACATGAAAAATTATGACATTTAATTGAGGATAAAAGAAATAAGAAAATTTTAGACATAAGCTAAACGCCTACTTCCTCCAATTTATATTTTAAAAAAAAAGTTAATACATTTTTTTAAAAAATTTATATGTGTAAAACATATTGAAAATATCTTATAAAAACGAGAAATAACATTTATTACACAGCTACTGTAGCGCCTCGTATAAAAATATATTAGATGTTAATCTTATTGCTGTTGGAATGTTCTTCTCATCTTGGGCTCTCTGTTGCGTTTGGACAATTCTTTAATAATGCGTGCTATGTTGTATAAAATACATGCGTGTGTGGGTGTGTGTGTAACTAACAAACACGATTATTTTAAGAATATAGAGTGTGAAACTCAAACAAAACAAAAAAAAATGAAACTCTCAAATAAGAAGGCTCCCTGGACACTACTAGCAGCAAAAGTAGAAACGTTCCTTTCCATGTTCCTCTGTATCAATAATCTGCTTATTTCAATGCTTAAAAAGATTAAAATCACACAGATGCAGTGTATACAAAATCTGTGTTTGTACACACCCTAAAATTTATACTAAAAAAAATCAAGCAGCTCATTTAAAATTTCATATAAAGCATGTGATTCATAGTTTTAGTCTAAAGTAAACTAAAGGAGGTTGTCTTTCAAGCTAGCTTCATTTCTAGATCACTTTGTAACCGAGACAGATAGGAACGGCCTACCAGATACGGATAAAGCCAGGAATGAAGCAAAGTGGCAACAGCTGTCAATAAGAGAGAAATCGTGTAATGCATACAACTATCCTTTTATGCTTACAAAGCAAAATTGCTTTGCAACATGAGAGGCTACAGGGCTTTAATTTGAACAGAGCTGTTTCCGGCCCACCAAAAATATTATTCACACATTCTACACAAACTACGCTTCTCATCAGCAGCCTCAGTTCACGGATATTGCTTAGCGAGACCACACGATGTCTAATATGGCTGCTTGTTCACGGATATTGTCTGTCAAGATCATACAGAGTAAATTTTGTGAGAACAGTATTTAAATCATGCTTGAGCATATAATTTCTGAGTTTGATTACTACTCTTGGAATAATTCTGAGTTATCCTCATTGCGGCCAACAAAAGCCCGTGAAGGTAAGCGTTTGAAGTGGTGGGGTTCATCAAGATATCTATTTTAGTGGATTTCACTTGACTATTTGTGCCTATCATCAAGACATGTAAGAATTTCCCCTCCTTTAACATTGCATTATATGATTACTTCAGAAGCAATGTCCACCATTATATATATTCCTTGACTCTCTCCTACAACGGCGGCTCAAATTTTCACGTTCAACACCCAATCAGAACTTTCTATGTAGATAGTTGATGGAAAAACCTTTATGGCGGATGAGATTACAACTTACATCACGGGTAAATGTACAGCATCCTCAGGAAGTGCGCTATACAGCAACTGCTTCGGGCCTTCTGCTGGTTTTGATTCCTCTTATTGCTGCGAATTCAGATCATGAAAATACATCAAGATGATATTAAATTGCCTTGCATTACCATACATGCCCAATCACACGAACAAACATTTGGTCTTTGGTGTACCTTCAGCATAATCTTTAGCTCCAAACACAGCAGAACCAGCAACCAGAGCATTCGCTCCAGCCTCAATCACCTGCCAAAACAGATTTTACTAAAAGTTGGATCTTGCAAGCCAAATGGTCCAGCGTGTGGCTTACTAGTTGGAAGGTCCTTCTCCCAATTTGCCACAAAATTTTTCATAATTATTTACTTTCTCTACATGCAGGGTAGACCCGGTTGTTTTCGTATATGTGTTTGTGGTTATCTTCCCCAAGAAGGACGTCAGTGATCCTTATCCGTTAATCAGATTATTTTCAGTATGGAGAACAAATGTTGGAAATCTTGTTCATATATACACAGATCGAAGATGATATAAAGCATAAGGTACCTTGTAAGCATTTGCTGGACCAACTCCACCGTCCACTTCAATCCATGGATTCACTCCCTGAAAAAAGAAATGCAGTTAGAATTTATGGAAAAGAGGAAAGTTGAAACAAACAAAATATTACATCATACCTTTTCCGCACAAAGTCTTCTCAACTCAGAAATTTTCTTCACTTGGCTCTCAATAAAACTCTGGCCACCAAACCCGGGGTTGACGGACATAATCAAGACCAGATCGACCACTGTCAACAACTGAGTACACTTTAGTTCTCCAAATTTATTTAGCACCAAAATCATGGGAGATAAGGTGTAATTCATCCACCGAAACCATGATATACATTCTTTGCGAATGTCCATTCAAAAACAAAACTATAGTTACCACAATCATCTGAGATACGTTGATGCACTTGATCACTAATGTATTAATTTTTGTTTCTAGTTTCATATGAAGTACAAGCTCTCCACTTGCAAGTAGTGTCAGAACACAGTCAATTATTATGTCATATCATATAAAGATTCATTTATAGCGCATTAATTTATTAAGTGATGGAATTCATAGTTTACTGACAGCTTCTACTATGCTATCTTTTCTATTCTGAACCAGTCCAAGCCAAGGCTTGGGTTTGTTCATGGCTGATACAGCAGAGTTTTTAGAAATCCATATAAGCCACAGATCAGACAAAGCTCATAATGCACAGTGTTTATATTCTCATTTTATAATAAAAAGAAGTAGATACACAAATAAAATGGAAAGAGAACTGCAATCGCTTACCATCAAGGACATATTCAATCGCACTTAATGGGGTAGCAGGGTTTAGGACAACTCCAGCTTTGGCTCCCAGGCTTTTTATCTATGTCAAGAGAATGCAGTGAGCTAAATCGAACAACTAAAGGTGGCAAACATCTTTCCAAGGAACCATTTCTGAACTCTAATAAATGAGAGCCTTCCATCATTTAGTTGGAAGCGTGTAAGAGCAAGCAGAGCTAGAAAAAGAGACCAGCTCTGAAATGTACGCAACAGTAACACCAAATATTTCGTGCAATGGCGAAAGATAGCATCAGACAAGGGAAAAATTACGAGCATGTATGAGGATGCAAAACCCCAATCATTTGGATAATTATCATTTTCTTTAGCATCCTCAATACTGAATTCAGCGTGGAGAGCCAAACTGCACCTTATCAGGAGCAATACGGGTAAAGACAAATCCATATAGCTCTGGCTACCTGAGGAAAACTATTCCTCCGACAGTATTGTATAATGACCTAAATAGGTCATTAATCATCATTAACCCAAGTCCCAAAGCTCCCAAGAAAGGGTAAAATAAAAAGAGCGAAATAATTTTGTTATCACGTGTTCATCCGAGAAAAATTTGAGACCATGTATGAGTGGTGTTTTCCTTTTAAAAAAAAAAAAGAAGAAGAGGTTTTACTCTAAATCCAGTAATGGTTTAAGAATTGCCCTGATCAAGCATATAATGGCTATAAGTTTATTCGACGATTCCCCTCTTCTGAGCCCAAATGCTTGATGCAAAGGAGCACTTTCAAACATCCAGAGAAAACGTGCTCATAAAACATAATTGGGTTGATATTCTAAACAACAAAAGGGAATTGCAATGGGGCCATTTCTTTAACCATCCCTCAACTTGTTTTTAAATTTTACCCAGTCTCTTCATCCACATCATGATAAAGTAGGTACGCAGCCACTCCAAATAACTAACTAACTAACTAATAAATATTATATTAGTGACGGTGAAGACATTGATTAACTCTTTTGAGATTTAGATTGCATCTCCCAACATCAATATTAAGTGGGGTGATTACTGGTCCTTTACAGAATGTTCAGAAATTATGTGTCAAACTTTACAGACTTTAAACAAACTTCTAGTTCCTCCAATTTTACAAAAGCTTGCCTTTTGTTAGTCCCCTTGGTTTTGATTGCAGTGGCATTGCTCAAAATGTAGATGGATCAGAGAAACTCTTACTTGATTAACTGTACGATGTAAATGGATGGTGGAAGATTGCTCGCAATGAACACTGACTATGTCAGCCCCAGCCTTGATAAAATCTGGAACTCGCTGTTCAGGTTCTACGATCATCTACAGTTATTAAGTGTGCATCAGAAAGGGTGCAAGGTATTCAATCTCAGATTGATTTCATATACGTATAAAGATGAATACCAAGTGCACATCCAATGGAAGGTCTGTCACAGGCCGCAGAGCATCAACCACAAGAGGCCCAATTGTAATATTTGGTACAAAACGACCATCCATTACATCAACATGGATCCAATCACAGCCTGCTAATTCCACAGCTTTTACCTAGATAACATGAGTCAAACTTCATCAAACATGATTGACAAATTAAAATCAGAAACTTGTTAATTATAACTTGCAGACTTGATAAGATGATTATATAGTTAGACTTCATTGAGCGTTCAAACAGAAAGTGTCCTAGGTGTTTAGTAGAAAAACTAAAATCTGGATACAAGCTAAAGCAATTAGAGATGATAACCTGCTCTCCCAGCTTTGCAAAGTTAGCGGAAAGAATGGAAGGAGAAACAATGATGTCACTTTTAGAAAACTTGTCAACACGAGACATAGCCTTCACTGTAGTAGTCATCTTCCTTCTAAATCCACAAAATAGCAAGTAATTAAAGCCTATAAAACGTCAAGATATCCTCTACATTGAAATAACAAAAGGCGTACGTAGCAAACCATGAGTAACATTACATAGGTCCTATGAGCATGGCATGACTATGAATTGCATGCACATGCACTTCGCTGAATACGCATTCATCCTGCATAAAATCTTTCAGTACTCAAACTGAATATAAAGTGACTGACAAGTGGATGGATTTCAACTGAGTAAAGCAGTGGATTTAACGTTTATTAAGCCTATTAGAGTATGCACGGAACACCTCAAACATCATCAGTTGATCTAACTTCAAAAATCATCAGTTGATCTTAAGTATAGAAACTGGAAACAAGAGCCATTTGAGTCTTTTTTCACCACCATAGAAGGTTATCGATGTCCTATTGAATGAATATGAAAACATGGCAATGCATGCATGTGGAGTGGAGTAAATTAAATCATACAATATTCTCATAATCACGGCGCTATGCGGAATTGGGGTTATTAAAATATCAGTAAGGCGTGATACATAGAAGTTGAAGAATGAAACCTTAATTTGGAATGTAACTCTTTGTTCATGCAGAGGTAATTCTTTTCCTAAAATCTTTTTTTAATTTAAATCAGTGGAAAAGAAGCGCATAATTTCCTAAATTCTGCAGGTCTCGCCAGCAAAAACAGATCCTCTCATCCAGAATAAGTTACTACCATGGACACCCATCACCGCACAAGGGATTCAAGAACGTTTCAAGAAAATGGCGGTTAAAATCAACAATTCAAGGTATGCACAGAAGATTTACGAAATGTTCAGCATTGGCATTTTTCCTAACAACACAATTGCTTCCCAATTACACAATTTCTAATAAATGATAGCAATACCTATAGAAAGTGACGGAACGAGGTTGAAAGAGAGAAGTCTTTTGAAGCTTGACTCCCCCAGCCAATCCATTGACTTGAGATTGAAGCGTCGATGAACACAATGAAGTTGTCGCCATCTCCGACTTTCCTTCTCTTCTTCTGAGTACGCAGTCTCTAAATCTCCCTCGCGATTCAATTCAAACGTAGATAGCTCGAAAGAGTTAGGTATCTTATCCCTTTGGCCTCCGCCCTCTCTCAACCGCGCTTCAGCGCCTACTACGTCCGGTGGAATTTAGAGCGACTAAAAATGATGAAAGTGAAGTACAAAAATATCCAAAAATCGTGTGGCTGACACGTGTTGTTTCGTTTTTGGTGGGGATTTGCTTATCTGCAACGGTTGGCGCTCCTTTTTCCTCCCCATGTTGCTGACCGTGGCTCTTCTCTGGCTCTCACTTAGACCCCACATTTGAATTGTCCAAATGATATTCATACCACGTCTGATTTTAATATTTTGTGCTATTTAAATTAATTTTATCAGTATTATATTAAGAACATCTAACAAGTGATCCAAATTTCATTAATCCGATGAGATGTGCAGTAAAATTCTGTGATATAACCAACGGTTACCTAACATCCGGTGTGGTTGTGTACCAAAAAAGGAGGGAAGGGAAGCAGACACAAACCCACTGACATTGGAAATTATATTTCAATCTTCTTCCCTTTTTATATTTTTTGTAATAATAGTATAAAATATTACTTCTGATTCTAATCATAAGATCTAGTTTATACTACAAATTATATCTTATATGTAAAACTGGAGGTAGGACGTAAAAAAATAAATTCTGCAAGCCACAAGACAATCTACTTTAAAAAGAAACATTAGAGAATATCTTAATGTGGATTTTATAGTTAGAATTATAATGAATTCAATATAAAATTGTTAATTGATTTGATCAAAATTATGGACCATAAAATTAAACGAGACAAAAAAAAAAAGAGACACAAGTAATTAAGGTAAATGACAAAATACCGATTAAATATTTAAAATTAGAACAGTATTCATAAACCAAGCCCACAAGATGATTACGTAGATAATACCTCTTCGAGGTCGTAGGGGACATCAAAGTGCGTTGAATACAGCATATTTAATGTTAGCAAAAAGTCCCGGTTTGACAATACAGTTTCAAATATATCAATAACCCTTTTCTCGCTCGTGTGTGTGTGAGAGACTGAATTTGAATATCAAATTTAAATTTTTTTATGGGGTTATATTTCCACTCTTAACACTATCCGTGCTCTATATCATTCTCACTGCCATCTTCAGAGGAAGAATTGAAGGATACCTTCCCAAATAAGGAAACGATTTTCCACTTCTTGGCTAGATATCCGTTCCACTTCATCGTGGATTGGATCAGATTTTAGCTTGTTACTTTGAATGAGAATCTGTTCTCTAACATGAACCAGCGGCAAGGTATTGTAAGTTCATCTGGAAGTCAGGAATTAAAAACAGTAACGATTGCTTCTTTAAGCTCAGGGTATCTTAAGAAAGTAGGAAACATGTATTAGGAATCTACCCTACCTTCACAGGAGAGATGCTGAGCATCTACCAGTCCAACCAAGAAAGATAATAAATTTGGGGCGGAAAAAAAGAGAGAAGGAAAGAAAAAGAAAGACTACACAAAATATTGCGCGCAACTTTTTGACCATTAAGATATGTCAAATCTTTGGGATCCATTCAGAATCAAATATGATGTCAATTCTTCCACGCATTAGAAAACAAGCCTAATATACATACGGGAAACTGTTTATTTAAATCATAAACCAGTCTCATGAGACAATGAAGCGACCTCCAATCACTTGATCAGGGAACAGTTAAAATGCTCTCTTCATTGAAATCAGCTTCATTCTAGTCGAAGGCTCAGTTCTTCCTTCCTTCACATAAGATAATATGGTACCCATGCCTGAATCATCATTCATCACCGAAATATGTGTCAGCAATTGTGTCTAAATGGACAAGAAATAGGGTACACAGGGTGTTAATTTAAGGAGTGAAAATAGAGAGACATACGTTGACTTGAAAGGGGCACTTGTAGCTCCAACAGGTGTGCCAAAAGCAACATCCTGAAATGGCCCAGCCATCTTTCCTCGAGGAAACCAGCCGAGGTCACCACCTTTCTTTCCTGATGGACATTCTGAATACTCTTGTGCTATCTGCAAGGACACCAAGACTATATTGCTCATGATTTGTCATAAAAAACAAATAATTTTATTCCTCTTTTTTCATGCGACGGAACTTGTCATGAGAAGCAATAGTTCATATAAAAGTCATTGTCCAAGGCAGTACTAAAACAGTAAAACTCACTCTTATTTCACCTTATTTCCAACAGAATGATAAAAACTTCACACCACTAACAAAAGGTAATAGTTTTCTTTCTTGGATAAGGGGGGGGGGGGGGAAGAAAAAAAGAAAATAGCTGTGATACGTAATTTCTAGAACAATAGTGATCTCTGCTAAGTTGACACCAAATTCAGCAGGTACGATAGTGTACAGAAAAACATGAGACAACTATATGACAGGGAAAAAAATCAATGTAGCACATCCTAGAGAAATTCACCTTTGCAAACTCTGCTGGTGGCACTTTATCTCCATTGCTAAGCCAACCATCCTGCAGTTTCTTGTATGCCTCGTTGATCTTTCCTTGCTTCTCACATAAGACATGCCTTGCTGCAGCAAAAAGAAAGCCAAAGGGAAACATAAATACAAAAATAGAGTAATAAAAAAAAGTGATTGTACAGTTTTCTATAACAAGTACTCAGAGAGGAAAGAAGTTGTTACCTTTGACATAGGTGCAGGTACCTAGCCCATCTGCACCCTTCCCACCTTTTCCCTTGCCCTTATCATCACTTCCACTTGCTGCCTGTTTCCCCTTTCCCTTCCCGGAGTCCTTTGGCTTTGAATCCTTTCCCATGCCTCTCGGCAACTAATTACTTGTTTTCTTTCACTAAATAAGTAAAGCAAAATTTTCTAGTTGAAAAAAAAAAATAAAAAAAGTTCACCCAGAACTTCAAGGGACAAACAAAAGTGAATCATAAGCAATAAGGATAATTCAAGTAATCATAAAAGATTCAAACTATAAATCCTAAAGCATGGTATTTTTTTTCTTTCATAGCACCTTATTGCTACTAGAGTTAGGAAAATCTATCAAGCTAGCATAGATACACACACCACGACTTTGGCATGGCAAAAATAATTTAAAAAACCCCAAGTCATTTTGAGCCCTTGAGGCCCCATTACAACCTTCTAAAAGTAGAACTAGGAAACAGACAACACCATCATAATGGCTTGCTGGATTAAAAATACATAATTCCGGAGCTGTTCTGGAAAAATGTCTCAGTTGTCAGACAATGCAAATAATTTACGCACACACATGCAAGACAAAACACTTGTCATCAGTTCCATGCCATACATAAAATAGCAAAAGAAGGCTTCAGGCAGCAGTGAAGCCGTGGGCACCATCTCAGAGATATTGAAAGTAAGTTAAAAGTGAAAATCCGGGTAATCAAAGAAAAGCGCTATATAAATAATGGTAATTGAAGATTCATCCTTATCAGTGTAATGCCCATCCCGCAAGAAAGATACTACAGAGTCCTGACCACAAGTTCAAAAAATCGTGGTTATTTCTACATAGAGTGTAATCACAAATATGTGGAAGGAAGAAAAAAAGAATAACAAAACAGAGTCTTCTATTATTTCAAAATGGAAGCTCTCTAGAATCGAGATCAAAATAGAAGTTATATCTGATTTATGATCTCTTGCATCACTTTTCGCACAAGTTAACACTACATGGCAGATCGATCAGATCTTCCCATCATTCAAATCCCCGCCACGAGAGAGAGAGAGAGAGAGAGAGAGAGAGAGTATCAATTGTAGTGCCTCCGCCCATGTCATAATAATGATAGTGATAATGAAGAAGTAGAAGCTCGAGCAAAACAGAAGCGCGAACGCCCATTGCCAACTAATTGAGGAATTCCAGGGGAAAAAGAAATTAAAAGTAAGACTTTCCTAGTTAATCAGAACCACAGACATGCCCAGAAACCCTAAATTGAAAATCCAACTAAACCACTCCAAGAAGCGGCATTCATTAATGCATAAATAATTCAACGGAAACACATTTTCCAAATGCAAAACCTGGAAATCGTGAAGTGGTGAGTAATGGAAGCTAACACTGACCGCATAGAAAGTTCTATTCATTCTAGTAAGCATATTTAATACAAATCATTCCAAGGAATCAGCGCCAAAGTCCAGAGAAAAAAATATATATCACGAAAAGACCAAGTAAAAAGGCGAAAACCAACATAATCATTGGAAAACAACGAATCCAGAAACTGTGTTTACTTCTCAGTTCTCACCTCTATCTCCAACAGAGCTCAAGTCGGAGAGATTCTCAAGCGCGACAAAGCAGAAGTCGAAAGGAATATCATAACTGCTTCGCCGGCTAGAGAATCAGGGGTCATCTGTCTGTTTACATTATTGACCCTGACGAAAGGTTTTACTAGGGGTATTTTCGTAGTTACACTGATGAAAGATCTACGTGTCATTACATTGATGACAAAGCCATCCGGGGAAATTCTAGGCTAACCCCCGGTGTGCCATCACATTTATGCATTAGCCAATAATATTTTGACACCTCAAGAAATATTATCCTACTTGTCGGCCCACATGTCACACCTCCCTTTCTATTATTTAAATATTTTTCTAGTAATATGTGTTTTTTTCCTCCCGTCTAACCTCTCCACCATCTGCAAATTTTTTTCCCCAAAACTTTCACCATGGTTTACCGCCACTCCTCCCATCTCTCTTTCCCCCACCACGCCACTCTCTCTCTTTCATCTTTCCCTCCCTTCATCTCCTCCATCTCTGATATGTGATCTTGTCTCAATGAGAGGCCCTATGGAGGTTCTGATATATCACCCTGCATGAGTTTATGGGTTTCACTACTCATATCTTTTCTCCCCTCCATCTCTCTCTCATATATGGTGTCTGATTTGTTTGGAAGATATGAAAAAGAAAGAGAAGCTTGCAGCTTGTGAGAAATCAGTATCTTGTTCTGTACCTCCTCCGGCATCCACATGCCAGTCACTGATTACTAGCTCACCAAGCTTAGAGATTAGCGTCGTCACCTTTCGGAGACGGTGATGCAGCGGTCACGGTCGGCGCAGACCCTGATCCTTCCGTGGAGTGCCCCATTTTCCAGCTGGAATCGGCGATTTAAGCTACTCCCCTGGATTCCGATAGAGGTGGGTCTCATGATATCCACTTGCCTGAGAGAGGTAGATGGGAGGAGTGGGGGTACTTGAGAGAGGGAAGAGAGATGGGAGGAGTGGGGTACCTGAGATGGAGAGAGGGAAAATAAAAGTTTTTGAAAAAAAAATTTTGTGGACAGGAGAGAGAGTAGGAGAAAGAAACAAGTATTTCTAAAAGAAATTATTGAAATAACGGAGAGGGGAGGAGTTACATGTGAACTGACAAGTAAGATAAAAATTCATTGAGCTGTTTAAATTGTTGTGTATGCAAAACTCCAGTTTCTTTACATAAATGTCACTAGCCAGTGCATAAATGAGGAGGTACATTGAGCGTACATAAGAAATTGTCGGCCATCCTGGCCTAAGAAATTCAAATTTATTAGTGAGGAGAAGGAATTGTAGCTGGGAACGAGTAACATTGAACTTGTTTATGCTTATTGCGTAACAAAGAGAGAAGATGTGTATCGTATATTGTTATATCTGTTGTGACTTCCTACACACGGAGAGGGAGAAACTTTAGCGTGTTTGTAAATATCCAATCCTCTCAACCATAGATCTTAATGAGCGTGTTTGGATTAGCTATTTGAAAATGTTTTTATAATTTACTACCTCCAATACTAATTATAAAAGCTAGTTAGATTAAGAAAATAAGTTAAGCTAGTTATTTGTAATAAATAAGTATTATCTTTCTTAAAATATTCTTACTAATCAAGTTTATTGGCTAAAACTATCATTATTAGAGAGACTACTTTGAAAAAAAATACATAAATATAAGAGACAAATTAGATTGAAGTCTTATAATTAGGACCAAAATAAAAGTTAAACAAGGTCTTATATTAAATACCAGAGATAGTATGAGATAAGAATATGAGAAGAATTTTATCTCAACTAACGTGAATAAGTCTTTTAAAAGTTTACCAAACTCTAAAATTTATTAAAATTCATTTCTACCTCCCTAAGAACTTAAAAGACCTACACAAACAGAATTTCTCAAAAATCATATTGGAATCTTTTTTTGAGTAGGATGTTATCGCTAACTCAGGGTATCCCAGCGTATCGGCCAGACTAATCTCAGGGTGCCTCGCCAGGAATCGAGCCCATGACCCGGTAGGAGAACGCGCCTTGCGCCCCCGTTTGCGACCAGTCTTTGTTTCTTATTTTGGGAACGCATAATTAAGAAACCCTTCTTAGAAGGTGGCCTAATTCTCCTGTTTCCTCTAAATGTGTGTATTCTTGATTACTCCTCCAATCCATAAAACTCATTTTGTACTACAAGTTATATTACAAAATGAGTCTTATATTTAAAACCGGGAAGTATTATTTTGAAATGGTTGACTGTTCACTCCAAAAAAATTTCTCTTTTCCATATTCTAATTTTTCAAAACAGTAACTTAATTATATTTATTTTAATCATTCTAAATGACTTCGTATCTATCAACAAACTATTAATTGAGTTGGTAAGTGACGTCACTCTCATAATGAGAAGAATACAAGTTTGAATCTCAAAAAACACACCTGTTGAAAGATGCAAAAATCCTTTACACTCTAAGCCTTGAAAAGAAAACTTTTTATCAAATAAACAAAAAACGAAAAAAGACTTCACATTTATAATTTCTTTTTAACAAATTTTTTTCTCTAATTTCCCAACTAAAGATGTGCAAAACCAAACCCAAGTAGATTCGATTTTCAATTTGGTTCAATCAATTATTATGCTATACTGATCTCTTTGGTTTGGTTTGAGAAATTTCTAAACCAAACCAAACAGAGATGTTTATGATGCGAATTTTGATTGAGGGCTGAATGTAATCAATCAATATCACTCATAAAAATTTATAAAAACCCGTATTATTAACAAGTACATTGAAATGAGATGAGCAATGCCACAGCCGACACTTAATAAAAATCTAAAATATGCAATTAATTTACCCGGGAAATATTTGCATTAATTGGTAACAAGAGCTTCTTGAATCTCAGCAATGTAAATTGCTCCTACAGATGCATTAAATAAAGAAAAGACAAAACAAGATCCTACAATTGAAATTGGAATACATTTCTCAAAGTATCTGATTCTTTTTTCTTTTTCTTTTTTGGGTGAGGGGGGATGGGGGAGGCCGACTAAAAACATATCACAGGGCTCCAAGCTATCCACAGACGAGTCATCCCAGTGAAGGATCCTCTATGAAAACAATTTAAAGCTTTTTGTCTTCAAGAGACATGACATTAGCTGCTTTCCTTTAAGGAGGAGAGCCAACTTGAAAACTACTCAGAGTCAGAATCCAGCCACTGATACGCATCTGATGGCTCAAAATCAGTCATAGAAGCAGGTGGTTTTTTACTGGATCGAGTCCGGCGCCGCCCTCTGTCTCTCTGTCTTCTTTCTTCCGGTGTAGGTTCCTGTCAAAATGAAAGGCTTGCATAACGAACATTGCGTCTTCTACCACATACCATTCTTACTAAACTCAAAAACGATTTCTCGATACTATATATTTGATTCAGGTCAACCAAAAAAAAAAGATACTATATATTTGATAATCTGAGGGGAAGATGCATATTCCTGCTGCCTAACAGATTAGAATCCAGAATAGATCGCCCTATTGTTGTAATTAAACTTGCCTTCATATTTGTTTCCATCAGCAGATAGCAAGGGAACCATGGAATTCCATTTATATAATAGAATGAAGATTAGACATAACACCATTTATGACCCCAAAAGAAAAAAAAAAGACATAACACCCTTAGTCCTCATATGCAAGTTTCTAACGGATCTTATCCGAGTCCTAAGGTCTACGAAAAGTATCGGCTGAATTGGAACGCCATTAGAAAATACAATACGAAAATGAAGCCGACAATTACCTCATGTCTAGGTTGATTGGAATCATTTGACTTAGCCAAATCAGCTGGTTGGCTCCTCCGCAGCCAGATGGTCCCCAGAGAAGTTAATGCTCCCAGAAGCAGAATTGGACCAACCCTAGGGTCCTCAAGGTAATCGTATAGTCCAGCAAGAACTTCCAAAACTCTCTGCTTCATATTTTTCAAAGGAATCTTTTGTGCTGTTCTGGACCAGACAGGTTCAGAGTCGTCTTCAACAAGCCGAGGGGTTCTTAGTGTCTACAAAGGCGACAAGGTACGTAGGATTAGCCAGAATTCTTAACGGATCGCTGACATTTATTCGTAACTTAAAATACTTACAAAGAATGGTAGATCTCTTGAGTCGCCATCCGCTATGATCCCTGCAATCCATTTGGTAATCTGCTAAAAAAAATGAACAAAGAAAAAGAAAAAGCATGAGAGAACAACATTTCTTTGATGGTGTGACATGGTTAATTCTCACAGTATGCAAGATAATATGTTCATAAACACTGTGATTAGTTACAGAAGGAAATGTGAAATGAATCAAGGCAAGAAAATCAGGAATCATGCAAAGTACAAAACCTGTGAAATGTCATCTTCACCATTGTACTTAGCTACAAACTGGCCTGCCTGATCCCGATCCTTGAACAGATCTTGGTATAGGAATGAGTTCCATTTTGTTACTTCCTGTGTCCTCTTATCCACAGCAGTACTATTCCTTAAGTAACGGATGACTAATAAACGAGGTACATCATTCACACTCCTCCGTTGTCCACAAGTGTCATAGCTGGCCGCAGAACCAAGGTAAAAATGACAATAGTCCTAATAAGAGATTAATTATGCGTTTATGTTAGCAGCTGGGGCAGGAAACAATTGCAAATAAGGCGGAAAAAGTATCTTTATCCAGACAGATTAGTTAATATCTCCGGTCCTAATTATAAGACCTCATTTGTAAACTATAAACGAGGTCTTATAATTAGGGCCAGAGGTAGTATTATCATTGCCATTTCTTAATGATTCAATATATCTTGGCATTGATAAATTTAGAAATACAAAAATCAAGCAAAATGTTGCTTCGGTCATTTATAATTGTCACATAATTTTAGAAAATTTCAAGAAATGAATCTAATCCGTATCCATTAGATTCATTGAAGAATGCAAAAAACACTAAGTAAACTTACTATAGCAAGCAGACAACTAAATTTAATTAGAGCTGAAAATCAATAAATAAAAATATAACAAATGAAAGAAAAAAGATCACCTGTTGTTTTTCACCATCCAACCAAGCAAATGTCAATCGTTTTCTCTTAAATGCATCTACAGCTGGAGCTAAGGATTCATCTTCACATGGCCAATCTGACTTGGCATGCTTTGATAATGTTTCTTGAACCCTGCACATGGTCTATGAACTTATATAATTTACCTCTGCTAAACTTCAAAGAATAGATGCCTCTCAGGCCAAAAAAAAACAGAATAGATGCCTCAAAAGACAGATATTTGCCTTTGCCCCTCAAGACAATAATAGTTAAGTAACCCATACAGTAGATCTATATTAGGAATTTAAACAGCATAAAAGTAACCCAACAATGACAATCATGACTTGCAATTCTCAATGAACCCAAATAAGGATAGTTTCAATTAAAAAATAGTTACATTGTGGGATACATGAAAGAAATTTGAAAGGTAAAGAGAAGGAAAACATACTTCACGCATTTTGTTCAATTCTGGACTTAGCCTTCCTACTGCAATAGCACAATACCAAATCAAAGTATCATATCCGGCACGAGAATAGCCATGGGGATCACAACCTAACTCCATCGATGTCACACTCCTCAGTTGTGGAAGTTCTGGGAAGGGCATAAACATATTATTAATAAAACGGATTGAAAAGTTGTAAGTCGGTGTGATTATGCCAGAATAACAGTGTATCATTTATTAGAGGAGAAGCAAAATATATACAGCATTTGCAAACCCAAACAATGAAAGTATCAAAATAGACAGACTAACTAGTGAAGTGCTGGCATCTTGATGCATATTACTTTAAGACCCAAAGGTACATTCACTATCCACTCAGTTCTCTCTCCCTCTGTGTGTGTGTGTGTGTAATTTGTTCTGATGCAATAGATGCCAAAATCTTTTCCAACCAAAGTTCTGCGAAGGAACCTGGGGTACAAACAAACAACAACAAGCCTTATCCCACTAGGTGGGGTCGGCTACATGAATCACACGACGCCATCGTACTCTGTCAACAACCCAGTCCTTAGATATGTTGTTGACTAGGAGGAACCTGGGGTACAAGAGTGAAGTATTTTATTTCACTTGGTTCTTTGGTTTAATCAAAGAAAAATGGAAGTTTAATGCATCAAATTTAGGAAAAGATCTATTCATAAAGAAGTCCCAGCCATATCACCTCCCAATCCTCCTTTCTCAACAAAATCCCAAACAAAAATGAAGGCAAATTTTCTTTCTAAAAAAAGGTAGTTAACCAAAGAAATGGACAATCAATGGATTCAAAACCAAAAGTCTGGCTTACCCTGCTGTTTGTTACTTTCCATCAAATTCAGAAATATTGAATTGCTAACTGAACCTACAACCCAAAAATCATGGCATGGTTATTCAAGTGAAAAACAAAATATAAGTAAAATGGTTCTCAGGTACTACAAGAAAGCAGAAAGAGACCATGGTACACAACAGGTTTGATGCCTGGGTCCTTAAGAAATACAATAGCAGGTGCAGATTCTACCCCAAATCTGCCATAAAAATCGAAGCAGAATTTCTCAAAATACTTGATAAACCATAAGCTGCTAAATATATTTGAACATTCATAGAGCCGTTCCTTCTTTATGGCCAGAGAGATATGTAGAATGAATTTTTTAAAAGTAAATTTTGGGAATTGAAAATTCTCACTTACGCTCCCAACCAATAAGAAGATTCCTCTTCTTGCCAAAGAATTAACGCAAATGAGGCAAAAGCCCAATACTCTTTAGCTGCTTGTCGTATAAATGGACTGGCACGCTCCCCAGTTGTTGAGAACAAGATGACTTTTACCTTTAAGACAGGGGTACAGGACTGTTAAACAAGTAACTTGGACGACATAACAAAAACTAAACAAAGGTCTACTGAAGTAAAGAGCACATAAAAGAGAACCAGTAGAGATCATTTCTTTGACTAGAGATCAGGTATAGATTGGCCACCAAACTATATCTCTTTTGAGCCTTTAGCTAAAGATCAAGTCTAAGATCGCCACAGAATACAACATGCCAGATATTTAATTTTATTGGAAATTGCATCACTTTGCAATAACCAAGCAAGGAAATTCAGTGGCTAAGTTTGCATAGATGGCTCACAGTTTCATAGCCATTAGTAGTGACCTTAGATAAACTTAAAGTTCTCGGAATGATAAAGGTCACCAGGCAAAAGCAAACAAATTGGCAAAAAAATTATAACAAAGAATATAAAGAAAACTGTTAGGAGAATACAATATTAATAGTAAGTTAAGAAAGAGTAAAAGGAATAGATGCATTTTTTTGGGTGAAAGAATAGATACAGAAGTTAATATTTGACACGAGAATAGTGAAAGAGCAAGAAAGCTGTACCTTATGCGGACTAGTTTTTGCCAGGAAATTTGGCACCTGAAAATTTAACAATACAGTTTCAAGTAACTTCCAATGAGTAACCATAGAAACTCGAACAACTTAAACACACACAAACAAAAAAATAAAACAAACAAACTGTAAAGCCACAGTTTCTTGAATGCTTAAATCAAAATTACCTAATTAAGTTATTTAATTTATGCAACACTGAAAAAATGTGGTTAAATAAAAGCTAGGTACTAAACCCATTGGATAGAGTTACAAACAACTTGCAAGGATTGGACGGCTCGCTCTCAACAAGAAGCCTATCCTTCCACTATAGGTCATGGAAAGGGGGCAGGATTGTTAATAAAACAAAATAGAAAATTCTGTGATCCGTTAGTCTCATGGTAATTATATGAAAAGGGAAAGCTTCTCAATTCACCACCAAAGGTATTCTTTAGTCCATGGAACTGTTAATCTGATAGGACTCCAAGTCAGCACATTAACGCACCAGAGAAGAAATAGGGAGACTGGAGTAGTGGTTGAGTCTGGTTGCATCTTTTTAGGAGAGTTGAATGAGTCTTTTAGGTTTTATTGATTTTATTAATGATTTATTAATTGAATAAGGGGACTTTAGGTTGTTAGACGTCCACCAACGTCTCTTTCTGTTAGTTCCAAGATATTAGGGATATTTACTTAATTCTTATATTTATTCAATTGTAATTTCTGCATTATAAATATGTTAGCCATCCTATAAGCTAACATATGAGAGAAATAAATATTTGTTCAGTAATTTGGAGATTCTCCTTCTGGCTACTAAATCTAGTTAAGTGAGATCCTTGCTTAAGTAAATTTTAGTAGATTTTATCCCGGCTATTAGTGAGTTGAGAGTGAGATTCTTGCCTCAACCCTCTACTAGATTATACTTCAGTTTTTTTTTATTCTCTTAATTATCTAGCCATTCGGGTTCTACCATAATCACATTACTCATACAGTGACATGAAGAAAGATGCTTTGAAAGAAATTAGCACCATCTTTTGCTAATTTTGTCATGACATTTATGTTCAAGAGGAAATTATTCTTGCCACTTAACTACAGCCACTCCCTTGTTCATTGAATTTCGGTACATTACACTAATGTTACAATGACAAAGCAGAATACTATAACAGATAAGTACAACATCAGGAGCCTTTAGACAAATTACCAGTGTCTCCTTTGAGTAGTACATAATTTGAGGTAAATGCAGTAGAGTTGTTGAAAACCAATTTGTAACCATATCTGCAGTCAAATCACCGACATACCTATCACAGAAATAAATGTTGCAGCATTTCTGTGTTTTTGGCAATATAGATTTAATAAATATCCAAAGCACGAATAATGTGTAATTATCTACACATAAGTTACTTCAGTAAATTAAGTCAAAAATTTTACAACGGTAGGTAATTTTGAAACCCAAAGACTCACCTAGTGATGCAATTTGCAGATTGACATCCACGGGGAACAGCAACAACAGACGGAATACCTGTGCACAATTTTTATAGGTTAGAAAAGCCAAATGTGCTCCTTCTAAAAATGTCAAGGTCCTCATCTGCCTTGTAAGACACAGGATGTGGTTAAATCAAGAAGGACAAGAGACAATTAGTAAAACATCCCACTTTCCCGTTTCCAGTAAACATATTTCCAAAGCCATCAGTCAGATGAACAACAATTATAAAACATCTACTTCTTGCAAAAATTTAATTATACTTTCTAATCACATGCAGCTTTGTTTTAAAATAATTCATTGAGAACATGCAACAAGAAGCTGCGAAAAATAAGAAGCTCCTTCAAAAGCACCCAGCCTTTGATGCGTTAAGCAAACTGGCTATAAAGAAATCTGGAAGAATCTTTAACAAAAGTTAATGTAAACAAACCATAGTCAGAATAAACCATAAGATTCATGTACTTTGTCTTAGGTAAATGATTGTTACAATGAATCTTCAACGGGATTTGGAGAACACTAGTCCTTATTTCGAGCTGTTACACAATTATTCATATTTACATTATTTCAACCAAAAAAAAAAATGACAACTCCAACTATAGAACAGAACTTTTGATCAAAATCATGTTAGGTATACAGATAAATAAGTAAATAAATACTGCATTCAGGAACTTACCATTTCTAAAAAAAGGCTTTCCAGTTGATCTTTTATCGGCAAGGTAAACAGCAAGTTGCATCTCACCAAGTTCCACCATACCAATATTTGCAACCATATCCAATGAAGAAGCTAATAGTAGAGAAAAAGAATCAGAAAAGTCAAGCCCAGAAAATTTGACCAACAAAACAGAATCTTTGGATTTCAAGGAGATTTAGTCCACGTTTAAAACAAAATTTATAACATCAAACCTTGTACTCCTTCAGTGAAGAAAAAAATGCATCAAAAAAAGTAAAGGAAATGAGTAATTTTCCAGCTTGCATTTTGTCCGATAGATGAGAGATAAAATGATTGCTGAATACACAAGAAACTTATTCATTTGGTCCTCTTAGCATGAAGCAAGCTTGCACATTCACATACAAGCCTTCTGTTTTAACGTTAAGAGGGAAGTTTTCTTTCCCCTTTTCCTACCATCAATACAGTTCTTAATTTATTTTTCTTTGGGGGCAGGAATTTAGATACAATGATCACAACAGATTTGGTCATACATGTCAGAACATCTGAATGTTAGTTGCTGATGGGCGACTCATAAACATTTCAAATGATTTGAAAACCAGAGTAACATGTTGAAATATTTTTGTTTTATTGGGGATATGATATTTGTAATCATATTACCATTACAATAGAGATTTTCAGGAAATTAGTCCCATGAATCTTTGCCTCGTGTCTCTATCTGTTGTTTCTCCATTTGTGTATATATGTTCTGCTCTTATGTATTATTGAAATACGAAAATATACTATGCTTCTTGTAACGACTATCCTTTATACACCAATAGAGTTATACTATTTAATCTCAAATCATTAAAAGCCAGGTTTCAATGCTGGGAAAGACAATTTTTATTTTTTTTATTTTTTTTTTACAATTCCCAAACACAAGGTCTGATCCTGTTCAAGGAATGGGATTTTCTCCTTCATCATGCTTTACTTAAATCCATAAAATTTGGGATATTACACTTCTCTTGCTCTGTTCCAGCCTAAACAACAATTCACAAGGATAGAGACTAGCTACGTCAGAAGTTCATGTTCAAGACATACCAATTTTCTTCCAGTCCTCTGAAAACTGAGCACAGCGTTTGCTCCCAGATGAATACAACTGATCCAAAATTCATTCAGCACAAGTACCAAGTCAGAAATTCTAAAGAATAAGAGAGTTCAAATTATATCTTTTTAACAAAAAAAAAAAAAAGCCTTGTCCTGCTACGTGGAATCAGTTACATAGATTATATAATGTCATTGTGCTCTATCAACAACTCAAAACAAACAAACAGGAGTTCAAATCATGAGCATAAGAAACATTGATTATACAAAGTCCTTTGCATAAATGTCAATCGAACCTATCTTTCAGGGATACCAAGAGTGAACTTGAAACTAAATGTCGAAAATTACTGCATGGCTTTAAAATTCACATGAGAGCACAAAGTACAAACCATAAATTTACCAATTTTTCAAAATCATCAATCAGCATATTGGAAAATAAATTGTTTACCAAGCTATAGCAACATATTGTCACCATCTGGCTATTTAATTCAAAGTTGGAATTAAAGATTTCATCCAGACTTGTAAGTTAGGAGACCCCTATAATTATATCTTTTCAGAAGCAGACAGCCGCTTCTATCAAGTTGTTAGAACTAAGAATAACATAGTGCAATGCTAACATCAACCCTAATATCTCCAGAAAATTTACATGGCTCATTCCATAGTTTGAGCAAAAAATCCTCATTCTGCAAACCATAACACCGACTATGTTTAGCTCATTTGTGATTCTAAAAAATACAATTCATGTTGAAGCATTGAATACCAATCAAGCACACTCAACAAGAGAAACTATTACACACATCCATCCAAAAAGAAGCACCATGACCCAAAGGTGAAGGAAGAAAAGTACAAAATTTCACACAAAACTAAAAGTCCATTTTTTAAAACTTAAACTTATCCATTACAAGGAAATGATGATGAGGAATAATAATAAGAGAAAATAATGCTGTGAAACACTAGCTACTTCAGTTATCGTATGTCAGCATATCCAACAAGTTTTTATACCTGAATTAGCCATGGCTTTGTATCTGGAAATAAAGTCTGGAAGTCACTGGTTGTGATGACTTTATAAGAGTGATCAACAGACTCTGAAATATAAAATGAACCATACGTATAAGAATTTCCTCATGAAAAATATTACAAAGAACCTCCTCATAAATGCCAATCTTTTATGCATATTACAAGTCTCAACTAACCAAAAGAAGGGGCATCTAGCAAAGGGAAGTCCAATTCTGAAGTATTTTTCCCTGCATAATGCTTGCTGGCAGTGTCAATAATATGCTACCACCAAGCAATTTGTCAATTAAAGAGAAAAAAATATAAGCCAACAGTAAATAGGTTATACAAGAAAAAATCTTGGGACAGCTCTTACAAAATGAAAATGATATTCAAAGGAACTATCCTGAAGAAAGTACTCACAAGCTGCTCATCAATGCCAAATAAATCATAGTCTCTTTTCCACGTAGGATTTGTCAGCAACTCATAAGCATATCGAATCTGCAAACACAATATGTTGTTTTTGAATTGACGTTCCAACATTTAGGCTTCTTGCAGGGGAAAATGTCAACTTATAAAGAAACATTTTACAGTTCCATCTCATTAATGCAGATCCCGCTCTCTATAACATGAAATCCAAGACAATTTCAGGGGAATGGTTCATTGATTCCCTATAAGGTAATGATGTAGAGAAAGCTAGATGCGTATCAAGTTTCAACAGATTCAAGTTAAATTAAGCAATCAAATCTAAAATATTTGAGACTCCTAGCACTCTAAACATACACATCATACGGCCTGAACCTCATTTTCTTTGCGCAAACTCCCTCACCCAAGCATAAACACTCATGACACACTCAGACATACAGTTAGACAGCATTTCCCTGAGTAACCAAATTTAGCCAGCAGCCTTCAGATTCAACCTCCCCCAACAGTCACATTTCCTCTCCTCTTACTGCTAGTTGGTTAGTGCTGGCAAAATCTTCTCTAAACAGCTGAATTTCGTAATGTTAAGCCAGTATCTAAAAATCTCAGATTCAACGGATTTGTTTGCTTAAAAGAAACAAAAAGGTATAAATCAAATACACATCTTTTCAAGGATGACAATGTTCAAGACAAGCCAGTCCTCTCTGGTTCTCAGTCAATAATATGGAATCAGTTGAATTTGACTCAACTCATTATAAGCAAGGAAATCAGATCACAAAATCAACAGAATTATTTTTTACAAAATACAGGCTAAGTTGAAACTAAATAGAAGGATTTTAATAGTGTCAGAGCCATATTTAAGAGATAATCCCCTATCATATACAACTTATCAGTTCCTTTCTCAAGAAGTTTCAAAAAT
Source organism: Neltuma alba (assembly GCF_004799145.2). Taxonomy (NCBI): domain Eukaryota; kingdom Viridiplantae; phylum Streptophyta; class Magnoliopsida; order Fabales; family Fabaceae; genus Neltuma; species Neltuma alba. Next base: position 58,216 of record NW_021636631.1, on the reverse strand, counting down.
TATCTGGAAATAGTTTCACAGCAAATCCTGTATTAAAGTGTTGTCCTTCTCATAGTGAAGAGTCTTTGCTGTAAACACTAACATTATTAACAGACAACATAGTTCATAAATGATGTCCAGAAACCAACCTTTAAAACTTCAAGAGTATCTGGAGCTTCCGAAGCCGAATTCCTGAAAGAACAACTAACTAGTGCATAAGATCATCCATTACTTGGAAATTTAGATTTAGAATGCTCATAAAAAACCATAAAAAAGGCTCAAGCGTAAAGCATGTTGCGTATTCTCAATGTACTCCTGCAGGCCACCATATTCATCTATTCACATGTTAAATTCATAAAAGCCCAATGAGAGAGGAGACTGGGAAGCAATAATAAATAGCTCACACAGACACACGCTCCAGTGAGACGTAAGAATACACAATTTATAACAAGAAAGGACTCAATTACCATTCAGATTCAAATTTCTCGTAGGCCTCCTTCACTTTCTCAACCGAACTATACCTCTCAATTTTCAGAACTACGATCACCAGAGTGGAGAAATCACGTAAATTTACAAAATTCATAAACAAAAGACTGCGAAACTCATGTGCATAGAAACGGAATCCCATGCGTAGGAATAATAGGAATTACCGTCATAATGGGAGGGAGGGAAGGATTTGGGAATAACAAAGAGCTGGTAGTACATGGCTCCAGCAAAGAGAATGAGAGGCAGAGAGTAGGCTCTGATTATCGAGGCCATTGAGGAAGGAGTCGCCTGAGATGGTGGCGCCGAAACCCTAGCCATGTTACGCCGGGGCGAATCACAGTGACGGGAGCGCAAAAGGAGGAAGAATTACAACGGAGACGGGATCACTTCCGCGGGAAGCAGCAGTGCAGCACATTCCGGAATTTCTTCTTTTTCCACTATATGTGACGGTGACGGTGATTTTGAGGAAGGAAACAAGTCTGAAACAACTGTAAAATTAATTGCTTTTTAGATAAGTCCTTTTTTTAACTTTAACTATCGCTGAAGTCACCTTTATCTTGATCATAGTAATGGTTACAAAATTAGGTTTTTGACATTTCCATCTTCTAAATACCAAGTTTAACAAAATTATAAGATGAACCCCGAAAAGAAAAAACCGTTAATCGGTCAAAAAAATGAACTTGGTTAGAACACACATCAGAAGTGATGTGAAATTGAATCACTGGAAAACTTTTAAATCAGATGAAGCAAGCTTTGAAACATGGCCTTCGTTGAGCACGATTGTTTCCCGGAGCTTCATCCTTGGTATCCGTTTAAGTCTTGGCAGAAGATTGTCACTGTCTATCGTGGGTGGCTTGTCTGGTTCCTCAATGGCAGGCAGCTCCCGACTGTGAATGATCCGGGAGCCATTATTAAAAGTGATTATTCTTGGCTCTTAAAATTCCTGCTCATTATGCAATGCTGAATTGGACTTGTAGTAGTCCAGCGATAATGCTTACGTATCTGGTGTTCATTAACTGTTACGAGTGAAGGCAAGCAAACAAATGCATTTTGAATATATTAGTACAATGATTACCAACGTTAAAAGATAAGATAATTAATACCCATGAATTGCGATCTTTTGTGGGGGTAGTCTGATCTGATCTTGACATTTTTCTTAAAGAAAACGAAATAAATCAAGAATATGTGGATTCCTTTCATCATTGAAGAAATGCGCAAGATACAAGAAAATGTCAAGGGGTCAAAGTTTTTGCGTGACAAGTGAGGAAGGTAGCAAGTTAAGGGGAGTTTGGCATTACTCAGAACTAGAAGCACTTTAAAAAAAAAAATATTTTTACACAAATCAAAATAAAAAAATTTATATATATATTTTTAATTCTGTCTAAAAAGCTAATTCAAATGGCTCTTAAGTGCGGTTTGAATCTAAGGAGTGAAAGATGTCCTTCACTTTAAGCACGTTTTAGGTTGTTCGCTAAAGGCAACCTAACTGAATTTTGAACCAAGAGGAAGTGAAAGAAAATACTAAGAGAAGATTGGAACAAAGATAAGTGAAAAACAGGAGAGAATGAGAAAATTATGTACGTAATGTACAACCTCGCATGATTTGAGCATATCAATTGGAAAACTTAATTTATTTTATCTTTTCACAAGTCAAGCCTTGCACTTTTCTCACAAGGAAAGGAAATTCTCCCTGAGCAAAGCCGAGTAAATTCTACTTTCATAGTGTTTGTGTCTTTCAAGTGAAAAAAATAACACCCTTATATTTCTAAATATACGACATATTTTATAGTATAATATATTCTTTTGGTTATAAATATAAAATTTATTTTATAGTATAAATTATATTACAAAATAGATTTTATATTTAGGATTAGTGGGGATATTTTGAAAAAGTAATTTTAACTTTCTGAAAAATACGAAACCAACCAAGCAGCTCATATGAACTTCTTCAAAATTCAAAAGGTTGTGTAATTGAACCAATTGATACTTGCGTGTTTTCTTCTATTTTCTTTTTTTGAAGCGTCGTTGGATCCATCTAAATAGTCGTCCTCGCAGCATGATTTTTTTAATCCGCAACGTTTAAATTGTTAATTTCATTGAAAGGGAATTAAACCCTTTCTATTTAAGACCCAAAAAAAAAAAGAGAAAGCCAAAACTTATATAGATTTCTCATATTTTTATATACGACCACAATTATTATTGGGTAGATAAGGAATAGCCTTGGCAACATTTTTTTTTTTTTGGGGGTAACCTCTGGGATATTGAAATTATTAACATTAGTTAAGAGCCATGGGGTCTCTCTCACTTTCAAAATATTTTCCAGCACAGCAGCAACGGCGGGAGTGTGAATACTGCAAAGAACTAATAAATAATGGAAAGCATATTCGAAATTCGGGCCACGAAGGTCACCTTCATGAGAGAATATGTGTATTTTTTGAATTCACATATATATATAGATAAAACTTAAATCATAAGCGCACATCCACATTTTAACGATTAAAACTATATCTGAATTTTGTTTTGTGTGTACATTGAAGAATATATTATCTCCGGTCTTAATTATAAGATGTTATTTGTTACAAACGAGATATTATAATTAAGATCGAAGATAATATATACATACGTTTAATTGTATGTGTGTTTTTTCACCAATTAGACTACTAAGATTTCGTTTAAAATAACTTATAAACAGCTTTTCAATGATAATTTACTGAATAGAAATAAATATAAATATGTAAGAAGAGTAGTATTTTTATCTATATATAACGTGTTTATAAGTGTTTTTAATCATAGCTTCAAAACCTAACACACCCAAACACAACACACACTTCTTCTTCTTAGCCAGTTGGAGTATACACACACGTATATGAATAATGGGTGGTGTTTGAAAAGTGGAAAGTGGAGAGACGAATGATGCATGGAAGGAATTGGCAGAATTTCCGCTACAAGTCAAGAAGAGACGTCAACGGAGCAAGCCGTTGTTCTCGTATGTGTGTACCTGTCCCCGTTTCCTGTTTCACCTACTCTTTCAACGCTCTTATACCATGCGATTCCCATACATCTTAAGAGTAAGAATCCGGTTGAAACTTACGCAATTCTTGATATATTCATCCTGTTCTAAATATAAATTACACTATAAAATATTCCTTTAGTTTTTAATATAGAACCTAATGTTGAGTTGATTTTAGTCTTAAATATAAGATCTATTTTTTATATTTATCAATTTTTTCTAAATCATCCTTATAGATATTCCCTCAAGCATAATCAAATAGAACAGGAAGAGAAGATATTAAGGAAGATGATTATGGTGTTTTAGAAAAAATGTATCATATTTCTTATAATTAACTAACTTACGTAACTTCCTTAATCGAATCAGATTAGTTAAATAGATCTTATATCAAGAACCGAAGGAGTAAATTTATATTTAGGGTCAACAAGAGCATTTAACCTACAGGCTACAGTTATATATCCATTAGCCACCCCATCAACGAGACAAATACGAAAATAAATAAATAAATAAATGGAATCAATGACATATAACATCCGCACTGTAAGAAGATGGTCTTGTTGGTGATGATGATAGCAAGAGATTTAAGTCTATATGGTACCACGGAAATGAGAAGAAGGTGAGGAGAGGAGAATTTTTAATAGGCTCGAATTAAAAAATTAAAAAAAATAATGTTAAAATTTTCTCATTAATTTTTTTAATGTTACATATGATCTTTATTAAAATTTTCTAGCCTCACCTCTTTGGATTTTTAAAATTAAACTTATTAAAATTTTCTATATCCCCCTTTTGTTTTTCTTGTACCAAAATAGGGTTAATTATTTTTGGACGTTGATCATCCAAAGTGCTATATAGTGGGAGCATGACGAAATGTGTGTGGCCCTAAACCACTACACAAATACGCCAACCCACGAAAAGCTGTGAGAGTCCACATAAGTTGAATCTAAAGTCAACGAATCAAGTATACATACATTAATATGAATTCCAATCCCTCCTCGAACACAGTTCTATTATATGACTAACAAAAGGTGAATTTAATAAAAAGAGTTAGTTTCTCATAACGTGACGAATTAATATTTGAAATTCCTGCTAAGAGAAATATTCACATTTAATACTTGACAATATCTCGAGTAAGATTACTTCTTAGTTGAAGAATATCTGTACTTGGCAAGGAAAAAAAAATATTATATGCAAATGGTATGGAAGCTTCATAGACACATGTACTCAATTAGTTCTCATAACTTGAAAGAGGAATAACACAAAAAGAAATCATTGTATATTAAATTTTAAGGCCCAAAGGGATAACTGAAGCAAATTGAGGAATAAAAATTCCATTATCCTTAATATACAACTACTTAAGACAGAATGTTATGACAAGGGCTGAACAGCTTTAAAATTACTCGCTTGAAAATTAAAAATTGACGAACAAACAAATTAATAAACAGGCCCCTGAGGCGACATCGGCCTCCGTGGAGCTCACGCAAAAAATCTCATTCACTTGGCTCAAGCGTTGAGTGGGAGTGGGCCCCGGCCCAATAATACACAAATTTCAGGTGATGAAAATGGTAGGTGCATGAAGTAAATGACTTTAATATCCTGAATTTTTTTTTTTGGTATTTTCTAATTAATTTAAGTTCATTTAATATTCATTCAACGAATTGGATTCTCTCCTACAAGATTTCAAAGCTATAAATAATAGGTAGGGTGAACCTTCAAGTTGGAATTTTTAAAAATTCTTGGCCCGTCGAGAGATTTGGGATGACAAAGATGAGCAAAATAAAAGAAAATTGAAAGAAAAAAGAGTAACTATTATTCCCTTTAATTTTTCATGTACATCTAAGTATCTGACCCTTTAAGTCTGTGCTCACAACCCTCCATTTGAGAGTTGCAAGGTGTATCTTCTAGTCTTAAATATAAAACCTATTTTATAACATACTACTTTTGATTCTAATTATAAGATCTCGTTTGTAGGCTATAAACAAGGTCTTATAATTATGACCAAAGGTAATAAATTACACTCTTATATTTAGGACAGCTGGAGTGTTAATTATGAAATGATATTCTAAAAAGGTGCTGAAGTTAAAAGCAATATTCATTCATCATAGTATTTATACCAAGTTGCGAAGTACTATCTCCGGTCCTAATTATAAGACCTCGTTTCTAGATTACAAAAATAAGGTCTTATAATTAAAATCGGAAGTAGTATTTTATTTTGGCGGGAAGGTGATATAGTTTTCATCGATGAAGAAAAATGCCAGATGGTAGAAATGATTGTAACATCCAACTGGTTTTCGCAATCACAAAACAAATTATATGATATTTTTTTCCGAAATTTGTTGGAATTACGTAAAATTTTAGCTCATTCTTACAATTTACACAATTATTCTACAAAAATATAAGAAAAAGGGCTCCCAATATTAGCTATTTAGCATATTATCGACTTCTTTATACCGCACTTGGCAAAAAAAAAAAAACAATATTTATGCTATAAGGATGCATTTCTTTCTCAGGGAAAAAAATGAAAAAATACCTATAAATAAAAGGGAAAATTGCAAAAAAAGACTTTAGAATTGCAAAAACACAGATAGGGACCCTTGACAACTTTACTTTGGTGTCAAAACACAGAATGAAGTTGTCAAGGGTCCCTATCTGCGTTTTTGTAATTCCAAAGTCTTTTTTTGCAATTTCCCCTGAAGTTGTCAAAACCCAAAGTGAAGTTATCAATGGTCCTATCTGCGTTTTTACAATTCTAAAGTCTTTTTTTGCAATTTTCCCTAAATAAAAAGGATTTTGTTTCTATTTGAAAGATTGTAGGACGTCAAAACGAAAAATTAGTGTGAACAAAAAAAGACGTAAACGACAAATAGGGATCAAGGCGTGGAGGACTCAAATTAGTGGGCTTTTGAATCAGATAGAGAAAGAGGAGGGTTTTAATTATCACGCGGCATAAATAAAAACAGCACATGGCACAAAAGAAGAGACGAGACGCATATTAATATTATATACTCCTCCGGTCCTTAATATAAGACCCAATTGTTGAGTTAGTTTTGGTCCTAAATGTAAGACCCATTTCTCATATTTATCAATTTTCTCTAAATTACCCCTATAGAGACTCCCTCAACCATAATCAAGTAGTAGAAGAAGATTAGGTATTAAGAAAGATGATTATGATATTTTAGAAAAAACATGTGACATTTTTTATAATTAACTAACTTAACTAACATCATTAATATAATCAAATTAGTTAAATGGGTCTTATATTAAGGACTGGAGGAGTATATTTTTAGACAAAATGAGAAGAGAGGATCACTGCTTTGCGGGAAATGTGGATTGAATGAATGAGCCAATGATCCGTTTGACAAATTCAAACTCGAAATCATTCATCAAAATGAATCACACATCACTTGCACACAAAACCCACTTTCACTTTCCTTGTCTAGCAAATCCTAACTAACCAAAATATACTAATATCAAACGCATCAAACCATATTCGTACACACAGAAATTAACCACCACATCAATATTCCATACCATAGCTTGTTCATCTTGACTTCACACTCGTCTTCATTTGGTCTTAGTGTTTCCACAACAAGCTATCATGGTCCACTGGGTCAGCAGAAGAAGCAGAGAGGTTTTGCTGATGATTCTCAAAAGCCCTCCTACCCATATCAAAACTTGATATCACAAAAGAGATTTCAGGATTCATATCAGTGGTGAGGCTGAGACCTGTTTCTTGTGAAAGAGTTGCAATTTGTTCTCCCTTGGAGTTAAAACCATTTCTCAAGTTTGATCCTTGGTTTTCAAGAAAAGCCTTCAGGAGGTTCTGGTCCTGCCCAGAGAAAGCAAGACCTGACATGGGCAAATTTGAAGGGGCTTGAAAAGGTTGAGAACAATAGGATGATCCAGGAAGAGGGATTCTTGGCAGGATTTCTGGAGGATTTGAAGGAATCCCCAAAAGGGAGTTTCCTAAGGAATCAAAGATCCCTCCTTGGTTTCTTTGATCATCGATTGCAATGGAGAAGCAGGACACGCATGCCGATTCAGTCATCTTGGGTTCGGTCTTCCCAACGTAAGGAGAATAAGAATCCGCGAGAGGTGGTAAAACTGAAGAACCCAATCCATTTCCGGTGGATCCAAACCTCATATGGATTTGCTTGCCGCCACAGTTCTTCCGAAACACCCTGCAAATAACCCACTCGTTCTGCGAAATCATACCTAATCCCGTTAAGAAGAGAAAATTGAGTTGAACAAGCAGTGAAGAGAAAGTAAAGCTGGAGAGTTCGCACCTTTGCAGGTTTGGCGAGGTTGTGGACAGAGAATTTACCATCTAATCTGAATTCATGCATGACCCAATCGGATTTGTCTCCTTTTGGTGCTCTTCCTCTGTAAAAAACCAGAGTTTTCTTCATCCCCACCAGCGATTTCCCTCTGTAAATCTCTCTATCTTTCCCTGTGGCCTTCCAGTACCCTGCTTCAGTAGCTCTGTTGGTTCTCAAACCAGTTGGGTATTTTCTGTCTCTCACGCAGAAAAAATACCACTCTTTCTCTCCCATTTTCGCTTTCCCTTCAAAACAAAAGCTCAAATCAAATAAAAACCAACCAACTTGTGAAGAGAATCATCAGGCTTGATATAGATTTTGATCAGTTTACTTACGTGGCAAATCCCAAGGCTCAGACCTGTTCAAATCCACTTCTCCAATGGCTATAGCAGAGAAGTTTGTGAAAGTGGCCTTCTTGAACAGATAATGAGTGATGAGCTCTTCATCTGTTGGGTGAAACCGAAAGCCAGGAGGCAAGTCCATCCGATCTTCTTCTTTGCTATACACAGTTCAACAGCTTCAATTCAGAGACCCTTTTCCCAGATTTATGTGCAGAATCTGGTAATCCGGGAGAGACGAGAGGGGGAAGACATGAGAGTGAAAAGTTGAGAACTTGAAGGATGGATGGAGAGAAATGAGCAGAGTGCAGAAAACCCCTAAATAGAGGAGTTTATAGGGAGAAAGAAACGTGGAATATCGTAAGGTGTTGTCGTTGTTTATCGCCCACTTCACCTTTTGAGTTTTTATGGGAACCGAACCATATTTTTACGGTGTACAAAATAAATATGTAGATGAGTTTATCTAGATTTGTAAAAAAATATTTAAAAAAAATATTTTTCATAATATCCAAACACCCTGCAAATCTGCCTTAAAAAAAATGCATGTTAGAACAGATATAACATTAAAATGTTTATCTTGGAAATTTACAATAAATTTCATTATACAAATATATGTCGGCATATCTGCGATAATATATCCGATTATTGATGTATGGGGTTTAAAAGTTTAATTGTTCTTTTTGGATAAAAAAGAATTTAATTAACATATATGTCAATTTTTTGACCAGAAACATATGTGTCAAAGGCAATATGCCGATCTGAAGCACAAAATGACCCGCACGCGTCTAACGCACCTCCTTCCTCCTCTCAAGCGACCCCTCACCGTGAGACAAGAGATGGAAGACCACCTGATCCCTCGCAAGATGCCCCTACTGAAGATGGTGATCAGGAGATGGAATTGGGCACCATTGTTGCCGAGACACAGCATAGAATTCCGGATGATGAGGATATTCAGTAAGCCTCCTCTTCTCATCTGTCTTATTATCATCATGATTATTGCCTCATGGAACTGCAGGGGGCTGGTAGCCAGACCTTCCCAAACATAGTTAAAGACATAACTAAGAAGTACCATATTGATATTTTGTGCTTGATGGAACCTCGAATTAGTGGCCCCCGGGCAGACAAAGTAGTCAGATGCTTGGGTTTCAATCACTGGCTGCGAGTAGAAGCTAATGGTTACGCTGGCGGGATTTGGATCTTATGGAATGACTCCAACCTATCAGTAAAATATATATGCTCGAATGTTCAAATTCTTCATTGCCACGTGATAGAGCGGACGTCCAATATGTCTTTCAAACTTTCTACGGTTTACGGCGAAACTAGTGTTGGAGGCCGAACTCTACTTTGGAACACTCTAAGTGACATCGCCCATACCACCACAGAACCCTGGGTAACTCTTGGGCACTTTAATGCCTACATATCCCCTGGAGACAAATTGGGAGGCAGTACTGCCTCAGAGACATCTATGAAACAATTCACAGACTGCATCCAGGACAATGGGCTGATGGAGATCGACTTCACAGGGGATCGTTACACCTGGGAACGAACGGGCTTAAAAGAGAGACTCAATTGGACCTTTGGTAATCTTGCATGGTTCTCTACTTTTCCCAAATCGACAGTCTCCCATGAGCTGCGTTTCAAGTCAGACCATAGGCTCCTTATTCTTAATTCCAACCAGGGTGCCTGTAACAACCTCAAACAGAGACGGTTCTCGTACCAAGCAGCCTGGTCGCTAGAACCAGACTTTAAAGAGGTGGTTAATTCCTCTTGGGCTGATCGGGACTAGATTGATGGGTCAAAAACCTTTCAGGAAACAGTAGGGGCTTGGAACGAAAAACAAGTCGGGAACTTCTGTAAAAAAAACGAGAAATTTTAAAATGATTGGAAGGAATTGACAAGGAGAGACTTCAAAATCCCAGAAATGGCCTCAAACGACTTGAAGACAAACTTTGGGAGGAATACCACAAATTGGCAGCACAAGAGGAACTGTACTGGTACCAAAAATCCCGTTGCCGCTGGTTACAATGGGGTGACAGAAACACTAAGTTTTTTCACGCATCTGCTACCATCAAGAAAAGAAGACAGAGGATCGATGCCTTGAAAGACAGCAATGGGGACTGGATAGAAGACTCTGACACCCTCAAACAAATGGCTTCTGATTTTTACAAAGACCTTTATACGAAGGATACGTCAACGACAAATCCTTCCTGTTGGGTCTCTCATTTTCCAACCTTAGACGAGATAGAGTTGGCCTGGCTTTCTAGACCTATTGACCGGGTGGAAATTAATAATGCTGCCTTCGCTATGAATGCACTGAAAGCCCCAGGCCCAGATGGGTTACAACCACACTTTTTCCAATCTCAATGGGATGGGGAAAAGATGTGTGATCAGATTAACTACTTCTTCCAACATCCGCAAGAAATGGGGAGACTAAACCAAGCTAACATTGTGCTGATTCCTAAATCGGAATACCCCACGTCTCTCAAAGAGCTACAACCTATCTCTCTTTGTAACGTAAGCTTGAAGATTCTTACCAAATTGCTTGCTAGTCGTTTCAGAAGAGTTATGGATAAGTTGATCAATGAAGAGCAATGCAGCTTTATTGCGGGGAGATCAAGCTGCGACAATATCATTCTTGCCCAAGAGATCATTCATTCCATGAGAACCCAGAAGAGGAAAAAAGGTTATGTGGCTATCAAAGTGGACATGGAGAAAGCCTTTGACAGATTGGATTGGGGTTTATGTCTCGGCATCGACCAACGAATCATTGCAGTAATCATGGCCTCCATTACTACAGCCTCCATGAAAGTATTATGGAATGGAGAGGAAGGACCGGAATTCTCACCTTCAAGGGGAGTCAGACAATGGGATCTCCTTAGCCCCTACTTATTCGTTCTTTGCATGGAATGCCTGGGTCATAGAATTAAAACCGAGTGTGTAGCTAAACGGTGGAAACCATTCAGTTTTAAAGCAGGAGGACCAACCCTGTCACACCTGTTCTTTGCAGATGATCTACTCCTCTTCATGGAAGCCTCCACAAGCCAAATGGAAGTTGTCAAAAAGGTAATGGGGGATTTTTGTGCAGTGTCTGGTCATAGAATAAATCTAGAGAAATCCAAAATGTTCTGTTCTGCCTCTATCCACTACAATCGGAAAATTGATCTGAGTCAAACCTTGGGTGTGGGTGTCACAGCTGACCTAGGCAAATACCTCGGTGTTCCTATAATACATGGCAGAATTACTAAAGAGGTTTATGGACCCTTAACTCAGAAGGTTAAGCGGAAACTCTCTATGTGGAAGAGCAAATTTTTGAGCCTTGCTGGTCGTTCAGTTTTAATCAAGTCGGTCATTACAGCTCTCCCCAGCTACCAAATGCAGTCAACGCTCATTTCCCCTGGTGTGCTTGATGAAATTGAAAAGCTTAGCAGGAAATTCCTATGAAGCCAAGATGAAGAACTTCGCAAAATGCATCTTATTGCCTGGAATGTAATTAAACAACCAAAAGAGTTGGGGGGTTTAGGGATGAAGGATCTGAGAAGTCAAAATGCTGCCTTTATGATGAAAATCTGCTGGTACATGTTAACTAAACCTGATAAACTCTGGGTTCAGTGTTTAAAAGCCAAATACAAATGTGGGACAAATGAGGTTCCTGAGATTGTACCCAAAAGCTATGCGTCCCTTACTTGGAGATCAATAACACGAGTTTGGGATCAGTTTCTAAAGGGAGTAGGAAGGAAAGTGAACAATGGCCGAAACACACAATTTTGGCGAGACCTTTGGCACCCTCTAGACCTCCCCCTTGCTGCCTATACCTGTCCCGGAACAGCTTTCAATGACCAGGACAAAGTTTGTGACCATATTCTACCGAATGGAAGATGGAATGTAGATTCTTGGTACACAATCCTACCACCACAGGTAATCTCAACTCTCACCAAGATAACACCCCCAAACCTTCAAGTGCAAGATGGATTTACGTGGAGGAACGATAAAGAAGGCTGCTTCTCTGTTAAAGCAGCTTACGAGTTCATACGTCAGAATGGTGATCCCTCACAAAACCAATTCTGGAAAAGACTTTGGAAATGGCAACTACCGGAGAAGGTTAAAACTTTTATGTGGCAGATGTCTCATGACAGATTAGTTACCAATTCACTCAGAGCTAAAAGAGGTTTAGCTTCATCTCATGAGTGTCCTTTTGAGTGCCATCGTGAGGAGAGCAGTATACACACCTTGAGAGATTGCGACAGAGTAAAAGAAGTGTGGAAATATTTTTTAAAATCTAACTCTTTTCCTAGTTTTTTTACTGGTTCTTTGCAGGAATGGTTGCAGTGGAACGTGACTCATAGCCCGGCCAACAAAAGATTCAAAAGCTGGTCTTGGCCTCGCGTGTTCAGCTTGGTATGTTGGTTGCTGTGGACATCCAGATGTCGAAAAGTTTTCGAAGGAAACACTTCATCACCCAAAGAGATTGTTCATAAATGCTCTCACCTACTGACAGAATGCGTCATCAACAATGAACTCAAACACCAAGTCTTTTGGGGAATAGAAGCACACGAAAGCCGATGGACACCACCACTAGAAAACTCAGTCCGTATAGACGTAGATGGATCAGTGTGGCCAGGACAACAAGCTGCTTGTGGAGGCGTCATTTGAAACTCCAGAGGTGAATGGCTGATAGGCTTCCATCAAGATATAGGCACATGCTCAGTACTGGAGGCAGAGCTACGGGCGCTTCACACTGGAATAACTCTTGGGAAGAATCTGAGGTTAGGAAACTTACTAATCTACACAGACTCACTTGAATCAGTTAACCTCCTTTGGAGAGGCAATACTACCAAGCATCCTCTTCGAGAACTCATAATAGAGTTAAGGGAGATGATCTATGTAGACCAGAATATTCAGGTTTTCCACACCCACTGAGAAAACACCAGATGTGCAGACTTCATGGCAAGACAGGGCCACACAGGATTGACAGAAATGATTCTCTCTTGGGAGGTGCCTAACGGTTGCAAGGGAATATTCCTGGAAGACAAGATGTTAACATGATTGTTCTGTTGTTCGTTTGTGTAGCCTTTTAAGGCGTTATTTTCCTCAAGCTTCGGCTTGCCTTTCCATGTTAAAAAAAAAAGAAACATATGTGTCAGTTTAAAGCTTTGGTTTTGTTTTAAATTAACAAGAAGCATTAGGGGAAAATTAACCCTAAATTCTTGCCCCTACTCCGCTCGCCTTAAACACCTGGCTGTCTTCGTCAATAATTTTAACGGGTGTGTGTATTCCAAACTCTAAATTCTTTAAGATTAAAGTATACATTTGGTCTTTTAACTTTGTACAAGGTTTTAATTTGGTCTCTTAATTTTAAAAAATATACATTTGGTCCTTTAAAAATTATTTGAGAATATTTTATCAATATTTAAGATCTCAATGTCATCATTTTTAAAAAAAAATTTAGGGTTAAAAAACCAAAAATATACTTTTTAAAATTAAGAGATCAAATTGAAACCTTGTATAAAATTAAAGGACCAAATGTATACTTTAGCCATTCTCTAATTTAATGCATTAAATAAATTCATAATAGTATATATTTAAAGTTAAAGTTGATGATTCTATAGCTGTCATTTTGTGACTCATTTTATAGTTCACAAATTTTAATGGATACATTTTTTTTTAGATCGACGTTATTATCTTTGTTGTGGATTCTGATCACTTCCATAGCATATTGCGACTTTTAAAATAGTTTACATGAATTCTGAAGTCCCAGTGACCAACAACATATGAATTCCATGTAAAAAAAATTAATTGGAACATCTCAACACAAAAGAAGTACTCTTCCGGTCTTAATATAAAACCTATTTAACTAATTTGATTAGATTTAAAAAGTTAGGTAAGTTAGTTAATTATAATAAATATGACATGTTTTTTCTAAAATACTGTAATCATCTTCATCATATCCTCCCTTCCTCTCATACTTGATTATGGTTAATGGAATATTAATATGGGTGATTTGGAAAAAATTAATAGATATAAAAAATAGGTATTATATTTAGGAATAAAATTAACTCTACAATTAGGTCTTGTATTAAAGATCAGAAAAGTACTATATGTACAAGCCTCTATATGCGTATGCATGTTATGTGGATAAACTAAACAAAATGACCTTATAAAACTTTTCCTTCTAATGATTATATTGGCTGACAAAACATATTTCTTAAGCAATAAATCTATATAGTAGAGCTATTTAAAACAGGAAAATTATATTTATTTTGCTGAGGTTATTGTTATTCAACATAAAAAAGAAAAGAAAATGAAAGGGAATGAGCAAGGACCAAGGAACCTTGATTGCACTTATTAGGGTGATGAAACAAGATGCAAAATTCTTTGGTTTTTCGTAAGCTATATTGTCTGGTCTATGCGGCAATTATGTGAACAACCTCGCACACCTTCTGATTCTTTATTTTTTAAAAATTTATTACTGGCTTGAAAGCTCGATCATGATCTTCTCTGAAATATGTTTCATTAACTAAACATTATTAAAAACTAGGAAGGTGTCCTCATCAAAACTGTACTCAGATTAAGTGAGTTTTTTTTCCCCAAAAAAAAACTATAATTGACTGATATAATTTTTTCTCAAGCACGTATATCCTCTTATTGGATATAAAATTGTTTCTCAAGCATGTATATCATCTTATTGGATATAATCTTCTTTGGGATACTATTAAGCACTAAATGTGAGTACTTCTATTAGTAGAGATTCAAATATGGGTTCACCACAACAATGATTTGTTCAAGACACTGTCGGATACTAAATGTGAACACTTCTTCCAATAGAGGTTTAAAACTTGATTCATCACATTGTGGAATACTAGCTTTTTTTTTGTTAGATCTAACTTCTGTTGGTTATTATTTCTCAATTTTAATTGCTTAATTTATACTCCTCCGGTCTTTAATATAAAACCCATTTAACTAATTTGATTAAATTAAAAAAGTTAGGTAAGTTAGTTAATTATAAGAAAAGTGACACATTTTTCCTAAAACACCATAATCATCTTTCTTAGTACCCTCTCTCCCTCTTCTATTTGATTATGGTTGAGGGAGTATCCATAGGGGTATTTAGAAAAAATTGATAAATATGAGAAATGGGTCTTATATTTAGGACCAAAACCAACTCAAGAATTAGGTCCTATATTAAGGACCGGAGGCGTACTTCTTTTGAGGTATGGACTATCACTGGGCCTGGCTTTCACTTTGTTCTTCGCCCACTACTGCTCTTGTTTACCCCTCATGATGGAACTTTGACTCAACAGGCCATGAACTAGGCTGTTACTGCTCTTGTGAACCCAAAAAAAATAAAACAATAATACTTGAACCTAATTTGATTGTGTTGAATATCAAACAATAATAAAATAATGACATAGAAAGAAATGACTCTCACAAAGACAAAAATAAATTACTGGAAATGAATACTTTATTATGGTTGATAGAATATCAATAAGGATAATTTAGAAAAATTGATAAATATGATAAATATGTCTTGTATTTAGGATCAAAATCAATTTAATAATAGGTGATACATTAATGATCAGAGGATTATGTTTAAAATGATGGGTACTTTAAACAAAAAAATATTTAAATCCAAAAATCTGACTTAAACCCATAACCAAGCAGCCTGCTATCGTTGGTTGAAAAAGCCTTAAAGTTTTCACAAGCATATGCATTAGTCAAAAAGTAAATGCTATAGCAATCAATTATTAACGACTTGTTAGTTAATTAGTAGATCATGTTACCCCAAAGAATCAGACTGATTAATATATGTAACTTCTGATTGGATTATTGTGGGGTTAGGCTTGTAGGGCACTGATTAGCTTAATTTAAAAGCGAAAAAAATTATATTCTAATTGTTCTCGATTTATCTGCATGCATGCAGAAGATGCCCTGACGATCTTTTTGCTCAGCATGCATGTATCAACAAAATTAAAAGCTTGATTATTATTTAGTTAGGTAAAGTTTTATCTAAGCTAATTTGGGGGTTTCTTAGATTAAAGCTTGAAAGCGATATTCCTCAATATAATATTAATTAACCAATGGAACCTGATAATACAACATTTGTTTTTTGACCCCCTAAGAATACCATCATTTGACATAAACGTTTAGAATCAGTTACTCCTCTCGTATTAAATATAAGATCCACTTTATAATATAAATTATACTATAATAAAAAAGTCTTAGATTTAAGACCAGATGAGTATGTTCATACGGAACTGCAAGGTAATACAAGCAAAGAACGCATACAAAAATTAAACTAATTAGCATTCTTTTTCAGCAAGATCTATTATTTATATATATATATATATATATGTATGTATGTATATTTAAACATGCGTGTGTATTTATGTATGCTTATGCATATGGCGGAGATTTGAGAATATATTTAGATTAGATTAGATGGACTGAAAAGAGTGCTGGGGCCTTACAGTTCAACTGGTACCGGGCATCTTTTTCAGATTTTTTTCGTTTGGGCTGATCAACATAAGATTGCGAGTTATGACAAAAATATTTATTCTCATTTATTCAATGCATTATATTGTCTCTTTTCAAGAGATAGCTCAATCTTGATTACATTGTAATATTTACATCCTTGTTGAAATAAATAAATAAAACAAGCCCCTTTGATATTTATTCAATTCAAACATATTTAGAAGATGATTATATATGTGGGAACAAAAGAAAAGAAAAAGATGAATATATATGTGTGTGCTCATACACACACATATATATGATAACTTGTACACATTTGGGGCCAACTTATTTAGCATTGTTTTTTTTTTTTAAAAAAAACAAGAAAGTAACAGAGAACTAGAAGATGCATATAAAGTACTTAAATGATGAGCCTTTCTTAAATGCATAGCAGACACTTGGACAATGGCCCCGAGCCGAAGTCTCTGATCTGATCCTAGTAACTCCAGAAGTTATCAAGCTCCAATGGTGATGGTGCTGCAGGAGAAGCAGATGGGTTTGGCTGATCATCAAAACTTGGTATCACAGAAGAGATCTCCGGATTCATGTCGTTGGTGGTTAGCCCTGTTTCATGCGAAACACTCACCATTTGATCCGTATCTGATATAAAACCATGGTCCTCAAAAGCACAATCAACACCAAGCAAGCTCTGTTCCTGCACAGTAAAGGCAGAATGTGATAGAGGCATATTCATCTGAGCTTGAATGGGTTCAGCAGAAAACAGCGTTTCATGAAGAGGGATTATTGGCAAAAGTTCTCGAGAATTCGAGCAAATCCCCAAAAGGGAGTTTCCTGCAGAATTAAAAATCCCTCCTGAGGAGAAGCAGGGCACGTGTGCCGAATCAGTACTCACAGTAGGTCCCGTTGAGCCGATGTAACAAGGAGAATAATCTTCGACAGGTGGTGAAATTGGAACTGAGGAACCCAATCCATTTTCCATTGATTCCAACCTCTTTATATCAGAAATGTGGGTTTTCTTGCACCCTGAAGCCTTCCGAAATACCCTGCAAATCACCCTCTCGTTCTGCAAAATCATAACAAATTCAGTTTAAAAGGGAATGGAGCCGGAAATGCAGGAAACAGGTTAAAGTTCGTACCTTTACAGTTTTGGAGGAGTTGTGGACAGAGAATTTTCCATCTAATCTGTATTCATGCATGACCCAGTTGGTTTTTTCCCCGTTTGGTGCTCTTCCTTTGTAGAAAACCAGAGTTTTCTTCTTCCCTATTAACGATTTTCCACTGTAAATCTCCCCATCTTTCCCTGTGGACTTCCAGTACCCAGCGTTAGTGGCTCTGTTGGTTCTCAAACCAATTTGGTATTTGTTGTCTCTCATGGAGAAAAAATACCACTCTTCCTCTCCCATTTTGGCTTTCCCTGCAAAACAAAACTCATCAAATCAAAGCATCCAATTTCTGAAGAGAATCAGATTGAATGGGTTCAGGCGAGTTTACTTACACGGCAAGTCCCAAGGTTCAGACTTGTGTATATCCACTTCTCCAATGGCAATAGCAGAGAAGTTAGTATTTGTGACCTTCTTGAACAGATAATAAGTTATTAGCTCTTCATCTGTTGGGTAAAACCGAAAGCCAGGAGGCAAATTCATCTGAACTTCTTCCTTGTTGGACAGCACAGAAATGTTCTCCATCTAAACCCCTCTACCTGTCTTAACGAAAAGCTCCACTTCAGAAACTCTTTCAACAGATTTATATACAGGATCTGGTGGTCTGAGAGAGCAGTGGAGGGATGACTAGAGTGAAGTTGGGAACTCGAAGGATGGATGGAGATGGTGTTGATATGGAGGAATGACTATAGGGAAAAAGAAGGCCCTTGGGCTTTTGGAGATATTAGAGAAGTAATGTGAATTGTAAGATAGCTTGGCTGCTGTTTATAACCCACTCCTTTAACTTTAGTGTCATGATGAGTTTGGATTTGGTTCATTGTTTAGATGTTCACTTGTGTGATTTTCATATTATACATATTTATTACTATCAAGGCAAATAATAAAAAATATATATAGATAAACTCTATTTGTATTAACTGCTTCAATACGTAATACATTTATGTCTGGAGATTTCACAATTGTCGTTTTATAATTTATTTTGCAATTCATTAATTGGGGGATTAGATTCATGAATCTACAAATTCAACTTTCATAAAGCTTGAATTTGAAGATCAGAAGCATTAAAAAAAGTTGAGTTTTTTCTTGTTTCTTTCTTGTTTCTGTTGAATTTGGATAACAACAACCAGATATTTCTACTCAGGACAATCATAAGTCAATTGTAATTCTTTTTTTTTTGTTCAAACTAGCATACATATTTAAACATTGTTAAATGATAGGATGAGATAACAATTTTAGTATTAAGGGAATAGAATCGTAGCCTGACTAACAAAATGTCAAAACTTAAAAAAGGTAGTATAATATTAACATAAAATGAATCAAGTGGTATTAGTCCTGGTGAAAAGGAGTTTTAGCAACTTAAACACGAGGTTTCAAGTTTGAATCCAGGTAAATGCAAAAAATTCTTTTAAGAGAGTTACCTCTAATTGGGTTTGATAATGCTCGAATCTAACCCCATTTGACCCAACATCAGGCATGGCTTTGTCATATTAGGCTAAAAAATTGAGGTCCAAAACCTTAGTATGATTGTTAATACACACACAAGAAGTACACATGCAATTACACATGCATGTCCATGTAAGAATAGCCACCACCTGAAGCTTTTTTAACAACCTATTTAAAACATAGATCTTAAAATAAGCTTAAAAGTCCAAGTTTTTAAAACTATATATGACCCTTCAAACCTATTTAAAAGCCCACGCAACATTTGTCTAAACAAGTAAAAATAAGAAAAACCAATCATTTGTTAATTAAAAATATATATATATTTTTAAAATCAACCAAACACAATGTACCTGTTTGGTATGGGAGGGGGAAAAATAGCTTATATGTGTGATAAGTAAGTTTTCAAATTTAGAAATTGTTTGTCACAACTTTTAACTAATTTAATTTATGGGTCAAAAGCTGCTTTTTAAAAGCACGATTACAAAAATATCTAAAACTTACTTATGATTTATACAAAAGTAGCTTTTTAGAATTAAAAGATATTTTTGTCCTTATGTTTATATTGTTCTTATACTTTTCTTTATATATCTCTGGTGTTTTCTAATCAATTTTTAGTTATTTATTTTTAATATTATTTTAAATGAAAATAATTTTTAATAGTTTTTACAATATTTTTAATTTTTAATATTATTATTTATTTTATATTTACATAAATTATGCAGAGTATATCATCCAATTAATTATGTAATATTATTTGGCTCAAAAATTTTCACATTAATATGATTTCTAATTTAAAATATAACTTCTTCATATTATGATAATTTAAAATTATAATACTTTGTAAATTCATACTTTTAATCATTTTTCATTATTTAATAGAAGTCATATCCATTTTAGTTATTTCACAAATTAAACTTACTTATTCAATTATAATCTAAATAACTTTTTTACTTTATAAACTAACTTTTATAGAAATCAATCTAAATATAAATCACATTATCCAAGTTAGTTTTTACTCAATCTCATTTTTTTAAAAATCAATTTGAAAATAAGTGGCTTTTTCTATCGCTCATCTAAATAGACCCAGTGAGTGGCATTTAAAATTAGACTTTACACTTTTGCTTTTCTCATAGAAACTAAGACATATTCCTTTGACTAATATTATAATATATCATTCGAACAGTAAAATAAACTTATAATTATTATTACGCTTCCCTTTAGCTAGCTACATGAAAATAAAGGGAGTTGGGGTGAATCAGTGTTGCTCGTTGAGCAATGCAAGAGAAGAGAGAGGCAGTTGCAAGTGGCTTATGAATGAAAGGGATGAGCTCGAATGTGAGTAATGGGATGTGAATCTGTTAAGGTTAAGTTAGTAATTTTATAAATAATTCATAAAAATGATTTAGATTATACTTTATAGGGACAATTAATCTTTTAGTCCTTTAAGTTTTAATTCACTTATAATTCAATCTCTCAACTATGACTCAGTGCAACTCAGTCCTTGAACTTTTGACTCGCTTATAACTCAATCCCTAATCTTTTCAAATTTAATAATTTAATCCTTATTATATATAATTTATTTTTAGTCATCAAATAATTATCTTACATGGCAAAAAATACTATTTAATACCACTAAAAATTGCTGACATGTCATCCAACTCAACTTATATGTATTTAATTTTTTTTTTTTAGGGGAGAAAAAAACAGTTCGTCATCTTCCCTGTCCAGTAGAAATGAAAGGAGGAGGGACCTTTGTGTCCATACAAAAACGAACATCAAAACACAAGCTTAAAAGCAACATTCTTAGCAGGAATATCATGATCAAATAGAAATGAATCAGAAGAAATTCCTTTACCTCTCAAGTTAATCACGAAAAAAGGAAGAGAAGGATTGCTGAGGATTTGAAGGATTAGAGTTGCACTGCTCGATGAAGTTTCTCAATTGGCATATCTTAGAAGTATCTATTATATTGAGTTTTCTTATTTAAGCAAGTAGAAGAGAAAATGAACATCAAATTGAGTGCCCTTCACAAAAATTCTACAGCCCTCTGCTTTGTCTCCTTTTATGAATGATGGGCTAATCGCAGCTCACTATAGGCACAAAAACTTCACAGCTCACAACTTCACCTCTTTATTGGCTCCTTTAAGGCACTTGTTCTGGGCTCGCTTCGTTCCTAGCCATGATTGGTATTTCCTTTAAGGCACTATGGATAGAAGCTGAGTTGCTTCTTTCACTTCCACTGGACAGGAAAGATGACGAACTCTATTTTTTTTCCCTTAAAAAAAATATTAAATACGTATAACTTCTGCTAGATGACATGTCAGCAATTTTTAGTGGCATAAAATAATATTTTTTGCCATGTAAGATAATTATTTGATGACTAAAAATAAATTATATATGATAAGGATTAAATTATTAAATTTGAAAAGATTAGGGATTAAGTTATAAGTGAGTCAAAAGTTTAAGGACTATGTTGCATCGAGTCATAGTTGAAGGATTAAGTTATAGATGAGTTAAAACTTAAAGGATCAAAAGATTAATTTTCCCTACTTTATATAATTACATGTGTAAATTTAAAAAAGAATAAATAAGTCAGGCCCTGGCATGCTAGGTTTTATGAAAATATATTTGACTTATTTGCTTAAATTGGTCTAACAACATGTCTAAGCTTAATTTATTTACTAAATAAGACAGGTTAGACTCAAAATAAATTAAACCATAATTAAAACTTGATAAGAGCCTGCATACTTTCCCATTAATAGTAGTATACTCCCTTTAGTCTTTCCTCCTTAATCTAAACACCTTTTAATAGTTTTTCTCTATCTCAAATCACAATCCTTACCTCTCATTCTCAATGGTTCGTATTACAAATGCTCAATGCATGACTTGAATATCTATGAAAAAGTCGTTTACAAGGCTTCAAATAATGGTTACCAAAATTAGCAAGTCAGTCCCAATGTGCTAGGGAGCTTTCCAAGCAGTAAGATCACTAATAATTTCTCCTCGCCCGTCCATTCAATGTCCACATACACATACATAGAAATTGCACACAAAATGAGTTTTTATCTTTGAATCATTATAAACCACCAAATACCCATTACACTAAAAACAAACCGGTCTCCCCATGGTTACACAAACATCATGATGCCCGAGCTTAATCACAATTTACATCGGTCTTTTGTGTACACACATATATATAGCCATAATCGAATTTCACAACATTTTTCTTACCCATTGTTCGCAATAGTTGCATCAGTAAGTTCCCGATACTAAACTCTCCCAATATTGCGTTTCCACGTTCCCACCAACGATCAAAACTCCCAACATAATGCCAGGCCAATAAGAGTTTCTAAAAGTACTTCATATACACGTATCCATAATCACTGCCCAACTTAAAAGTGAGGCAAGAACGTATATAATGTACGTATATAGTGAGCTATATTCAAATGTATGAAACATGCTTAATTGACTAGCCTCATTTTTTTTTTTTAATCTTTTCAAATTGATGACAAATGATAGATAACAATAAATAGAGAAAATACAAATCCCCAGAAGAGCACTAAAACGTATCCTTTCTGCTCGCACCATCCTTTCGTTTTACACTTGGATTAACAGAGCTAAGAGGCTCCTGACGGCATAGGTAAAAGCTACCTAGTAATTAAAGGGAAATTTTTTCTAAAAGTAGAAAAGACTGTTGTTTTTTGCTTTTTGGGAAGAATAAAGCGTCAAAGGCCCTGTGACGGAATCCGCTTATATGCAAGGGAAGGGCTAGCCAACCCAGTTTGATTCTCGGTTTCTAGCCCAATACATGGTCACTAAGTTGGGTTGGCTGGGAATCTCTTAACAGTACTAATTCGGAATGCCCATTTTAACTCCTCATGTTAATCTCAGAGATTACGGAAATACGAAAGTCCTGTTAATCTGGCGGCCTCATTCCGATTTCATGTGGCTGAGTTGAGGGGCACGTGCAGTAGTAACACATCACTAAACTTGAAAGACACAAAAATTCCATATACGGACCCCACTGAGAAAGGAAAAAGCGAAAAGAGAAGAATATAAAGAAGTGGGATCAAATGGATCATTTTACAGGCACGAACGATCATTCATTGAGTAAAAAGGTAGTCACAAGGAGGAAAGCTCGTTTATACTGATAAACATTACACAATGCCCAACCAAACTGAATATTAAATTACAACAAAACTAACACAACTTTTTCTTCAGTTTACAGAGAAGTATCCACAATAATGACATCACCATATCAATTGCTGTCTCGCTGAAGCTAAGAGAGTTTCTTCCCGCTCTTGTCCTGCCATTCCTTGATCTCAGCTCCTATTTTCGCTTTCACCCTTGTATGAAACCCAGGATATGGCTCATATCCAAAAAGTGATTGGAAGATCTGTAACAGTCAATAACAGTAAATCCATTTTGTTTACTCCTTTCACACATCAAAAGGACTGGTTTGAAAGTTTTCAACAAGCAAATACCTCAAGCAACACAAAGAAAGGGGCCATCAGAAAAGCTTGAGTAAGATTGTCCAAGAGAGCTGGTGCACGTTTCTAACATAAAAATATTCGAACATGTTAACATGATTGCAGTGTGCAAAGCCAGAACCAAGCTTTTTTTTTTTTTGTTGGTTGGAACCCAGAACCATGCTTTATTAGCAGTAAAATAAGTCATTTACCTCAAACACGCCATGACCAACAAACTGTCCGGCCCAACAAAACAACTGAGAAGCAAGCACAACCTGAAAGATAGATGTCAGGTACAGAGTTAAGATCTTGTTCAAAGGACAGAACAGATTTCGCCATGCCACTCATCTATCTTCAGGAGGCCGTTCTTCCATTAACTTTTCTTGAAAAGGAAAGAACTTGCATCAACACAGAGATGCGTGGCCTTTAAAACACTAGTGAGTAATAATCATTTGTTCTCTACCAAAACGACCACAATGCTTTTGAGCAATCCTATTGCCTATCGTACAAGTACAAACAGGGTAGTAGACTCTTGCTGATAGCTCTCTCAGTTAAAAAGAATACACTTTTGCATGTTTCTAAAGTAAGCAAAAGAATTGCCACCATTCTTGTTGAAGGCTCAGATTTAAATATTGTCATAGGTAACAAGGATGAAGTAGAGAAATCATTACACGAAGGCTGAAGCAATTAATTCCTAAATTCTTGGTGAAAAACAACCACAGTTTAATCACTACCTCATCAATGAAAAATCTTGCAAGTTAACTCCATGAAGTCTTATGAGAGAATAAATTAACAAGGAAGATGACAGAACAGCTTCAAATTCGTACATACTCATTCTTACTATCCCCACCCATCTAATATGCTTTTGCATAATACATCCTAGCGATAAATGAATTTTTTAAAAGAAAAGAAAAGAAGCAAATTAGAAATTAGGAAAGCAACATGTGATGAATATCTAGTAACAAATGAATAAATTCTCAGCTATGCACCATAGACAAACAAAAGGCATCCACACAATAAATCCAGATATAGTTCAAACATAGGCAACATAAGAGTTTTAGTTAGATCTGCTAAAAACAAAAATAATATTTAGAAAATAAGGCATTGTAGACACAAAATCCCAACTATATACTCTAGTCTTATTTATAAACTTCAAATTTGGAGAGAAGTGTAGTCCATTTTATAGGCTTCAATTTGGGGTTTGTCTAAACACTTAATGCACTTTTTCCAATTTTACCCTTAATTATTTATTCCATCTCCTTTGTCATGCCCTCTTTACATTCTCTTTTATCCTTTTCCTTATTTATTATAAGGGTATATTTGAAAATGAAACTATCTTTCTAACCTATTTATCGCTTTTAAGTAATTTTAACTATTTGTTATAATAAGTACCGGAGGGAGTAGGAGAATAATGAGATTGACTGCCGAAGAATAGAACGGGGGAGCATTAGACAAAACGAGAGAATATAAGGATGAAGTTAACAGTCAAAATGGCTCGTTTACCAAACATCACAAAAAAGAGTAGCAGAAACGTGATTGATAATTATTCCATGAGTGTATCTATGTGCGAGTAGTATGCACTATAAGTCATTGTGTAAGGAAAGATAGAGGAGGGAGAAACAAATACGAGGGTTGAATCCAAAGGCAAGTTCTGGGACTGTGAGCTATTGCAATTTCTAAAGCTGATAAGCTTGTAAGATTTTATCCATAACGATCACAAATTCTTATAAATCAAGCCATTAACGAAATGAAAGAACAATGAAGCAAAAAGGTTGACTTCGAAAGCTTCACAAGAAAGGTCCGAATGAAAAATTTTCTTCCAGTACAGAAGCCGTATCAGTGTTATTACTGTCAAACATAGTCATCACCAAAGGATGGGAGGAAAACAATCCAGGATTTATCTGAATAGAGAGAAGGTCATCAACGCAGCCAGTAGCTCCAAACAAAATTTGTCGTTTTCCAGTATTTACAAGGCAATCACATGAAGGTATATAGCTTATCCTTCAATCGGGTAAGAGGGTAATCCGTACCTTCCACGCTAGAGAAAACCCAAGCCTCTGAGCAAGAATGCTGGACCCGACCCAACAGACCAAACAGAGCAAAGCCGCAAAAGAGCCAGCTTTGTAATCCAAGGAGAAATAGAACAAGGCATAAATAGCAGCAAGCAAGAAGCCGTAATTGAAGACGAGGCCATAATCGAGCCCCAGTTCAGGGGCCTTAAAAAGGGGAGGCGTGAAGTACAGAAAAAGCAGGGAAGTGAAGAAGATTGGCCATACAAACAAGATGTGTATCACGATATTAATTGGATTGCTATGGTATGCGCCATAGAAGGCAAAGTGCTTCTCCAGATCGAACAATCCGACCCTCCCCATAGGGTTTGATGATAATCTTCCAGAGAAAGGTGAAGGCGAAGAAATTGATTGCCAGAAAAAATTTCAATGGACTTGTAAAAGAGTTAGGCAGTGGAAATCCCGTGCGCGACGCCTACTGGAAGTTTCTTGTACTCCACGCTCGTCATCAACGAGAGGATTAACGTCAAGGAATACGTAAGCTTTGTAGCTCGGATGGAATCAAGGGTCATTTTTAAGGTAACAAAATAAATTATGAAACTAAATTTTATAATATATATATACCGGGGAGAAGGCGTGGGGTGCATCCCCGGGGGGGTTGGGGGGAATTTTTGGGGGCGGGTGGGGGCGGGCAGGCCCAACAAAAATCCGCCCTTTTGCGTGCACCAAAAATGGGGCATCGGATCCCCCGACAAAAAGGTAATTGGTAGAGACTTGATACAAACATGTTAGGAATTAGAACTGTCAAAATGGGTCAAGCCTATCAGGCCAGTCTTTTTAAATAGAGAGTCGGACTTGTATTTTAAGTGGTTTAAAATAAAGTTATTATTGTCAATGTATTTATAAAGTTATGGATTAGTCTTTTATGAATAAGTTTGAATTAGAAAAATATTTAAAAGAACCAGTACTCAAGCCAGATAATTGAAAAGAATTAGATGTCTTGGACTTATGGAAGAACAATTAAATTCAATTTTCAATTCTTTCAAAAATGGCAACTGATATTCTTAACATTTTAATCATTACAATAGCTAGTAAATTTTCATTTACCATCGGTTTACATATTTTAACAAAGTGTAAAAATTTTCTTATTCGAACAAATGTTTAGGCTCTTATTTGTACTTATAATTACTGCATATTTTTATTTTAGATAAAGTAAATGAAGACAAAAACCTTAATATTTTTATCACTGAAGAAGAGCTCACTTGTAGTGAAGAACAATCAAATATTACTGATCTTGACGATACTGATAAAGATGAAGATAGAGATAGTAATGATGTTGATGTTGTTAATCTTTAGCTACTAGGTTTTTATCTTTCTGTTTTTTGTGCTTTGTTAGATTTTGACTTTTTTTATTTTGGAGAATAGTTTATTGGTATTTAATTTTTTTTCTATAGACCATAAGTTTATTTTACTTATATTTATAATTTGAATAAAAATCTTAGAAGTTTTGTTGTTTTTTTTATTTTAAATAATTTAAGTTTAAAAAATAAGATAAAAAGGCCAGCCCTTTTAAGTCTTGAGCCTGCATGTCTAAGAGCCGAGTTTTAATAATTAGATAATTTTAAGATATATGGGCTTTAAAAGACCGGCCCTTTTAGGCCCTGGCCCTTCAAGGGCTAGCTCCTTAGGGCCTGAAGGGCCAGCCCTTTAGGGTCGGGCTAACTCTTATTGATAGCTCTATTAGGGATGTGCTTGCTTGATTGGGTTTCAGAACCCCTATTCCTACAGGAAGTTGCTTGAATTGTGCTCTGTTTTTTTTTTTTTTTTGACATTTTATCAAGGTAAGGAGAGAGGCTTTAGCTCAACTTATATAAAATTACTTCTTCTTCTTTTTTTTTTTTAAAGTGTTTCTAAGGATCCCAAACTCCTCTTCTGCATGTTGTGGTCTGGTTTGCGAATAATCTGGGCTGGTTTTGGTTCCAGTTGTGTCGATTGGATCAGTTTGTATGCCTTGGGACTTGATTTTAATACCATCTCCTTTGTTAAGCCAAGAAGGAAAAATTACTTTCGCGAGCTTCGAATGGATGTTAGAAGAGATAATTATTAGCGGGGGCCTTATCTGCGTTTCATATAAATATAATACAAAAAAAGTGTGAATTCAACAAGAATTAACAAAGATTGTTTTAGTTAACCTTTATCACGAGCTGCAAAATATTAGTTCAGTCATTAAGTGTGTTTTAAATTGATAAAAGTAATCTATTTTGTCCCTATTAAAAGCACCAGAACACTATTATTAATTATCCCATCAACCTCTTATATTTTGGACTAAAATGTTCTTCTAGAAGGCTTATCATGTTATGGGTGGGAAGAAGGGAGTATATACGAAAATAGTGTTTGTTAAATACTCAATCATTTAAGGGATGAAAATCCTTACTACTCTGATCTGTCCAAGTTAGACGTGAGGCCTATATTATGCAGAATATGGTTGTATAGCAATCGTAAAGGTTGGCCAAGTTCAATTATTGGTGCCAGAATTTTATCAAATTATTGATTTATTGATGCCGATCATTGATCATTGTTATTAATGGTACATAAAATTCTTCATGGAACCAGTCAGGGATTTTCAAATTTCAGTGCTCATTGGACGCTGAATACTGGCAAAAAAATATTTTGATTTTATATTTTATATCCATCAAAATGTTAAATGCTGCATTTAATTATAAACATCCCATACTCATTATTTGAATCCATTCTGATATTAAATGACACAAAATATGATTTTTTTGTTAATATTAGCCTTCTCCTGTAATGAAATCAATAACTTTTTGGGAGAATCACAGAAAAAGACACGTTAAATTTTAAAAAGACAAATAGATCATACTAACTATTATTGTAATACTTTTAACTATTCAAAACCTGTCAAAATTACTATTTATCATTTTGAAACTCAACAAGTATCTTTGTGTCATTTTTTCTAACTTTTTAGTCTTACGCTTAGTTTCAAAAAATTTAGAGATGAAGATCCATGCTTATTTTTAGGAGCTATTCTGGAAAATTACTACCCTCTCTATCTCTTTTTATAAACAACATTTTAGCTCATGACGTAAATCAAATGTTAGTTAAAATTAGTTAAAGATAATAAATATATAGAAATTAAAAATTCTTTCTTTAAAATACCCTTATTTATAGTGGAGAAAGAGTATAAGAGAGAAATAAAAAATTTATTATAATAAAAAAATATGAAAGCAAGAGAATGTGTGATGGAAATATAATAATTTAGAAAATAAAATAATAAATATATTAAGTATTAAAATAAATAATTAATAAAAAATTGTTAAAAAAATCAACACAACTTATAAATATTATTTATATTTAAAAATGAGAAGAAGATGATGATTGTTACTTGTAAAATGAGAAATGATCATTGTTGATGTTAATGATTCAATAAGTCCAAATCACATGGGGTGAAAGGACTTGTTCGGCATCTTCGTCAAATCAATGAATCAAAGCACGCGAAACATCGCACAACGCAACGACACATGGGACAACTCAACCAAATTAATTCGAAACACAAAAACCAATGAAATCAAATTAATGTCTTTATCTACTCTATTGGCTTTGCCTGCCAAAATCATAAAAATAAAAAATGCTCCTCTAATTTTTCGTATAAATTTATTTTATAATATACTCCCTCCGTTTCTTATTATAAGAGACGAATAACCGAATTACGTTGATAAAAAAACAGTTAAAATTAGTTAAGAACAATCAATGTGTAAAAAGTATAATTTTTTTTTTCAAAAATACCCTTATTAATAAGGAGAGAGAACAATAGTAAATTATTAAAAGAAAGAGAAGAGGAAAAGAGAGAGAGTGTGAGTTGGAGACAATAAATATGGGTAAAATAGGAAATCAATACAAAAAAATAGAGACAACTTTTAAGTGTCTCTTATATATAGGAACATGCCATAAGCATCAAATGTCTCTTATAATAAGGAACGGAGGAGTATTTATATTATAAAATAAGTTTTATATTTAAAACTGAGTAGTATTAGTTTTCTGATTCTATTTACAAGGAGAAGATTTTTCTTATTTATAGGTTACTCATTCAATCTTATTTATAATTTACTTTTTAAATTTTTAATATAAATATATTATTTTATCTTTTATTTGATATAGTATACATATTATGTCTTTTAAAAGTATATATATTAAATAAAAATAAAATTAAAAATTATTATATTTTAATAAAAAATTAATATGATTTAAAAAAAATTTTTTTATATAAAATGTGTTGAAAGTATTTTATAAATAGGATTGGAAAAATAATAATATTCCCATCTCACTCTCTCTAAGACGACGTCACATGGGGAAGGGCGACACTCGCCCACTTGCTCGACCAATGGAAAACGAAAATAAATACCAAAAATATCAGGCATTTGGATAAAGTTTGGATGTCTTTTCTCTTTTCCAATCTATGAAAATGATAAATGGATAACCTTTTTTCCTTTTTTACCAGAATATTTAATATTTAATGGATAAAGTTGAATCCAAATCACCACAGACCCCGCTCACCACATTTCTCTGTTTCTCTTTTTCTCTTTTTCTGCTGCTGTTTGGTACAACATTTATAAAAGCAAACAAATCCCTTTCTTCCTCCCACCAAACCATTCAGGCAGAACACAGTTTTTTGTTCAAACCTTGCGCCTTTCCTTGAAAAAGTCGATTCACAGACCTACAAACCCTTCTCTCCCTCCTCACAGCGGTCTTTTCCGGATCCCAAAAGTAAAAAGGTCAGTTCTTGATTCACAAGCCGAGTCAGGTCCCACTGTGTATGATCTAAGCGCCGTTAAATCTCAGAGTTTGACCAGAATCAATGGCCTGTTCCTCGAAGAACGTTTTCTGTGTTTCTGGGTTGAGCGAGAATCTGCGTAGCTCGAAAACGAAAACTGATTTAGGGATTTGCCCCTCCTCTGTTTGTTTCTCAAAATCCAGCGATGCGAATTCGGGTGTCCCTTCCTCTTTGAGCAATGAAATCATGGGGAAACCCTTAGTAGCAAAAGGTTCGTGGGATTGCAGTTTGAAAAGCCCCACTAATTTCTCTGTTCAGGTATGTTAAAAGTGTTTTGCACTATGGTTTCTTGATTTCAGTTTGAAAGATTAAATCTTTGGTATGGAACACAGGCATCAGCTTGTGTAAGCCGAGCCCTTAGATGGTGGGAGAAGACCAAAGCGCCTAATATGATTGAGATCCATTCAGCTCAAGAACTGGTCCGTTCTTTGCTTGAAGCTGGCGATTCACTTGTTGTGGTCGACTTCTACTCACCTGGTTGTGGAGGCTGCAAAACCCTTCACCCCAAGGTATCTTAATAATGTTGATATTGATGACTCAGGGAGGGGAAAAAAAAAAAAAACCCAATATGGTAAAAGCATCTGAATCTATTTCTTCGTTTGCCTCAGATCTGTCAAATAGCTGAGATGTACCCAAATGCAAAGTTTCTTCAAGTCAACTACGAGGAGCTAAAACCCATGTGCCATAGTCTGCACATCCATGTGTTGCCATTCTTCAGATTCTACAGAGGAGCAGAGGGTCGAGTCTGTAGCTTCAGCTGCACCATTGCCACTGTAAGAATCTGAGCCAGCACAGTTTGTGAAGTCTTGCATTATCCATCTGGTTTGTCTTGACACTTATTTGGATTTGTTGTGCTACAGATCAAGAAGTTTAAGGATGCCCTGGCGAAATATGGGACCGAGCGTTGTTGTTTAGGTCCACCAAGAGGTTTGGATGAGACAGAGTTGGAAAAATTGGTAGCCAGTGGCGAGATACCCGCTGAATCGCCATTGTTGTACTCCAAGGTGAAGAAAATGGAGGACATGCTTCTGAAAAGTAATGGTTTTTCTCTTGTCGGGGGCGAGGCAAGTGCTGATAGGGAAATTGAGCATCAGGTTTTGTGCTGATCATCGCTTTGTCAATCATGGAAGATGGAGAAAGAGTAAAGCAGCTCCCGTTTCTTTCTTTCTTTTTTCTTTTTTTTTTTGAGAAAAAAATTGAGGTTCTTTTTTCATCCCAATTAGAAATTCGAGGGCTTTCAATTGTAAATTCAGTAGTTGTAGGGGTGGTTTGTTGGGGGTCTCTTTAATTTTTTTTTAACAAAAATTGAGACCCTTTTAAACGTGTTATTGAGGAGGATGATCGTTTTGTTTTGGTTTGAGAGCTTAATATGTAATGTTGTAATTATATATCCACCTTTGCCTAATTATATATCATCCATTGATGTGGTATTCTTCTTTATGGCTCGAACATTACTGGCTTTGATGAGTTTAATTTCTCGGATAATAAATTGTTTACCGTTCACCAGTTTTGAGACACTGAATTGAAAATTGGTACATTAATTTGCTTTATTAAATGAGGAAAACGGAGCGTGGATAGGCTATTTCACCGTTAAGTTAGAACGCTGATCAGAAATACCAGATTTTAGGTGTAAGGACAAGGCATGCCCCATGTAATAATATGAATACTATATTTTGGTTCTTAATATAAAATTTAATTTAATTTTAAACATAATATTTTAATTTATTTTATTTTTTATAGTTATTTATTTTTTTAAGATAATTTTTATAATAGCTGCACATGTTAAAGATTTTATTAAATGAAAATTTTATCTAATATATATGATTATGAATGATATTTTAGAAAAGATAGCACTTGTTTAATACAAGTAACTAACATAACAAATTTTTTTGTCTATTCAAATTAGTCAACTAGTTCTTAGATTGAAAATAATATTATTTTAAAAAATGTATTTTTGTAAAAAAAAATAATTATCGATTTAAATTCACAAAAGAAAATGTTAGAGCGAATCATCAATGAACTCATTTTATATTTCAAGCCTTTCTTTGCTAGCCCCTCAAAACCTATTCTAATTTTGAGCAAGTCTTGGGTGCTTATCACTATGCTCATTGCTAGGACGAAATTGAAGACATTCAAAATATAGTACGAATAAAGATAAGATTATAACAGAGAGAAACGGAAACAAGGAAGATAAGGTGAAGATATATAAATATCAAAAGAGGAATGAGGGCAGGCTCCAATGAGAAAGAAGGGAAGAAGGTTGGCAGATAGGGAAGCGGAACGAGTCAGGAAGGCGTGGAAGTGACAAGGAAGACACAGCAATCTGAGTCAGCCACACACAGCCAAAGCCTTCGATTTCTGAATGCCAATCATATTATCTCATCTCATTTGCCCCAATATGGCATATCCGCAGCCACAGGCCCTCATGTTGTGTACGTCCATGTGCTTTGCATCTGCCCGCCTCCCTGTCTTTTTAATGCATTTCTCTTAACACCTGTGCTCACATTATGCTCCTTTTTAATGTTCACATAAAAATTAAAATAATTAATTAAACTAGTTATTTTTTAAATAGGTTGATTTCTTTAATATATTCCTTTTATTTATTTGCATTCTTAACATGTACAATTAATGAGCATAGTTTAAAGTAAAAATATATATGAATTTATAAAAAATAAGTGGATTGAGTTGTATTTTAAATATCTAGATAACTAATTTAAAGAACTAGTTAAATTAAGTATTTATAAAAAATATACGTTGACTTTCATAAATTACTCTATTTAATCATATCCAATAAAATTATCTGTTAGTAGAAATTTCTTGCAATCCAATAAGGATATTTTGAGAAAAATATTATAATTTAAAAGACAAAGTAAATTAAAATTTTACATTTAGATCCACGTTCAATTTTTCAACTAATTCTTATATTTAGAATAAAAAAACAGTACATTTACTTAAAGAAATACGAGCGGTTTAGTTTTCCTGCTCGGGAACTATCTAATTTGGTCTAAATTCTCGGGGTCAAAAGCGTCAAATTTGCTCCAGAATACTACCTCAAACGAACCACTATTATCTGCGCCATTCGCCTGTCGAAGCTGATGGGAACATTACGCTACTGAAAACGAAACTAAGCTAAGCAAATAACTAATAAGCATACATTTTACGGGTAGAGAGAGAGATTCGAATCACCTACAAATGCCGCTAAAGCCAGATTTTCTGTTTTGGCCAACACCGCTAAAAGCATATAAATCCTTAGTAAATCAATTTTTTTCCACGCAAAGATTTTTTTTATTAAAAACAATCTTATTAAAAATATTGTCGGTCACTAAATATGCATACTTTTTAATTATGAGTTATACTGTTTATTGTTGCCTCTCTATCATGATTTGTTAACATTGAAAAACATCAGATGAAGCATCAAGTTATAAATATTTTTTTTTCCTCTGAAGAGTCTGTATAAAAGAATAAAAGAGAATGGATATTTCTTGTTGAAAGAGGTTGGAGCTGGATCAATACAAAATATTGCGATGGCTGGACTAAATTATACTTTTCTGGTCCTTAATATAAGACCCATTTAACTAATTTGATTAAATTAAGGAAGTTAGGTAAGTTAGTTAATTATAAGAAAAGTGACACATTTTTCCTAAAACACCATAATCATCTTTCTTAATACCTCCTCTCCCTCTTCTACTTGATTATAGTTGATGGAGTATCCATAGGGGTAATTTAGAGAAAATTGATAAATATGAGAAATGGGTCTTATATTTAAAACTAAAACCAACTCAAGAATTAAGAATCGGAGGAGTATTAAATTGTCAACAGCTGCTCACGGTTTTGAAAATTTCTTTTTCGCCAGTGGTTTTGAAATATCATTACAATGGGCTGGTGCATTTTGAGCAAAGCTGAATTTACATAATGCATTATTCATAATTGACCCCAAAAAAACGCAATATTTTTTAAGAGGCTCATCGGCAATGTTTTTTCTTAGTTTTCCTCCACGTGTTTACACTAGATTTGAGAGTTGAGACCATCTAATCAGTTTTCTTTATACGTGTTTAAATTTTATATGTTACGAGTATTTATCTGAGGAGAGTTGTGCATATCACATAAAAATGTGACATCCATTGGTCAAATACATATTGGTTATATTGGTGGCAAATATATATATATATTGGTTATAACTTTTATCAAGAGGTTTCGAAATGTGATTTCCGCTCACTTCCTTCCATGTCTCCATGCTTATCATTTGGGCAGTCTTAGGGGATCACATTCTATATCTATGTCTTCATATTGAAGATATCAGCCGTCCACGCCAGCAATTATTAAAATCAACAAAACTTTGAAGCCCTCGGAAACCTCAATGTTTTTGTTTGGCTGATTTGAATCAGCAGAAGCTTGATGGAGAAGAAAAAACAGAAAAAAGAAGTGAGCTACTCCTACTGGACGGAGTAGCAAGAGATTATCACAGCAGCCATCGTACCAGAACCCTTCAAGAGAGAGAGGCAGAAAACATAATATGAGCCACTGAACAACAATACCATCATCAACTTACGACTTGTAGAGATATGATATGATTTGATATGTAAATATTATGTAATTATGATTAGGATTTGATAGGATATGATATTATCATAATGGGCCATTAATGCAGAGGCTCCTCTCACTTGTATATATATGTGTATATTCTGATCAATGAAATACAAGAGAATTATTTTCCATATTATTCTATTTCCTACATGGTATCAGAGCGTGGGAATTTTCTCTCTTGGTGTTAATTTTCGGTTGCTACAGTACCGCCGCCGCCGCACTGTTCACTCGGCGTCCGTACAGTGTCCGTACAGTCCGTACGTCTGCACTGTTCATCGACTTCCGGCGGCGTCCGTACAGTCCGTGCGCTCTGCACTGTTTACTCGGCGTCCGTACAGTCCGTACGGTTTATTACTTTCTGGCGTTCTGTTTCGTTTCTAGCGCATCTCCGGCACGCTGTTTGTGCAATTCAGTTCTGTTTGCAGCTCCCTGTGTAGCTGTTGGCCTTTTCACTGCCTTGGTATTCATTAGGTAATCCAGGTATCGTGCTTTGTGTTCCTGTGTAACACTCTTTCGCATTCCCTTTGGTTAGTGCACTTCATCTATGGCGGAAATTAAATCTGTCTCGGAGCTTGTCCCAACTATTACTAAAATTACTGATCACAAGTTGACTTGGGTAAATTATTTGGATTGGAGTAAAACCATTCGCCTCTATCTGCGGAGCATTGAGAAGGAAGACCATCTGACTGATGATCCTCCAACAACTGATTCCAAAAAGACCTGGTTGCGGGATGATGCACGGCTATTTTTCCAGATCCGTAATTCCATTGACAGTGAGATTATTCCCTCTATTAATCACTGTGAATTGGTTAAGGAACTAATGGATTATTTAGATTTTTTGTATTCAGGAAAAGGAAATATCTCTCGTGTTTACGAGGTCTGCAAAGCTTTCTATCGTTCTGAAAACAGGATCGTCCTCTCAAAGCCTACTTTATGGACTTTAAAAGGATGTATGAAGAACTGAATGTGTTAATGCCTCTTACTGCTGATTTGAAGGTTCAGCATAAGCAACGGGAGCAAATGGCTATTATGAGCTTTCTTACTGGTCTCCCACCTGAGTACGACACAGTTCGGTCTCAAATCTTATCCGGATCTGAAATTTCTGACCTTCAAGATGTGTTTTCCAGAGTAATGAGAGCTGAGAATCTCTTGCCACCAGCTGCTAGTATTCCTACAAGTGCCTTGCTCAGTAAGGGCACCTATGAGACTCGTAGTCCTATTGATAACCGCGGGGGGCCTACCCGTGGTGGTTCGAAGCAAGGGGGAGCCCCTTCTGACTCCAGTGGGGTAGTGTGTTATTACTGCAAAGAACCGGGGCATACAAAACGCACATGTCGAAAACTTCAGAATAAACAGCAACGGAATAACTCTGCCCACGTGGCTACACAAGCCAGTGACACAGTCACGATTTCTGCTGCTGAGTATGCCCAGTTAAAATCTACTACACCGTCTGTGAGTGCCGCAGCTACAACAGGTAATAATGCTACTGCCCTTGCTTCTTCTTCCTCAAAGTGGATCATAGATTCCGGGGCTACTGATCATATGACAGGTAACAGCCATCTCTTCTCCTCTTATAATGCTTTTGCCAATCCGTCAAGTGTTTCCATCGCTGATGGTTCCCAGTCTCAAGTTCTCGGTTCTGGCACTGTTAATCCCACACCCTCTATCCGTTTGTCATCTGTGCTAAATGTTCCTAAACTTGCTTTTAATCTCCTATCTCCCAGTAAACTCACCCGTCAACTAAACTGTTGGGTCTCACTTTTTCCTTCTCATTGCTTGATACAGGATCTTTTGACGAGGCGGATTATTGGTAGAGGTTATGAATCTGGCGGGCACTATATACTGGATGATCGGGTGTCTCATGCGGTAGCTTGCGCTAGCAGTCATTCTCCCTTTGAAGTTCATTGTCGATTGGGTCATTTGTCTTTATCTTCTCTTAAGAAAGTTTATCCTCAATTTCAGCATTTG
Source organism: Neltuma alba (assembly GCF_004799145.2). Taxonomy (NCBI): domain Eukaryota; kingdom Viridiplantae; phylum Streptophyta; class Magnoliopsida; order Fabales; family Fabaceae; genus Neltuma; species Neltuma alba. The sequence goes on along the minus strand of NW_021636631.1, from coordinate 21,136 downwards.
TCGTCTTTAGATTGTGAGTCATGTCAGTTTGCCAAGCATCATCGTCTTCCTTTAGTGTCTCGTGTCAATAAACGGGTTTCATCCCCTTTTGAGTTAGTCCATTCTGATGTTTGGGGTCCTTGTCCTGTAGAGTCCAAAGCAGGGTTTAAATACTTTGTTACATTTGTTGATGATTATTCCCGGACAACTTGGTTATATTTAATGAAACATCGTTCTGAATTGTTTTCCCATTTTTGTGCCTTTTGTGCTGAGATTAAAACTCAATTTAATGTTTCTATTCGCACCTTACGAAGTGATAATGCTAAAGAATATCTCTCTGCTTCGTTCCAATCTTACATGCTTCAAAATGGTATACTTCATCAGTCGTCTTGTGTCGATACACCAGCTCAAAATGGTGTTGCAGAAAGAAAAAATCGCCACCTACTTGAGGTGGCCCGTGCACTTTTGTTTCAAATGCAGGTTCCTAAACCATTTTGGGCTGACGCGGTCTCCACTGCCTGCTTCCTTATTAACCGAATGCCTTCCTCTGTTCTTGATGGTAACTCTCCTTTTTCTACCCTCTTTCCTTCTAAGCCTTTGTTCCCTATTGCTCCTAAGATATTTGGGTGTGTCTGTTTTGTGCGGGATGTACGGCCATCTATTTCAAAGTTAGACCCAAAGTCTCTTAAATGTGTCTTCCTTGGATACTCTCGGGTCCAAAAAGGTTATCGTTGTTTCTCACCTACTCTCAATCGTTATTTAGTATCTGCAGATGTCACCTTTCAGGAGTCCACACCATATTTCTCGCATTCTTCCCCACCTGCTCCACCTGCGGAGGAGGATGACCTTCTAATATACTCTGTCACCTCACCATCACTGTCGTCGCAAGCACCCGCTCCCGCACTCGTTCAACCCTTTGATCGTGTGTATACACAACGGTCAACGGAGATTACTACCGCCACGCCAGCTTCTATTCCTCCCTGGTCCGCCTCGCCCTCAGATCCTGAGTTGAGCAACACTGAACCTCGTTCTGACCCTAATCCTGAGACACCTCCTGTTCCAGACCCGGATGCCTCTCTTGATCTACCCATTGCCCTTCGCAAAGGTAAACGTACTTGTGCCCATCCTATTTCGTCCTTTGTTTCATATGACCGCTTGTCTCCTGTGTCCAGTTCCTTTGTTGCCTCCCTAGATACTATCTCTGTGCCCAGAACTATTCGTGAAGCCTTGGCCCACTCAGGTTGGCGTGCTGCAATGGAAGAGGAGATGGCGGCCCTTGATCGAGCTGGTACATGGACCCTGGTCGATTTACCGGCGGGTAAAAAGGCCATTGGATGTAAATGGGTGTTAACTCCGAAAACTAAGGCTGACGGCACACTTGACCGCCTTAAGGCTCGCCTTGTGGCTAAAGGTTATGCACAAACCTATGGCATTGACTATTCCGAAACCTTTTCTCCTGTTGCTAAGCTCTCATCTGTCCGTCTGTTCATCTCTCTGGCTGCTACTTATGATTGGGATCTACATCAATTAGACATTAAAAATGCATTCTTACATGGTGATCTTCATGAAGAGGTCTATATGGAGCAACCACCTGGGTTCGTTGCTCAGGGGGAGCATGGGAAAGTATGTCGCCTTAAGAGGTCCTTGTATGGTTTGAAGCAAAGCCCTCGTGCATGGTTTGACCGGTTCAGTACTGTCGTACAGAAATTTGGCATGAGCCAAAGCAAGTGCGATCATTCTGTATTTTATCAAAGAACAGCGGCTGGCATGATTCTCTTGGTGGTATATGTAGATGACATTGTGATCACAGGCAGTAATGGTTCGGGCATCTCGTCCCTCAAGTCCTTTCTTAATTCCCACTTTCAGACGAAGGATCTGGGCTCTCTGACATACTTTCTAGGTATTGAAGTTATGCGAAGCAAGAAGGGCATATTACTGACACAGCGCAAATATGTTCTTGACCTCCTGAAGGAAACTGGAAAGTTGGGAGCAGCACCGACCAAGTTTCCTATGGTTCACAACCCACTCCTTGACGCTGATGGGAGCATACCACTCGATGATTCTCTTGATGATGAGAAACGGATGCTTGAGGCTCAGAAGAGCAAACCATTTGAGAATCCTGAGAGGTACAGGAGAATGATTGGCAAGTTAAACTATCTCACTGTAACTCGTCCGGATATTACTTATCCAGTCAGTGTACTAAGCCAGTTCATGGCATCCCCGACTGTCAGACAGTGGGAAGCCTTGGAGCACGTGTTACATTATTTGAAGGGATGTCCAGGTCGTGGGATATTATACAAAAATCATGGCCATACAGACATTGAGTGCTTCTGTGATGCAGATCATGGTGGATCAAAGGCCACGAGACGGTCTACTACAGGATACTGTGTCTTTGTGGGCGGGAATCTGGTGTCCTGGAAAAGCAAGAAACAAAATGTGGTGTCCAGATCGAGCGCAGAGGCAGAATACCGAGCTATGGCACAGTCTGTATGTGAGATAATCTGGATATATCAGCTATTAAAGGAAGTTGGCCTCAAAACCACTTTGCCAGCAAAGTTGTGGTGTGACAATAAGGCTGCCCTACATATAGCCTCCAATTCTGTGTTCCATGAACGTACCAAACATATTGAGATTGATTGTCATTTTATCAGAGACAAGCTTAAGGAGAACTTCATCTCCACTGGATATGTGCGTTCTAGTGATCAATTAGGCGACCTTCTCACTAAAGCTCTAAATGGGACTCGTGTTGACTATCTGTGTGACAAGTTGGGCATGCTTAACATTTATGCTCCAACTTGAGGGGGAGTGTAGAGATATGATATGATTTGATATGTAAATATTATGTAATTATGATTAGGATTTGATAGGATATGATATTATCATAATGGGCCATTAATGCAGAGGCTCCTCTCACTTGTATATATATGTGTATATTCTGATCAATGAAATACAAGAGAATTATTTTCCATATTATTCTATTTCCTACACGACTAAACTTTCTTCAGGCCTGCAACTACACCTGTGAGAGGTGAGGAAATTAAATTAAAGCCAAGCACAAACCAACCAATAAATTGAACTGAACAAATGAGAAAATGAAAGGATTCAGTATGAATGCATCAGAGAGATTCCCATTAGACTAAGTCATCAATCTCTTTAAAGAGTGCTGATGTCCCTGTCTATTTTCTCATCATTTGCACATCAAAAGCCCATTTAAATTAAACCACTGGTAAGTCGGTTCATTCATTCGAGCATCTAACACCATAAGACCAACAACAGTTGAAACAGAACCGGAGAATATTTGAAGCTTGAAGAGGTTGTTCCTCTGGGTGCCTCAGATCGAGTTTTATATCATGGAAAATAACTCTCTCAGAGTATATTTATAGCCATCATAGGCACACACAGATGTCAAGGCAAGAAATCCAATCACACTAAAGAAAATAACAGCCAGGAGCTTAGGAAACCTAAAGCACAGAATAACCTTGACACTGATTCAAGCACACGGCTTAAGCTCTAAAGTTCAGCCGTCGGAATTAGGGTTTCTGCCGCCGGGACGTCCCCATTATATAGAGACACAGCACAGCAAATAGATCAGGGCTTGTTGTCGTTTGGAATTAGAAGTTGGGATTTTTTTTGGTTTTTGGGCAAGTAGATTATAGATATTGGAATGACATCGACAGATGTTCTCAGAAGCCCATTCACTTTAGCTAGTTCAGGACTGCTTTCACATCGGCTTCTGTAGTGCAGCATTAAAATCTTAATTATATTTTTGAACTAGAGCCGCAAAATCAGCAAGGGGATGTAGCTCAGATGGTAGAGCGCTCGCTTAGCATGCGAGAGGTACCGGGATCGATACCCCGCATCTCCATTATTATGCTGTAACACTTTTCGTTCCGTCTGCTGCTTGCTTTCTCATTGCGCCAACACCTGCTACTCTTACTCCCTCGGCCCTCCGTATCCACATGTTTGCACGTGTTTTTACAATAACGCAGCTGAGATTTCTTTGATAGGCAGACTCAGTTTTACAGGTTTGCGAATGAAGGCTAAGCTTTTTCTTGTCTCAAACCCCCTGCCAGGTTGGAGGAGGTGGCGGTGCAAAGGGAGTTTCCGTTGGAGTTTCTACAATCCAATGGGAGGCTATTTCATGTCCGGCAACTGTATTCTTCTCAAACAGTATATATTTATGTCTCCTCAAGATGTGATACTAATAAAATGGAGCAGTGATTTGTTCGTGATGTGTTATTTAGTGGTCATTAATGTGCACTCCAGAGCTGCAGAGCCATAAGATCATGACTTATCTGCCACGACACTTCCATGTTTTTTCAGCTTAATTACAAGGGACAACATTTTAGTTCCTACCCTGTTCTTTCAGGCCCAAAATATGAATTCTGATTTTGGTAACCAAAACATGAAGGATTGGAAATTGGAATAAAATATTTGGGCTGTCACTAACTGGACTAAACTCCTTGTTCCAATCTCGTTCAGTTTAGACCACTTCATTTCACTAACTCCAACACACAAATCAAGTGTCTTCAGCGTTTCTAACCCCACCATTAACTAAACTGAAGTGAACACTAAAACCAATCATACTGGCATTATTTTTATGGCACTAATATTTATAACAGAAGAGATATAACTAATCTCTGATTGTTTTCCAAGTATAGATACTCTCTTTAATTTTTAACTTGAAAAATTCACTCCATGTAGTTGTGCGTTCAAAATTATGTTTGTCTAGGGTTTAAAACAATTCACTCTCCACATTATTACGTCTGCATATGCAATCTTTAATATTTGATTTAAAACAATTTCAGCTTACTTACAAAGGACAGCATTTTAGTTACTACCCCGCGCTTGTGTTCATGCTCTGTTCTTTCAGGCCCAAAATATGAATTCTGATTTTGGTGACCAAAACTATAAAGGATTGGAAATTGGGATAAAAAATTTGGGCTGTCACTAACCGGACTGAACTCCTTATTCCAATCTTGTTTAGTTTAGACCACTTTTGGTTTGTTTGGAATAATTTATAAGTAGTTTTTTAATCATAATTTACGGAATACAAAGTAAATATGTAAGAGAAATTTTGTCTTAACTTACGTGAAACGTGTTTATAAGTGATTTTAATCGTGATGATAAACAAAGCTTTCATCTCACTAACCCCAACACACAAATCAAACCCTGCAAGTGTCTTCAGTGTCTCTAACCCCCACCATTTAGTAAGTTGAAATGAACACTAAAACCAATCATACTAACACTATTTTTATGGCACTATTATTTATAACAGAAAAGCTATAACTAATCTCTATTTTTTTTTCCCAATTATAGATACAATCCTTAATCTTTAACTTAAAAAATTCCCTCCGTGTAGTTGTGCGTTCAAAATTATTGTTGTTTCGGGTTTAAAACAAATCACTCTCTACATTATTATTATGTTTGCATATACAATCTTTAATCTTTGACTTAAAACAACTCACTCTGTACGTCATTGGATTGCATTTAATTTAATGGCTTCAACATACAATTTTCCTTGTTGCATCAACAGAGTTTTGTTTTAATTTTTAACCACTAAGCATGATCGCAAGTTCACAATGGACTCACTCTACTAAGCACTTCAGTGGCTGGCTGGCTGCCTCAAATCTCAATGTATAATTTTGTTGAGGATGGATCCATAGGAAACTCTACTAACCCATTTGGCACATCAATTATCCAAAAAAAATTCCTGATCCGGCCACCTGTTCGCCAATGATTGGCTCGGGATCTTACCTTCAACCATCAGATTCCCTCTTAAAAATCCTCCAACGTGGCACCATTGGTCCCACCGTATTCTCCCTCAGCCAACAACAACCAAGATATAGATTTGCGGATAGGACGCCCAGATAAAAGGATAAGCCCTCACGCATTCTCCACCGTCCGATCCTAAATATCGCCCCCATCAACCGTCCACCACGCGCGACTCACAACAGCCACATGAATGGTCGTCTAATGAAATACAAACTACAAAGCCGCTCCAATTATCCCGACATTTTCATCTACCCAACACTCACTCGCTCCGCCTGCCACCGGAAAAAAAAACCCATGGCCACCGTCACCACTCAGGCTTCCGCCGCCGTCTTCCGGCCATCATGCTCCTCCAGATCCAGATTCCTCACTGGCTCTTCTGGTAAACTACACAGGCAAGTTGGTTTCAGAACCGTGACACCTCCTTCCTCTGCCTCTTCCTCCTCTTTCAAGGTTGAAGCTAAGAAAGGAGAGTGGCTTCCTGGTCTGCCCTCGCCAGGTTACCTAAATGGAAGGTACGTCCTTATATACGAACGCTAGTAAAGTACCTTACACGCATTACCATTGATGAAGTCTAAAACTTTTTTGTGTTTGAACTGTTATAGTCTTCCGGGTGACAACGGATTTGACCCTCTGGGGCTAGCAGAGGACCCAGAGAACTTGAAGTGGTTCGTGCAAGCTGAACTTGTGAATGGGAGGTGGGCCATGTTGGGTGTTGCAGGAATGCTTCTTCCAGAAGTGTTCACAAAGATCGGAGTCATCAATGTTCCAAAGTGGTACGATGCAGGGAAAGAGGAGTACTTTGCATCATCATCAACCTTGTTCGTGATTGAGTTCATTTTGTTCCATTACGTGGAGATCAGAAGATGGCAAGACATTAAGAACCCTGGAAGTGTCAACCAAGATCCCATCTTCAAGCAATACAGCTTACCCCCTAACGAGGTTGGATACCCAGGTGGCATCTTCAACCCTCTCAACTTTGCACCCACACTTGAGGCCAAAGAGAAGGAGCTTGCTAATGGTAAGTTCGATCTGATGTTAAACACGGTCCAGCAGCGTATGAAATAGAACCATGCAAGGCTAATTGTGTTTGGCTTTTGGTTTGTGTGCAGGGAGATTGGCGATGTTGGCATTTTTGGGGTTTGTGGTTCAACACAACGTGACGGGGCAAGGACCATTTGACAACCTGTTGCAGCATCTTTCTGACCCATGGCACAACACAATTGTTCAAACTCTGAGGGGATACTGATAAGGATGGTTGCCCATGGCATTAAAACTTGTCATTAGTGTTCTCTTGTGAAACAGAGTAAACGAATTTTGAGAGAGATTTGGGCCTTCCATTGTAAAGGATCTAATCAGAAAACTATTATTTCTCATGTACAGAGGAACTTAAGATGGTTTTATCTGCTTGTTTATGCCTATTGCCAATCGCTTTATTTTACACGTAAAGAAACTAGCTATCCATGTACTGTAGATACACCAAATTTACCGGTTTATACTGCTAGACTATTAAAAGACAAAATTCCAGAAAATGGTTACACGACAAACCACACGTGAACAAGAAATACGGGACTTATTTGATTCTAAAAACAATTCTGCAGAATATTTTTTCAAGTAAGTTTTGAAAACAAAAATTTTAATAAATGTATTTGAATCAAACAAAACAAATTCGCAAGTTCCAATATTTCGAGATTTAGCAAGGAATTTTCTGTTTCTGTCTAAGCTCTCGTTGCCAGATGATTGAAAGGTACATATCTGTGAACGTAAGCATGAACTGTTAGATGTTTATAACTAGGTACAAGAACATGAAGTTGAAGGCTGTGATGTCACCCAGAAAACAGCTGAAAGTCACGCATTACAAAAAATTCCTGAATTTTCCACCTCACCCACGGCTACCCATCTACCCATCATTGAGGTGAAGGTTGTGTCATACAAGTCAGTTAGGAAATAACTAAAGCTGAGTTAGTAACTTACGGCGTAAATTTGAGGCGATGAATAATGTATGAGGTGTGTAACTATTAGAATGGAGAAGTTGATGTTGTCGTTCATTCGGGACATCTGATAAAATCGGAACAATACAGAGAAGATTAGCATGGCCTGTACAAAGATGACACGCACAAATGGAGATATAGTGAGAAGTTGAAGTTTGTTAGGATGGGGGAAGAGATGCTGCTATGGTTTAGTGTATACACACTCAAATTAATTTTAAGTAAGAGAATTGATATAACGAAGAAAACTCATAAGAATGTTTCTTGTATGATGATAAAACATGGATATGCACATGGAAAGGGATGGGGTTTCTTCATATACAAATAAAATGTTGTATAGGTAGAAATTGAGCATGATGCTTGCTTGCCACTATATATGTATCTTCTTCAACTTCCCACAATAATAGTAATTGATTGATTTTTGGCATAGGCATTGGTAACAGGATTGCTGAATTGTTCCATCGAGAGCTCACAAATATCTGAATGTTTTTGTGCGAGTTTGAAACAATCTTCCAAAGTGCAATGTCTCTGGAGAACGCATCTCCTGTAGAATATCTTTGCAGATTCTAGTCCAAATCACTGCACCAGATAAAAAGAGAAATTAAATGTCAGTCAAAGCATATGATTTTGAAAGAAATAATATCGAAAATATTAGGGAAATAAGCGCGCGCGAGAGAGAGAGGTAATTTTGTTGCCAATTGCCGCTACTCAGCTCTTGAAACTTGGTTCATGAAACGTCAACTAGTTTGAATGCCTATTTCGACATCTCTGGAGAATTTACAACGGTCCATCTAAGCTTCATAATCGAAATTGCTGCATCCGCAAAGTATACGCAGCAGCAGAGGTCGGCCAGCACTTAGAACGTCTTTTATGTTCTTTTAAATTTAGTCACTTCATTATTCGAGCCAATAAAAAAAAATTCAAAGGAAAAGAAGTTAGATTAAATTGGAAGCATGAAAAAGAGAAGATTACACCTATATTTAGCCCAAAATTCTAGTTTCGATTCTTAAAATAAAACCTAATTGACTAACTTATAGAAACATTGAGAAAGTTAAATATATTACTTTACATGGGATTTTTACCAAAATGCTATGAACAGTGAAATAAAATACTAAAATGCTACAACGCGGAAAGATATTACCGAAATGCTACACTTGAAATTCATCACCAGGAGATGAATTTATAAACTTCATCTTGCCCAGAACGAGTTCTTCAATAAAGTGGGAAAATTTGCAAATTCATTTGGTAGAGATGAATTTGTAAAGTTCATCTTTGAGTGATGAATTTCAGAAAAAGTACTTTTGTCCTTTTCTCCCCATTTCCATGCGTATGAGCATCCTCTGCCCGTACAAATCTCTCTGAACCACTTTTGTCTAAGTTAAAAAAGCAATTGAACTCTTTGCATGCGTCTGAAGCTGGGAAGAATATTAAGTCATCTCATCTCCCTTGCCCGTGAAGCTACAGTAGTGTCGTGGCTTGCTATATATTTGCATCTCCTCTTACGCCCATGAATGCATCTGAATCGTCCGAGCTTTACTTATACATTTTGCATCTCCTCTTATGCCAGTAGCCCATGAATGCGTCTGAGTCCTCCGCATGTTGAGCTTGTGTTCCCACTTCATGTATTCAGACTTCTCTCTTCTCTCTCATCATCCTACTCTCTCGTTTTATTAGTTGCTCCAGCCTCCTCCATTCTTTTGCTGTCTTGTTTCTCTACTCTTACTTGCAAACATTCGACACATACTTTTACTACTATTGAGGCCCTGAGGGTATGTTATTTCTCTTATGTATTTTTTATTTTGTCATTATAATATTTAATTTGATTTTCTTCTTTTTTTTTATTTGATAAACTATTATTTTAAATCTCCAGGTGCTAAGTGGTGGGTTGAACAATTTCAAAAATCTATACTCTTAGGTGCCTCTTATTTTGCCGGTAAGAATCCTCTATTATATAGTTTTAAGATCTCAAGATTTTGTTTTGATCTCTATTACCCATTTAGTCTTATTTATAAGGTATTTTTAGTATATTTCACACAGATTAAAAAACCGTTGAAATAATTTCACATCCACCATCTCATAATTTGATTATAAAAGTAACACTAATCAAGCACAAAAATGTATATTTTCATCAAGTATTTTTTTTCCAAGTGTCAGATCTGTTATGCATGAAAAGAACTAATGGCATAGGAAAAAAAAGAGAGTAGAAGAGGTGAATAAGAACATGAATGAGTAGGGGAGAGTGGAAAAGATGAATAGAGAGAGAGAGATAGAAGAAGTGGAACATGTGGGAATAATAGCATAAGAAGAAGACAAAATTGAAGGAGATTTAGCATTGGATAAAGGAGTGAAGAAAATGTACCAACTGTACAAATAATTTAATAAGGATAATTATGTATGTTTGTATTAAAAATTATATCAAGTGCTTTATATATAGGATCAAAATTTATACTCTCTCTGTCTTATAAATAAAACTAGAGGAGTATCTTTTAAGTATATGATTTTTTTGGAAATAAATATATAAGAAAAAAATTCATAGCTTTAACTTTTTTCCCCATATTATTCCTTATTTGCTATCAATTTTCATAATTTTTTTTGTTTTACTCGATCTTGATAGGTGGGTATTAAAGTAACTAACAATTAAAAAATTATTAAAATAAATGAAAATTTTAGATATAAAAATAAATCTGAATAATTTTATTCATTTAATTATTTATTGTTTTAAAAAACTGAGGTTAAGAAAAATAATTATAAAAATTTAAATTGTATTTAATGAAATCAAGTAAAATATGTTTATTTACATTTAAACATATTTATAATATATATATATATGGGTAAAACAATTTATAAAATTAAAAGTAACGAAAGAGATGTTTGAAAAAAAAGAGAAAATTTCAATTGGAATAAAATAAAGACCGATAAAATTTAACTATTCGCTAAGGGTGTTCATGTAGATGAATAATTTCATTTCATTGTATTTAAATATGTAAGATATTTTAGCTTAATAATAAATGATTTTGATTTTTTTTCAATAAATTTTGTTATAAATATTGATAAGAAAAAGATTATAAATTTTTTTAGTACAAATTAGGGAGATAATAAAAAAGATCTATTCAATGGAAGCATGATAAGAAAAAATGTAGGGATTTAGTTAAGGGTACTTTAATATTTTTAAACTTATATTTTAGTATTTGGTCCTTATAAATAATTATAATTTTTAAGATCCTTCTCAATAAATATTATTTTTCTAGGTCCTTCCCCCTAATTTTTTCTTAAAATAATATAATTTTTACCTATTTAGTAAATATTTTGGATACAATAATGAGAATAAAATATAATATAAAGGTAAATTTTTATTAATAAGAAAATAGGTGGCAATATTTTGTTAAACTTTTTTCATTAATAAAAATGAATATCATAAAAAATTTAATTTTTAAGCATCTATAATACATAGATTTGATATTACTTTTAAAACTATTAGAAATTTAATTAAAATGTACGGAATGAATCAAAATAGAATTATAATACATATATAAATATGAATATTTTTTTTAGCACTAGATTTAAACCTATGTGAACTATACATGAGAAACCATGATTTGTGAGTCTTTCTATTTTCAAAGTTTTGTCTTCTCCTAGTTGTACTTAATTAATGATTATAATGCAATATTTAAGAAATAGATAGAAGTGGGAACACAAGCTCAACATGCGGAGGACTCAAACGCATTCATGGGCTACTGGCATAAGAGGAGATGCAAAATGTATAAGTAAAGCTCGAACGATTCAGTCGCATTCATGGGTGTAAGAGATGCAAAATTTATAGTAAGCCACGACGCTACTGTAGCTTCACGGGCAAGGGAGATGAGATGACTTAATATTCTTCCTAGCTTCAGACGCATGCAAAGAGTTCAATTGCTTTTTTGACTTAGACAAAAGTGGTTATGAGAGATTCGTACGGGAAGAAGATGCTCATATGCATGGAAATGGGGAGAAAAGGACAAAAGTACTTTTTTCTGAAGTTCATCACTCAAAGATGAACTTTACAAATTCATCTCTACTAGATGAATTTGCAAATTTGCCCACTTTATTGAAGAACTCGTTTTGGGCAAGATAAAGTTTATAAGTTCATTTTCTGGTGATAAATTTCAAGTGTAGCATTTCAGTAATATCTTTCCGTGCTGTAGCATTTTGGTATTTTATTTCACTGTTCATAGCATTTTGGTAAAAATCCCTACTTTACATATTTATATATATCATTTTTTCAAATTAATTTGATTGACTTATAAAATGATATATAATATAATAATACATATAAATATTTTAAAGAAATCATGTAATACATACCAGAATAAAGTTATCATTTAGCTTTCTTAATCTTCCTAAATTAGTCAATTGGGTCTTATATCAAGAACTAAAGATATTATCTTGTATTTTTTTTTAAATAAAAAGATCACTATATAAAGTAAAATTACAATGACAATGCGATAGTCCTCATGAATTAGGAATGGATGTCAGGAATGGATGTCCAAATTTGGACTGCCAACGTGATTGATTTGGGTGTTGTTAGCGGGTCAAACGGAATCAAGGAGTTCATTTGAGTAGGGACGAAAGCACAGATACAGATACAGAGACGTGGGTGAGAGGTGTTTTAAATTAACTTATTTTAAATAATCTTACATTATATGAAAAAATTATCATCCCGCAAAACGTAGAATTACTTTTTTACATGATTTCCAAACACCAACTATGATTTATGGATATACGGATGTATTGGGATGGGGATTCTTTCCTCCTGTCACTTCTTTTTAATATAAAAACTACATTTTCCCTATATTAACAAGAAATTTTTTATGAATAATACAACTTCCTATTTAAGACTAGAAAAAGCGCGTAAGCACCAAACAGTGCAATCCCAGCACGAATGCATCTAGCTCTGTGTTCACAAATAAATTTGTTTTCAACAGCAATGAATCCTTTCGAAGAGAAAAACAAATCTATTACACGTGGTTTGCCTCAATCTTCATATCTAACAATGCTACATGTGAAGGTGCATCTAGAAAATTGCACCTGTGTAAGAATATCAAAAAAAAAAAAAACTAATTTACAGAGAACTTGAAACAAAAACACTAGATCATGTCGTCTGTGAATGTCGAAGACTGAATGGTCCTTAAAAGCTCCCTCAAATTTGGCAAAACATGACTTGGTCCCAAACTCCTAGCACCAATGGAATTCAAGAGCTGCTCTAGGTCCTAGAATCAGAAAATGCGAGGAAGGAGCAACAAGTCAAGTTTCGTTGGAATAGATATTTACTTACCGTAGCGAATGCGCACACAAAAATTCAAGCACGTTCAAAGAAACAACTACACTACCGAGAAGGGCCAACTGTTGAGACAATCCTGCATAATATCTGATATATGTATAACACACAATAGTCTGAGCTCATAGGTTATCAAACATAAGACACTCACGATGCAAGACCGCCAGTCTGGAAAATACAAGTCATTACACTCGTACAATAAAAATCCAGGAAAGAAGGGGGGATTAATCAAGCTGGCTCAACCAAGTACCCGTCAAAGTATAATTTCTCCTGGCAGTCACCGACTCTACATAAGGAAACGTCTAACATTTAAGTTCATTTCGGGGGAGTAAATATGGCCAAGACCAATTTTATTTTTTTACTTCTCTGGTCCTTAATATAGGACCCAATTGTTAAGTTGATTTTAGTTCTAAATATAAGATATATTTCTCATATTTATTAATTTTCCCTAAATTACCATTATGGATACTCTCTCAACCATAATCAAGTAGAAAAGAGAGGGAGGATATTAAGAAAGATGATTACGGTGTTTTAGAAAAAACATGTCATATTTTTTATAATTAACTAACTTACTTAACTTCCTAATCTAATCAAATTAGTTAAATAGGTCTTATATTAAGGACCGAAGGAGTATATTTGATCAACCCAGCGGATGAATGCTGAACAAACTCCACAAATGTATAAAATGTGTTTTTAGAGCTCTCTCTTTCCACAAAAGGGATTGGATGAAAAAGATGACAATACGACCAGTGGAAAATAGCGCAAATACCAAAAACATACACTGACCAAAAATGGGAAAAGGAGAAGACAATATCAGCGAATAGCTAGCATTCAGTAAAGGATTTATAAAGGAAAACAACAAACTAGAGGAGGCACAAGGCTATGCCGTCTAAGTTAAAGCATCTAGTCCAAAGATAACAATTTGCATAGCAACCTGAATAATAAAGCAAACTTTTCTTTCTTTTTTCCGTTTTGATAAAAGCTATAGCAAAAACATTTTGGAAAAGACATACCTTGTTTAACAAGAATACAGCATAAGCTGCTCTTGTTGTGTCTTGACCTTCTGAAAAAAGAGGGAATGCCATTTGCTTGGTGTTTGCAATAGGCGTTGTACTTGATGAAGAATCTGAAGATAATAGATCTTTTGAAGGTGCATTGTCAATGATATATGAATGAGAGCCACCCAAGCGCACAGGATATCGCAGAGGAACTTGCAAGTAAGATGCTATAAGTGATACAGCCTGCCAAAAAAGCTAGTCTGATAAAGTGTGTTTCAATAGTTAATAGGTCAACAGCCATATATGGGTAGCAAAATAAAAATGCTGTATTTAGAGGCACTAAAATTTAACACCATCACCACAGCGAGAAAAAGAAATGACAATCAATTGATAAATGTTCAGAAAATAATATCACATCATGCACGTGTGGATTATTAACAGTTACTCAATAGAAAAGGAAGCATCAAAAGATATTTTGGGGCATCAGAACTTACGTGTGCAACATATCCTAGGGCAGTTGCAGACTTTTGGATTTCCTTTTTATCAGTAAAAAAGCTCATCTTCTTAAAAGACAACATTGTCAAATGCAGACCCAGAATTGTTATGGATCCTTGGTTAACAGGTTTATGTTCAGCAGAATTACCTGGGTAGAGAAATATTGACAATGTTAACAATTATTTTCAAAATATTTATCCAACTAGACACAATGAGTTGATGACTTGACAAACAACTTGACTTGCTTAGTCCAAATAGGGATAAAGCATTGAGATCACTGAAAATTTATCTAGAACTCAGGTTTAAATATAACAATAATTCAAATTAGCACATGAGAAATCAGAGTTCATATACAGTGAAGTGCCATATTCTTCTGGAGCATCTAAGCCAACTAGTGGAATTATGAATCATTGAATAAGACAATGTCTTTCAATATGAAGATCAGTTCAAGAATATTCGAGGACTTTGAGGCCATTGTCAGCTACCTTGCCGTAATTGAACTTTTAACATTCAAATAGAACAGATAATGGAAATCGCAGGACAACAAGACATCAGTTCACTTTATTCATACCAATATTGAGCAGCAATGACACGATACATAAGCTACAACACCATGTTGATAAACAAATGAAATTGTCCTTTTGTGCAATGAAAGGGGAAAGAAGAAAAAAATAATCTAAAACATCAAAAAATATCAACCATTAATTATGCAGATAGAATTGCAGTTAAAGACAAAATTACAATTAAGGAGCTACAACAGCTGTCAATCACAGATTGGCAAGAAACAACACCTATGAAGAAGCATTTAAGAAGATGACAGAAAGAGGAGAATTAGATGGATGACGTACAGAATGAAAGATAAAATTTTCGAATACTCAACCATGTAAAGAAGTACAAGAGCTGCGCTCTCTAACAGAGAGAAAAAAAGGGTAAGGAAACCATCCAGCATTCAGTTTCACAGTTTATTTTAAATCCAAATTCATTTGAACCTAGTATAAACTCATCCCTTTACCATTTACAGGGTATTGTTTGCATAAATAGAACAAGGAGATTTATTCAATTAACACTCACCTGCTATGCTGCCGGCGGGATATGCTTCAAGTTCTTGCTCTTGTGCAGGTGCAACCGAAATCTTTACAGGATACAACATTGATATTTGGGATGCCATATATTGTTGCCTAAGTCTTAACATCCTTTGCAAATTTCTCAGTTGAACATAACCTTTTTCTTCAAACAGTAACCTATTTGATTCCTACATTAACAGTATAATCATCTTTTCAACTACAACCACAACTGTACACAGAAAAAGGTGATGCTCTTCAATTCCAGAAAGAAATTGTGAGAACATTTTTTAATTAAAAACCCACTGGGTATTAGAATAAACGTAAGGTCACCTGAAGTCTTCTTCTAGATACAGAAAGAGCCGTCCCTGCCACCAATAGTGATTCAACTTCAACACCAAGCTGCTCTTTCTTCTTGGTGGCATCCTCCTTTGCAGCCCTGGAATGCATTGATACATTCTCCACCATTGCTTTCCTTGATTCAAGTTTCTGACGCATCTCCTCAAGTTCATTAGACCTACTCAATGACTCAGCCTTGACCTGCTCATGAAATTACCGCCCGCTAATATGCGGGCTCATTAATTAAGGCCACATTTATTTAGAATAAAATAACAAACAAAATAAAAAGATCCTACATCCAGTCATCAGATTCTTTGTTACTAACGTTGTCTCAACAGAAACTCATAAATAGGACCCAAAAGAAAAGGCCACAATGAAAAGGTAAGCAATGCAAATGTAGATAACAAAATCCAAGATTACTCAACATTACCAATCAACCAGATGAAAAACATCAATCCTCGTGAAAAGTTTGTAACCTTAAGTTTGGACAGCCATGTAAATTTTCCTTTTATCTTTGTGTTACATACACACTAATCAGACATTTTTGCCTGAAACTTTGAACAAACAGATGAAACAAGCAACCGCAAACGGTTTGCCAACCCCTGTGCTTCGGTAGATGGGTCACAGGATGATTAAATGAACAGTGATATATGAAACAACTCACGCAATATCAAGGCCATTGCTGCGTTTAGGAGCTTTTTTAACATATTGTATTCCTTATCCTTCATTAATATTTCTGTTTAAAGGGATTGTCCTATCACTAAAGATTTAATAAATTTACAAGAAAAATCCTCAACGTCAGCCCATGGTATAGAGCTCCCCTAGCCTCTTTGAAATAAACGCTCAAAATCCCAGGGAAACATGGTTGTCAATTAACAATTATACTGAGTTTTTGATATAAAGGACTCTTACTGAAAATGGATCATAAGACAAGTAAAAAAAAAATAGAAAATGACTAGTACGCTTCTAATTTTGTGATAAATTAAGTCAAATTTAACCCTGCCACAAATCGATCATAAGACGAGTTAAAAAAGAAAAAGAAAATGACTAGTACGCTTCTAATTTTGTGATAAATTAAGTCAAATTTAACCTTGCCACAATGTCCAATTTGCGAATTCATCCACATGAATTTCCTTTTGTCGATGTAGTGTCCATAAAATATTCTGCCATAATTCTATTTCACAGCTACAAGCACAATGAAGGAACCCTTTGACTCATTTCATTTTCTTCCCGGCACCACTACTTAGTTTCTTGTGCTTAAAACTTCTAATTACCCATCAACACGGAGACCCTAATGCGAAGTAGGCAAAAAAACAAATTTCTTGAAGCACGCCAAAACCCTACCTGAATAAGGTGCTCGAGCTTCTGTTGGAGATTTCGCTTCTTCTCCTTGGCTTCATTAAGTGCAGAAGAAAGACTGACCAATCTCGCAAGATCATGCTCGAAGTCCTCCCATTCTATCACTTTTGCATTATCTCGATCGGGTATATCGGTCCCGGAGGACAAATTTCGATTTTGTTCCATGAATACTACGAGCAGAAAGAAAGACGCGGGAATCCAAGAAGAGGTCAGGGGTCGATCTCATCGTCCTGGAGTGGATAATTAATCAACTCATCGACCCTCCTCCGCTGGGATCCTAATTTTCTCGGAGAAATTGTTTGGTTTTTGGGAAAGATAGGTCAGGACCCGATTTGAAGAAGACGAAGCAAACACTGATATTCTGTTACCTGGAGGCGTGGACCGTATCATCACGGTTCTCTCTGCCTGAAGAAATTTGTACAGCTTTTACCTTTTTTCTAATCCATAACCCCCCCCCAAAAAAAAAAAAAGAAAAGAGTATGCTGGATTATGTATGTCAATGGAATAATGGAAATTCAATAAGTCACTTTATAGTTTATTGTGTTTGGTAGGCACCAAAGACATTCCAGAGGAAAAGTGGTTTCCCGTGAATGCGAGAGAGGTAATTCAAATCCCCCGCTGGGTTATTTTATTTTCCCCCAAGTCCAACAAGCTTGGTTATTTTTTTATACTTATTTTTTAAAGTTTAACTTAATACAATTCAATTTATAAATTTTGATTTAATTAAAAATTAATTTTTAAAACATTAACCCTAGTTAATATTCAAAAAATAACTTTGTTTTTATAGTTTTTTTTTCAAATATAAGGTCTGACATTTAAATGATAAAATGATAAAGATTAAATTGTATTAAGTCAGTATTTATAAACTGAGTTTTAATTGATAAGAACTATGTTAAATTATAAGAATTAAGTGATGGTAAATTATGTACATGTTTAAAATTATGTATACGTCACTAATTATCACTCAATCTAAACATGTGTTTGGCAATGGTTTGACATTTTGACAAAAGTTAACATTGAAAGTACCAAAATTTTCTATTTGCCCCCTCATTGTGGGGTTATATCTGTATTGTTTGAGGCTCAATTTTTTCTCCTGATCAAAAGAAGCGTAACATGTCTTGAGATGCTAATTTCAAAAGAAAATATAGCAACGCTGATTTCATTTTTCACATGATTATAAACAGTACTTTCCTTGGGATCTCACATATCACAACAATAATTATCATCCTAACATGTTCAAACTCTACAAACTAAATTTATATGGTTATGATTAATTAAATTTAAATTTTAAAACATTGATCCCTAGCTAATATTCAAAAAAATAACTTTATTTTATTTTTTTAGATATAAAAAGTGGCATTTCACATAGTTAAAATTATAAATATAGAATTATACTGAGTTAATATTATAAACTGAGTTTTGATCCGGTAAAATTTGTAAGACTGAGTTTTAATTTAGTTACAATTATAAGAATAAAAGATTATAACTGTACACTTCATTTTTAAAATACTATCTTCTGTCATAATCATAACACCTCTTTATAAACTATAAACGAGGTCTTATAATTAAGATAGGAGGTAGTAATTAAAATTCTATGAATGTTACTAATAATTAATTAATTATCACTCAATCTAAACGTGTTTGGCAATGGTTTGACAAATTGACAAGAGTTAATATTGAATGTACCAAATTTTGATTGTGCCCTTTGACCTCGACCTGCCCCCTCATCGTGGGGTTATATCTGCATCGTTTTTTTTTTTTTTGGGGCCAAATATCTGTATCGTTTGAGGCTCAATTTTTTGCCCTGATCAAGAGAATCACGACATGTTTTAGGATGCTAATTTCAAAAGAAAATATAGTAACTCTGATTTCTTTTTTACATAATTATAAACACTACCTTCCATGGGAATCTCACATATCACAATAATAATTATTATCCTAACATGTTCAAACTCTACAAACTACACTAAAAATGCAGGGCCACATAATATATACTGAATTGAACTCTACTCTCCATGAAAGATGTTCATGGTCTCTCCCTTGCTAATTTGGATATTTTGAAATCACCTCAAGTGAATTGAAGATGGAGATAAACACGAGAAATGATTGTGTTCTCTGTAAAACCTACATAAAATATTATCTGTTCATCTCCACTTCACCTAAAGCTACTTTCCAAATTAGTCTTTTTGGCCTACTTCACAGTAATTCAATAACCCAGAGAATCACTAGTATGTATCCCACGAACTGCTAATTCACGTGTTCTCATGAAAGTAAACGGATCTAGACAGGCTGCTGGGTTGGCGCTTTAACACCGAAGAGATTTCAATCCCATGATGTTTCCTCGATTGAAACGCCTCAAACATGCTTCCACCATTCAATGATCCCTTCTTTATTCCTAAGGTAGCCCATATTGAACTCTTGGCAGCCTCAATTGGGTCATGAATTCTCAGTGTTTTAGGCACCAAAACAGAGCCGCTTCTCTCTGTTTCGATGGTTCTTCTTTTTGCAGATACCCTGGCTCAAGCACGTCCCCATCCCTCTTGCGCTTTCCTAATATAGGAGAATTCGGACCAAAGCTCGATGAATTTAAGGTTGGGGAAGAAAAGTTCGTGGAAAACCTAGGAAGATTTGCCTTCCGATTAACTGACAGGGTAGGAAAACCTGGAGTGACAGGCCAGGGAACACTAGGAACACGAGAGCTTTGGAGGATGTTTTCTTGCTTTCTTCTATGGAAGATGTGCTTCTCCGATTCTCCAAGATATGATTATGGAACCCATTTCGGGTGCTTTGAGAAACAATTTTGTTCCCTGCTAGATTCAGTATAGACCCCATGGGCGCATCTGATCCAAAGCTGAGAAGTTTTCCATTAGTTCCATTAGGAGCACTAATTCTGGCTACTCGAAGAGCCTCGTTAATGGTGATGTAGCGATAATGAGAGGAGTTGTTTTTGGTCTTTCGCCGCCCTGCCCCTACTGGAACGTTCCTCATGGTGCCACCAGCTGTCCAGTATCTCTGACAGGATTTGCAGAAATGGCGAGGCTGATTGACGTTGTAGTTATTGTAGTAACAGAACTTTGTGTTCATGCTGTTGCAGCGAGGACACGGAAGAACTTGATCTGGCTTCTTCAGGATTTTCTCCTGCGAGTTGGTTTCCATCGTCATTCTTTGAAGATTTTGCAGCTTCTTCGTCCATCGATGGTGTGCTCGGCTTCACGCTTGCCTCCGGAAGGAGTTCAGCCTCTTTCTCTTCAGGGCTCTCTCTGACTTTTCCAATTTGCGATTCCTGGAAATTTCAGTTAAGTCTTGCGTTTCAGTGGACAATAAGAAGCTTGATCTATTAAGGTAGAAAGTCAACCACAAAAAAGCAGGAACTGCTAGCTTGAAAGTATTAAAAAGTAAGACGAATGAAGTAAAAAGGGGAATAATTAGTTTTTTCAGAGAGATGATTTGGTTGAAATTTTTCAATTTGAGCTGTTTTTGCTTTCAGTGTGTTATAACTTATATCTCACTTTCAGAAGTTCTAATGCCAAAATCTGCAATCTCCATAACTCTGTTTTTCAGGTCCCATACTGAAAATGACAAACATCCACCAGGAGATCAGAGTCCTGAATTTCACGATTGAAAAGCGTAGCCATGCTAATATTGGATGGGAAAGACCAGATGCGGTGTTCGGTTTCAGAAAACAACTCGAACAATAAGTAAACACCGAGATCCAAGCAAACTCCATAGTTGAGAAGATTTTCAAAAGTAGGAAAAGTGTTTGACGCTAGGAGCTTACCACACACCACCATATCCAATCCAATAAAAGGGAGAATGAAAGGATAAAGCAGT